>NW_020272815.1:292902-819264 GCF_003268045.1 Sipha flava
CTCTCTCTCTCTCTTTCTCTCTCTCTCTCTCTCTCTCTCTCTCTCTCACCGTTTTTCCGTACGTGCATATGCGATGTGTGTTCAAGCCGAACACTTGTTTACCACACGACTGCGGTCGATCGGGGACAAAGAAGACAGCACAGTGGATATGCGACGCGACGCGAAGGATGTAGGGCGGGCAACAATCGGATCGCCACCGCCACGTCGGGTGTGCAAACAAAACGGTAAAAACGATACCGCGACGGACGAACCGCGGTACAGTTATAGCGCGCGGCGACGGTTATTGTTGTACGTCCCAGTTGTTTGTACACCGTCGTCCGGCAGCGGACCGTTTATTATACGCGCTTCGTTGTGTTTACCGTGGCGAGAAACCTGCGACGACACGCGCAATTCAATTAAACGGATACTCGAATCTGATGGAAAGAAAGCAATGTAGGCGGCGGCCAGCTCAACTTCGGCTCCGGAACGCGCGCAAAGGCCCTGAGACTTTGCGCGGCCGAAACCGCGTAACGAACGCACGACCACGGACGTACGCGATGAAACGTAACGGAAAGAAATAATAATTTCAAAAGCGTCCGAGCGGCGCTGTACGACTATACGGGTATTGCACGCCGCGAATCCCTGCACCGAATCCCGTACCGATAGCTAACATAAATGTTACGGTTCGCAATGCGACGTTTCGAGCGGTGTAAAACGGTTTGACAGCGGGTCTTTAAGTTCACAGGAGTAAAAAAGATCAATAATTTTTTTGGAAACAATTGAACTATAGAGACCGATACAGAAATCCGAAAGAAATAAAAAACGAATACTATATCAGTCGGTATACTTGTGCTTTTAAAGCGCACAGACTTTCCCCGATCAAGTTTGTTCCGAACCAAAAGTAGTTATGGTCTAGCGTACAAAATACAGACTTGTACATATATGACTATAGAGGAGCTATAATTACTATGACGATATAATCGATAGACTAGTATAAGCGCTCCAAATACACGTGTTTTGAAAATACGACAACCGACCCCTCGGTAAGCGGAATAGGTGTTTGAAATATCGGTAGTTTATCACATTGTCGTTGAGATGCGATTATCGGGGTAGTATTCATACTATTGTGGTCGATGATAAACAAAATCATTATTCGTTTGTAAGCTTAAAAATTGGGTATATTGTTTTAATATATTTAACTGGTAGCTGTATCACTTTATATTGTTTTTTTTTTTGTGTTCAATCCGTAGATCAATCTACATTAAATGTTTTCTTCGCGATCATCTGTTTTGGGCTTTATCCTTTACGCGTAAGTGTTTTTACCAATCGACTCTTGCGCCTTTGATTATTTGATTTACATAATTCGTTCTTGGTCTTTCTCTGCCGAGCTTCCCTTTTATCATACCTTCCAATATTGTGCTTTAGTTTTTCGTTGTGTTTCAGTCAATGACCTATCTTATGCCATGGCTTTGATCTTAAATTATTTAAGAATCTTCTTTTCTCTTTAACTAAAAATAACACTTCTTCGTTTTTTTTTCTCTGATCAATTTTATATTCTCCATTTTTCGTCAGCACCGCGTTTCAAGAGTTTCTAGAGTAGTTTCATATTTTTTGTTCATCGTTTATGCTTTGCTTCCATATACACTTCCTGCTATACTCCATACATGCGTTTCAATTAAAAGTTTTCTTATTCAAAGCTCTACATATTTTAATATTAGTACTTTACTCACTTTTTTAAGTAGGAATGTATTTTTTTCAAATCCTATTATATTTTACATTTCTTTTTCTGATCTTCCATCATTGTTTATTTTTTTTTTTAAATTTTTAAATGTATTTACTTCTTCTATTCTGTTTCTTTTAAGGGATATAGTAATTTTTGATTAATTTTGTTTACTGAATACCATTACTTTTTTTTTAATCGTATTTATATTTAATTTAATGTTGAAAATATGTTTTCCATTTTAATAAGTGCTATTTGTAAATCTTTTTCTGTTGTAGCAAGTACAAGAACATTTTTTTTCGTTATGTAATAATATTTATGAAACATTATTTTTAACAGACATAAATATACATAATTGTATATTATTCATGACGTATGTTTACATATACTTCATAAATTATCATAATGGTACCGGAGTATTAGAGAAGATCGTAAGAAAAATAACTCGAGAAAATCGAGAATAGGGAAAACAGCCAAATTTTAACAAGAAAATTGCTAAAGATTGTAATAAAATACAAAAAGAAACTTTTTCAAAAAAAATAAAAAAAATAAAAAAAAATATGATGATTTTGATTTCTGACTCTTCATGAAAAAAATACTAGAGGAAATAAATAACAATTCATTGGAGATAAAAGGATTATGGAATTATTAATACGAGTATAATAATTAATTATATCAGTATAGCTTTAAAGTGATAAAAAAAAAAAAAAATGGATCATAAAATTAATTTTAATTTGATGTATTTGAACAATTAGTGAAGTTATTGATTTAGGATATTTTAATCATTTAACATTTAATATTTTTATAAATAATCATAACTTATCATTGTAAATTGCTTATTAATTGCTTAGTTGTATTGAATATGCAGCGCATTGTTTATTCTCTGTATTCATTAAATTAAATTTATTATCTTATCATGAGTCTACACGACTATATATATATGTAGTTAAATTACAGTTTCGTAATAAATTCATAATAGTCAACAGCAAATAAATAACAGAACCATAATCAGTAAACAAATACTTAGATAAATAAAAATCCCGTATCTTTTAGAGAAAATGCAAATACAAAATAGGAGGATCAATATAATAATGTATTTACTAATATTAATACTATAATTTATGATATTATTCTCATTTCAAATGGTAGTAATGATTAATTTGTATTCATATTTTGATTTTATTTATGCGTATAAAAATTGTAAAATAATTATATAATATACTTAATAGAATACACATGCTTGTTAATAAATAGCACTCAGGGTCGATAAAATCATTTGTAATTTTAAATTGCTTCAAATAATTTATTATTTTTACTATCACTTAGAAAGCGCAATGTACTCTTAGAGTCGTATGATATCAAGTTAATAGATTATCTATGGTTATCTCATTTAATCGACTTAAAAGTATATATAAGTACATACGAAAATTTTTTTTTTTTAATACTATTTTTTATACTTGGATAAAAGTAAAATAATATGAGTAATATATTATACAGAGATCTGGATGAAATCTAATTCCTTATCGTATTCAGTTTCGTATTACGGAGGAAGAAAGTCAATGGAGATCAACCTTCTTTTTATTTAGTTATATTTTTAGTGTGCTTACGTTTTTAATACGCACATGAAAATATTCCAATGTAAGTATTTTTCAGTTATTAAATATGAATCTAAAATAGAGAAAAACAAATCACATTTCAATAAACGTTATTAACGATTTAAGCGGAAAATATAAGCATATTATGCATTATTTCAACGGCGATAAAATGTCGTTAATACGTGTTAATGTAGCTATAGTGACTTATAGTGATCCCGACTACAGTAATTTATTCGAATATTATTCTTATTTTCTTCAAATGTTTCTTCGTACGTTTAGTATGATAAGATTTGTTAGAATCGCTAAAGAAAAATAAGATATTTTTTTGTGGTTGCTGTTATGTTGTATAAATATTTAGTATTATTATCTTATCCTAGTAGTTATAAGTAAACTCCTAACTAGTGTATATAACACAATAACTTATGAAGTAAAACATTATTTAATTTAATATTTATATATTATTCCCCAGCACGGATTATGATTTATAGTATGAATACAAGTGTGTGTAATATATGTGTTTTTAAGACTGTTGATGAAAGTCGAACTTCATGTTATTATTTGTACATAATTTTATGTAAAAAGTGAACAGAGTGTTATTATATGGTAATATACAATAAGTTAGAATTGATAGATACTTATTGAACACCAAATATGTGTAAGTACCTATATGTATATTAAAACTTTCGCACAAAAAAGTCTTCCGTGGATATAAAATCGTGATTTGTCGACAGCTTAAGTTTAAGTTAAAAGTCCATATCACGCACACCGTCCTTTTCGTTGTCACGAAACTCAATCACTGGTTAAAAGACCAGAAGGGTGTGTGTGTGTGTGTGTGTGTGTGTGTGTGTGTATGTGTAAATAGGGTAGCCGACAATGCACGTGCCACATGAATAGAGACTTGATGAAAGAAACAATGAAGAGGATTTTGGTATCAATTTGGCTAGCCATCAGGTTTAACCCCTTTTGTGCGAAAAAGTCCCCTTTGGGCACACGACTATTAACCCGCCGAACGCGTATATAAACACACCACCACGCACATATATATTAATAATATTTTATATATATATACAGTTACGCGCGCGCACGCGGTTGTGTGTGTATAGTATCGGTCGAAAACACTACACACTCATACATATTTATTTATACGTATAGCGTCGCAGAATTTTACCGTTTTGCCTGTTTTATTGAACATACGCCGCAACGTGATAGACACAAATAACATTGTTGTTGTATCTCTGCGTGGATTATTATCGTTTGAGGTGATAATTTTATAACCGGCCGGCACTACAATATTAATGAAATATGTATAAGGCAACTATTCCCAAAGTTCGAAAAATAAAAATATGTTCTTGAAAGGAAAATCATAAATGTTTGTTTATAATTATTATTGTCTTCATTCATATTAAATATCGTTTTTATAAAAACTTATCGGTTCACGAATTATGTTCTTGAAGCCTCGTAAATTATAAAATTTTCATTCATTTTCATCAACTACACATTTTGTTTAAATAAGCCTATCAAAATAGAACCATGATCTTAAAATATAATGTCAACTTATAGTTAAAAATTATAAAATATGTAGCTTTTAGGTGAAGGCATTTAAAATGTAACCTATTTAAAAGATATAAAACAATTTACATTCGTGTTCAAAGTATTTTTTTTAATAAATATCCTTTTTACTTTGGTCATAAATCATAATGTAATATTTAAAATAACACTAAACAACATTCAATTAAAAATCAATTGCACAAAAGTTTATTATCAAGTGCGTGTCTAGCTTTTCCAAGTACACAAAATAAACCCAAATACGCTTTAGAATAAGCATTGCATTCTGTCAGGTATTGTCTCATATTATCAATTTATTAGTCGTTTATAATTGATGATATGACCTCACTTAATTTTTGGATACAGTGATATGGAAAGATAAACGATTATATACGAGTACTGTATGTGTTCTATTCATAAACATAAATAAAACATAGCTAATTTGTATTTATTAGTATCTCAAATTTTATATTTTTATTATAAATTAAACAAGGTTGGTCACGGGAAAATATATTTTTGATATTGATTTAAACTGATGATAACTTTATTTTTACCCGAATCCATTAAGAAAATAAGTTACCAAAGCAGATTTGTAACCAATTAAAATATGAAAATTACTTATTCATTAAAATATTTAACTGTCTGAAATCTGAATAAAAAACACTACTGCATTAAATTCACGCTACGAAATTACGAGTACATACTATACGGGATATCAACACTTTATTCGAGAGTCCTGAACGGCACATGAATGTGATTATGAGGAGGGCCCACTAAGTATATTGCTACCCTCTCGGTGAACCCTCGACACCCTATCTCCACACAAATACGTCGATGTTCTTTTATTTCCTCTCTTATTCATTCCGTTTTCATTTTTCTATACACAATAACAACTAAACAACAACACGTGTAATTCAATTTTAAATTTCCTTTCAAAATCGACTTTATATGATGTTACCAGATATTAAAATATGATTATGTGAATAGAATTTTAATATATTGAATTGTTTTGACCAAGCCCGGATTAAGGGGTACAGAAGGAGCAATGGCTCTGGAGCCATGGGCACACATAAGATATCAAACAAAAATTGGCCCTGGCGAATAATACGTTTCTTTAATTTTTTTTTTATTAAATCGGAAATATTTGGATAAAATACATTAACGTATCCTATAAGCTATAGGTACTATAGGTATATCGATAATGGATTACAGTCAAATCCGCTAAATGGGTATACAAAGGGCGATGATCTATCTGTCTCCATTATCCGCATATACCAATAAACCGTTTAAAAAAAAAAAAAAAATTTAAAAAAAACTATTAAAGTGCATTATTATAACTTTATTGTAAGAAACATACATACTTAATTTAAGCTTTGTTTAAAAATTGTTATTTTAATACATATTATGATATCGTAAATTATATTATATGTACATTAGGATGGTCCTTATTTATAGATAAAATTATTTTTTACAAATTTTGAATGTGCCACTTTATAATTTTGTTTAATTGTATAAAATAATAATAAGTTGAACACTTGATTTAATTACCTCAACTCTAAGACGTGCCTCAAGAGGGTTGAAATTTCACTCAGGAGGGTGGATTTTCATAAATTCCTCAAACCACAATAATTATTGCAAGTTATTAAAAAATGCACGTAACAAATATTTTGCTCTTCTGTTGTTATTATTATTTTTATTGGTAACTATTATCTTAATAATTCAATTATAGCTGTTTGCTGTGACACCATAGCTCCAAACACTGTTAGATTAAAAGGCGCATGCGTATTATTAGAAAACGTCTTTAAAAAGATTTGTTGTACTTGCTTTGTCGACATCATATTTATGATCTAGTTTTAAGAAGTGTTTTTGAAGAGAAATTTCACTTCTGGGCCCAACATACAACTTCTTAAAAAATTTCAAGACGACTGGAGTAAAAAAATACTGTAAAATTCAATCCAGGAATAGAAAATGATGATGTTAGCCTAATATTATGCCATAATGTCCAACAACGTGTACCTACTTGATTTTAACTTAACTCATTCTAAAGAAAAACAGTTTAGAGAGGATTACAGAGAGCTGTTAGAACTGTCTATAATTTTTCTTGGTGGAATTCCAAATCGCGGTATATCATTTCGAGTTTCTGGAGCATCTCATCACGTTCGATGGATATCTAAATCAATATATTGCTTGAATATATATATATATATATATATATATATATTTATAAAAAAATTTCACATGACTAAAACACAAGAAAACGCGTGTCATACTTGTATTTTTACTATATCTGTTTACATTAAAAAATGATTTCGTTCACATGTTGCAATTGAAGCCCCATACCAAGATATTTTATTCGTTCAGAGTCTGATTAATTATGAAAATATTGATAAACAAATATCAAATATTGCATTGAAAAAATGTTGTAGTCATTTGTGATATCTAAATTCTGAAGCAGCGGCATTTTCATATTTTGATTCAAATATTCCTTTGCCAATAAAAATAAAAATGGTAGATTCACTTAAAATTCAAGATGAAAATAAAAATATTATTAAACGTTATGCTACCCCGATGAATAATTTAACATTGCTAAAAAATTCACAAATTTCTGATTTTATCAACAGCTCATCGATGAAAGTTTTTGAAAGAATTAACATTGCTACAGATTTCCTTGACCAAAAGCCAGAGGAATGGTACAAAAATATCAACTATCAAAAAGGTATACCTGCACTTAGTCAAGTAAAAGTTGTAAATGATGCAGCTAAGAAGGGAGTGAAATTAATAACTGATTTCATTGACAAAATTACTAAAGACGAGGAACAAAAACAATTTTTGATGCATATAGTTTATGACTACCAGCATAAGTATCCTGACGCAAAACAAAGTACACTTCCAAAATAAAGTCGATAATTTAATACAATTTAAAATTTTAAATTATGAGTTCCAATTTAAATAATATACTACTTAAGTTCTACAATTTTTCTCCAAGATATGTATTTTTTAAATAAATTTATTGTCTGCAAATAATATGATGTACACTTTTTTTATTATTTACAAAAATTGTTGAGGTACATGAAAAAAACGAAAATACGTCCTCTTTAAAGAAATTTCAACCCTCTTGAAGCACGTCATAGGGTTGTACTATCGTTATAAAATTACACAAATATTATTTTTTTTATGGTTTAGTTTCAAATTAGAAGGTGGCGCAGTTTAAATTTTGATCTTCAATTTTAAGGACCACCATAATGTACATATTTATTATAAATTTGATAATTGATGAACCTAATATTTTTTATAAAAAAAATATATACGCGATTCGTTCTTTGTTGGGCTGAAAGAAACCATCCATTCTTCTTTGTTGTAATTTATTATAACTTTGCTTATTGACAAACTTTATTCGGGGGATAGTCGACTCTTATCTTCATAGAATATAAGGTTGTAGGAGATAAAAAATTGATTAGCTAAAGTAATATACGTAGGTAATTGTTATTTTTTAAACATTAGACAAATCATATAAAATCTAAGACAGAGACAGATATTAAACAATTACAGTTTCGATAAGAAAGTAGATATGTATAGATCATACGTCCCTTATAAACGATGTTAAATTACTTAAAACGAATACGTTCGTAAGGGACTTTGCCTATTTGTCTCCATTAAGCGGTTTTCCCCTTTACGCAGTGTTCTCATTCAATGGATTTGAATGTAAATATACGTGTAGGTTATTATCAGGGCTAGGATTTGTATGCAATAAAAAATTGTAAAATATGCATTTTATTTACCAAAATATGCAAAAATATGCATTTAAATTTTTATAAGATAAACACAAAAATATAATTAAAAAAAAAATATTTGTTTATTGAAATACATCAGTGGTTGGATTTTTTTCTTAACCCTACAATGCATGATTTTTTTATTTTTTATTTTTTAATTTTTTTGGGTTGTTATATTAGTCCTAATGAAGGGGAAATTACTAAAAAAAATTTTGGTATTTTTAGTCTCTAAAAAACCAATTTTTTAGTTTGTTGCCTGTGAGCAACGCTATGTATTTACGTACAACATAATTATTTATTAAATTTATAAATGTAATTTATTCATACACCTATTTTGAAAAGTTATATCGTTTATTCATTAACTATAAATATAAGAAAATAATTGATTAACTTACCAATTACAAAACAAAGTACCTATACATTTTTAAAAATGTAACTTAACATAATATAATTGAAAAATAAAATAAAACAAAAATAATTTAAAATAAATTTTAAGTTTGACAAAAATAACCAAGTTTTATACTTTAATCAGCAGGTCTAGAATTAAATATGAAATATTAATATTAAATTATAAATATTAATTACAAAATATACTAAAAACATCAATTTTTCGCATTCTTATAATCGAAATATGCAATAATATTGATTTTATTCAATATATGCAATAATATGCATTTTATCTAAAATATGCAAAAACATGCAAAATAAAAATACCACCATGTATCTCATCATGAGATGATTCGTGAACATTACTAACAAAATCAATAATCAGAAGTCGCAAAAAAAAAACATGCTGTTGCATACAAATCCTAGCCCTGGTTATTATTATCTATCATCATTTCCTATCAAAAATATCGTCTAATTTTACTAGGCTGATAATGGTAAGAAGCAATTTATAGGAACATTTTTTCGATTAAGAATTTACGACGGTTGAAATATTATTATTAGGTATTTAAGATATAGCTATTGAACTGTTTTTTATTATAAAACATATACCTCGGTTAGTTGTTGCTTTTGTTGTTAATAAATAATGTATCGTAGGTTGTAAAATGTACATATTAAGCTTTATTGTATTTCTATTATCTTCATCATACGGAACGATTTTATATAAAATTTACGGAATATCGTTTAAAATATTTATTTTTTGCTTCTAACGTATAATTTAAATTGTCAATGATTTTGTTTATCATTTTCAATGTAAACATAACAAATCGATAAAATAAAAAATTCTATTTCAGTATGTTATGCAGTAGGAAAGTCAGTCACCAAAACTCATGAACTATAGTTATACAGCGAAATATTGAGTGGAGTTTTAATACGTTTTAATTCCATAAATGTAATTATTATTATCATTGGTTTTAACTATTGTTTTCCCCTCTGTACATATCAGATAGATAAAAGTTATAGCTATGTTGATTAAATAAAACAACGAAGAATAATAATTGATATTTACGATGAACGTTTATTGTAAATATTACTAGTAAATAGTAAATAAAACTATTCGAGTTTTTGTAGTTATATGACATGATGACACTCAGGGACGGACTGAGAGAAAAATTCAGGCTGGGAAAATTTATTACCCAGGCCACATATTAATGTTTAGCTTATAGGCCGTTACTATAGTGTTGGGGGGAGGTATAAAAGAGCTGAGCTAATATTCTACCCCCCCCCCCCAACAACACTAGTATTTTATTTTATAATTATTTATTTATCAAATCTTTTAGTTTTTATTATATGTAAGAGTACATAAAAAAAATAAACATTCAATCAGTTTCAATATTTTTGTGATACTATTGTCTGTTCACGTCAATTTAATTTCGAAGGCCTAATTACGCGTATTTCTGTGACTCGTATTTCTATAACTGTTACAAATAACTTGACTTAATTTCTCAGCAACCCCGGCCCCTCATTCGTGTCGACGAAACATACACGATAATAATAATAATGCTTTTCTGTATCCCAAAATACTCATATTAACCTTCCAGCGGGCGCGCCGTTGTAAATAATACAATTTTATATTTATTTGTTTATTCAACTTATATTCTATTTTTCTTTTGTCGGTGGTCATGGTTAATCCTCTGAAATGTTAATATCTATGTTGTAGACAACTTTTGAAGTGTAAAAACTTCTTTTAAAAATTAATTATTTAAAAAAAAAAAGTAATATGACCAATGACAAATCCCAATAGGTCAGGCCACCGGGAACCTCCCGGTATCCCGGTGAGCAGGCCATCCCTGATGACAGTAGCCTTCTACTGTCATCATGACGTTTCCTTGGATGAAAAACGAATTTTGTCAGTAACTGCAGAAAATAATTGTGTTTAAAACATTATCTATGTTTATAAATACATATTTAACTAATAGTTTATTATAAGTGTCTTTTTAGTTACTACATATTCTATACTTTGTTTTGTATTGTTTTAAAATGATAATAAATGATTAGTAAAACATTGTACAGTTATCAAGTTATTAATTTATAAAATTAATTTTCACGTTTCTTTAATACTATCATTCCTATATTTTCGAATCAGTTATAAGACATAATATTACTTACCGTACCTACTGTATGCCCATTAGGGGCGTTATCGTTTCTTGTAAATTCTTTTTTTTACGATAAATCATTGTTATTATTAGGGTTGGGATTTTATAGCATTTACATATTTCTTATGAGATGCTTAAAAAATAGCAGAATAAGCTAAAAATGTGTTTCATGATACAAAGAACTCAAATAAAAAATTTTATTTTGCCTTTTTTTTACATATTTTGCAATTTTTAGTTTATAGTGCTTTTTTGGATTTTTTAAGACTTTTTTGCATTTTATCTGTGTTTTAATCAAAATCGGGCATATTTTATGAAATTGTATTTTGGTAAACGTGTTTTTTGATTTTTGTTGATCGAATTTTCATGATTTAAAATTTTAATTTTACTTTTAAATTAAATTATAAATATATAGATTAAGTAAATAGACCGATTACGCTGATGCAACTCTGTACAATCACAGCAATAATATATACATAAGTAGGTATAATATAATACATTAATTTTGTTTTAGTTATTTGGTTCTATTTTTGTTATCTGCTGATTTTGTTGGGTTTTTTTTGTCGATTTCTACTAAATCTACTAATAACCGAGTATCAACGAACGAGTAGAATTCACTTTATACAGTCCACATTCGTCTCTAGTGCTCGTATAAAATTATTAAATAATAAATTTCCCTTTTTTTTTTTGTTCTTTTATTGCATATTTTTAGTGCATATTTAGCAATTTTCAAGGTAATATTATAGCGCATATTTATGTAATTTTAAGTGCTATAAAATCCCAACCCTGGTTATTATTATTTCTTTTCGCCGTTCATATTGTCCGGGCAGGACCAAATGACCCGAGCAACGCGTGCATTTCCCCTGGTACTCGCCCGTAATATACATTGACGTATAGGCCGACCACGGTCGATATTAAAATTTGTGTCGATCGATTTATCGTATCCGATATAGGTGTGACGACGAAACGGAACAGAAGTCTAGAACGAGTCTAGAAAAATCTAATCGTATAGGAATGAAAAGCGCGTACGTAAAGGACAGAACACATTACACGCGTACAAGGGCGCACGCACGCGCGCACGCACTTGTTGCGTCGGTGTCGCGGTTACGTTGGAAAACCGCACCGGTGTGACGAAAGCGGAACGAGCCAATGGGAACGTGGTCGGCGGTCGATAAGAGGCGGGAACGGCGACGGTACGCCATTGGCGAGAAGCCGCGGACGGCCGCAGCCGCCACCGTTATCGCTGCCGCCGCCGACGCCGAGAGCCGCGTGCCCGTCACACGCATTTCGGACACCGCGACGGGCGGCCCTCTGCAGCTGACCGGCCGTACACGTCCACACGTTCCGCGTCGTATCCGACGTTCCGCCGCGAGTCACCGTCACCGCGTTACCGTTCCGCACGCCTTTGAAACGGCGCGCGGTGTACGCTGCGGCCGACCGCCGACGGTACATTGTCACCGCGATCATGAGCAACGCGAAAACCACCACCTCGGTCACGTCAACCGCTGCGGCCGCGGCCGCTACGGCTGCCATGTTGTTGCACCAGCACCGGTTACCGTTGAACCATCACGCCGCCACCGCGTACCATCAACACCAGCAGCACCAGCACCACTTGCAACATTTGCACCACCAACATCGGATCCAACAAGAGCAGCAGCAGCAGCAGCAGCAGCAGCAACAGCAACAGCAACAGCAGCAGCACCAGCAGCAGCAACAACAACACGGTGCCACCGCGGCCCAGGAAGCTGCGGTCGCGCAGCAACAGCAGCACATCAAACGGCCCATGAACGCGTTCATGGTGTGGTCCAGGGGACAGCGGCGCAAGATGGCCCAGGAGAACCCGAAAATGCACAACTCCGAGATAAGTAAGCGGCTGGGCGCCGAGTGGAAGCTCTTAAACGAACCTCAGAAACGACCGTTCATCGACGAAGCCAAACGGTTAAGGTACGACTCGTCTATACACAGTGTTTTGCGCGCGTTAAATTACGAAGCCACTTCACTCGCCTATTAAATGTACACGTTTTCTCTCGCTTAGAATTTCGTTAGCCATGCAAAAGTGGTCGGTCTTCCGGTCGGTGGTACCCGGTCTTATTTTAATGGGCAGTTCGACCAAAATTGGACTGTAGGAAAAATCAAAAGAGCGGTTGACTATTTGAATATGGGCACCCCACAAAAATATAATTTTCCTTAGCAATTAGTATTTGAAATGTGTGTAATTTAAAAACCCGATCCAGTATCTAATAAGTAATAATTATGTAAGTTTACAATATTTGCTGCTTTCGATTGATCTATGAAATTTAAATTTAAATAGTGGCACACGTACAACGGAAAAGACCCGTATTTTTTTTTAATATTTTACCACGCGATGATCGAAATTCTAAAATATCAATATACAATTTATTTGGGGAGGGGTAAGTATTATAGTCCGAATACATTTCGTAAAACAAACTTGTCAGTGTGTTTGGGCAGTAGGTAAAAATCCTTAGAATAAGCCCTGGGTGGTACTTTAGGCATAAACTCGGTGTACCTGTACGCTGTTTGTGACGTACCGATTTCTGTGCGATTTACACGCGCGCTTGACATAAATTAACATTGTGCCACGGCACCGAATAAAATATGCATTCTCGCCTAAATATATAAGAATATTATTATGTCACGTTTTACGTATGCAATACATTTATACATGGTAAACGATTGATGAATAAGTACATAATAAAGCGATTGACGTATTCATTTGTAGTTCGTTTGTTTGTGCTATATTCAACAGTGTTGGGACGAAAAATAAATGTAAGACAATAATTTTAATGATATGTTAAGAAATTCAAATAAATATGATTAACAACGACTAAAAAAAAAAAATGCATTTAACAATATTTATTTCGTAAATATGCACGCAATTGTCAAAATTATTATATTTTTTGGATTAGTATAATTATTAGTGATTAATAGAATTTTAAATCATCTCAATTCGCAACGTATATAGGTATTTCATTTTTACATGTTGAACATTAAAATTATTTGTATTATGCACCTATGGCTTACATTTACACCTTTAAATAAAATTGAAAACAAAACTTTTATATCCATTATCTATAAATAATTTTATTAAATAATATAAGTACCAATTTGTTTTTAATATATGTGGTATATCAATAAACTTTTAACAATTTAATTTGAATATGTGGCGTGACCGGGAAAAAAATGTATTGGACGAAAAAAAAAATAGTCTTTAAAAAAGAGAAACGAACAAAATGTTTAACTTTTTGGCATTAGACAAGGCAATTGAGTTAATAAAAACACAATGATGTACATAGTCACGAATATAGTATAATAAGATAGATTTTTCTATGTATCAGTACGTGCAATAATAACAAAAATATAAATGTGCCTTATCAAAATAGCTTACATATAATATTATCAGCACTTATCGTGTACGTATTCCGAATTGTACTCTTATAATATTAAAATTTTAGAAAAGTTCCTATTTTGTATAACGAATGTTCGATATTATAATATATGTAGGCGAGTATACTTACACAACCAGTTAGATTTTATGTAAATAAATTCATATAGATTCTTATCGAAGGAAATCATATAATATTTTCAAAACTCTAGACTATTCGCTTACTATAAAATAGACGACGGGCAAATAATATTTTCTCAATCATTTCTTCAATCGTGTGATTCATGTTAAAATAATTATCGCAAGTTACCAAAATTTATTTATTTAGGATTGGTGGTAAATAAAATTATATTAATAAAGAAATTAATATTGTTGTCTTATTTGTGGAAATATCGAAAAAATCTTAGTGAATTAGATCGCGTAACAACTACGAAATACGATTATAATTGAATAGTGGACATAGGCATCGCCAGAAATTTTGTCAGAGGAGCGCATCATGCACAGAATACACACTGATTTTTAAATAGCGCATAAACTGTTTAAATATGCAGGAATATTTTTCAAATTGTATGACAGTACAATGTTATTTTAGTTTTTTTCAATGGCCATAAAATAATGCAAGCTACTAGAAAATCCCATATTGATAATAGTAGCCTCTATCTTACATTTTTAAATGTTATTATTTTTGAAAAAAAAACCGGGGGGTGTTAGAGACGCTAGAGATGCTCTCGCGGCGTTCATAAATGTATATACGAACTGTGAGGTACACGAACAAAATTCGCTAAACATTTTCACGTGAGTTAGTCTGTCCAAGCTAAGTTGTAGAACTGTCATAATAATTTCTCCCTGTGCTCTATTTAAGTAATATTATTCTAATCATCATAGTTAAAATATTTGAAAAATAAAATGTAATTAAGATTTTACATTTCAAAATTATTTTCAATCCAAAGGTTAGATCAGCTCTTTAGAACCCGAAGAATCACATGCATAATGAAATTTTACGTAAAAACCGATTCGATTTTCGAACTTTATAACGTGCAATAAAGGATTATCGTTTTTCCACGTTTCGTACAAAGGTGTAGTAATACACAACAGAGTACCGAAAATAAACATTCAATATACTCGTATACGCAGCGAATATAAATACGTATATACATATGATAATTACTCGTTCACGATTACCTTAACGGGCTCGATGTACAATAATAGTTCGTGCACGTATGGAGTTTTGAGAGATGTATATAGGTACCTATTATAGGTATTATATTGTGTTCGTCTGTATCACGGACGACCGTACAAAAATATCAAAGCTTGTATGTATAACGCCTTGTCGGGTATGTGATTGATTTTCGGTTTTACAGACCATTTGAAATCATTAAGAATAAGCAACGGTGGTGGTGGTGGTGGTGGTGGTGGTAGCATCGTCGTCGCATCGGGTGTAGATACAATACGATGTATACACTGTTGTCTGTGCGTTCGCCGGAGAGAGACAAAGATAAAGAGAAAAACAAACGTACAATGAAAAAGAGAGAGAGAGAGAGAGTGATAAAGAGAGCCGTTAGTGTAGACAGAGAAAAAAAATAAATAAAAGCGATTTATCACAATTACCGAACTATTGTACCTGTATTCGATCGTTTCACCCGAGTCTGTTGGCCATAGAAGGTACCGTATAGTCGTTGTGTGTGTGTGTGTGTGTGTGTGTGTGTGTGTGTGTGTATGTGCACCATCGGCGGTGGCGTACGCATTATATTACTATTGTGTACACATTGTCGTGGAAGGTTTTTATTTTTTGTTTTTGTTTGTCACATGAGTATAAAAGTATAAATATATTTGTAAGCATGTTATTGGAAAATAATGAACTCGTGTATTTCGAGTATAAACCTAGTGCGAAATACATATTTTCGTAAATTTTATTTATTTTTTTTTCGGCAGATTATATCTGCAATGTACAATAAATTCTATATAAATATTACTTTTTTTCGATTTAACAATACTTGGCTACAACACGATTGATCATGAGCATAAAAATATTTTTTACAACACGATTGAGCAAATTGATCGGCTTAGCAAAGTATATAGAAATACGAAAGAAAACCTACACGATTGAGCTTAAAAAACTCTGCTAAGATTTTCAATTTTGTACTATATTATAAAAAAAAATTATTTATTTAAACAATTTTAATAATACCTTGGTATCTATTTTAAAAATGGAAAATATAGATTAGAGATTCCGTTTTCTTATGATTTGAATATTGGTTGAAAACTTTTATGTTAAATTGTAGTGTTTTAACTTTTTTAGTGGATTGTAATTATGTTAAATTTAATTAATCCTAGTCAACGTTTCTGCTTTTGTTTTGATTAATTCACTAATAACTGCATGATGGGGTGAACAAAATTGCGAACTGTACGTGCGATGAAAGATTTCGGCTGCATTGGTCATACTACAAAATTAAATAAAACAACAGAAACATGAATATTTAAGTTGTTTATGATAAAAAATAATTTTAAAAAAACATAATAATAACCTAGGATTTAGCGAAGGGATTTCAAGCCAAATGGCGAAAATTGGCAGTGATTTTCAAAATATTCGTGTAGTCAGAAAATATATAACCGTAATGGCAAAGTTGCATAAAATATTCTATGCTCAATCGTGCTTTACCACAATATTTACATACATAATCTTTTGTGGGCAATAAGCACCATATAACTCCTTTCACGCGGTTAGGAAGGTGGTGAAAAAAAATAGGTCATCGGTGTCTATGAATGTAACGATTATTAATCTTTCAGTTCTAAGATAAGAGCTACAGCAAAGCACAAAGAGCGTGACGAAATAACAACAGTAAACCTAGAAATTCATCGATACATACCTAACCAAGAAATATATTATGATGTTTATTACCTGCCAACAGTGGTGTCACTTTTTAGGGGAGTCGAATAAAAGAAAAAAGTCAAGAAGGATGAGGACTATATTATTTTACCCATACCCAAAAAAATCTTAGATGTGCCTTGGGTATTCAAACATCATTTATTGCACCTAATATAGATATTTATTGTTTTTTTTTTAATTCGTATATTATAATTTTGCAATAAAAATTGCAATAATTGCGAAAATCGCAAAAAGTTCCCTAATTAAACGAAACAGGAATACTGTAATCAATCGGATCCGTATACGTATTTGATCAGATTTGATTTATCGAATAAAAAGTTGCAATGTCTATTAAATCCAATCGTTAACCGTCAGAACGCCAACGGAGCGTAGGACAATAAAACCGAATACACGCACGCGCACGCGTACTGCTATATCCTGGTTCTCCGTGTCGACATATTATCTCCGTACGAGCTGTGTTTGTTGCGTTTTTCGTCCGTTTTCCTGTTTTTTCCCACCCCTCGGCAGATAACGCTCGCCCAAGATCGTAACGTAAGATCGTACGTTATATTGTTATAAAGTATGGTTTTTTTTTATATATATATATATATATATATATATATATATTACACACGCTCGTGTGTTTACGCATAATCTTGCAAACAATGGGCGGCGGCCTCCTTTCGTGCGCGCGTCGGGTGACGGCCAAACGGAGCGCGGGTTATCCGAGGGACGCGATAAACGACCGCGACGGCGACGGGCGGAACGAGGTATTTTGTGCCCTGCGTGACTGGCATACCCGTACGTCTATATTGTTATAATCACTTGCAAGCTTGCACGTGGAAAATAAACACACTCTCTCTCACTCTCTCTCTCTCTCGATTCGCGGTAATCTCCGAACGTTAACGCGTGCGAACCGGAACTCATTTCATAGATTTATACTTAGAACATTATGTTACGTTCGAACGAAAATCTATATATAACCCAACCGTCGAAACGGATTCGACGTTGCACGCGACCAGATTAGGCTTGAGCATTATGAAGTTAAAACGTGTATCGACATTACGCGTCGTCGTACGGGAGAAGTGACCGCGGGACAAGCGTTTACACTCCTTTTCCGGTTCGAAAACGTGTCGGGATAAAAATATGAACACCGATTTGTTCATATCGTACGCGATTTCGTCTGGCAAACGTCAGTTGTTCCAGTGTATCGACTATTTTATCACGTAGTCGAATCGACTTTGATCGGTTCGTTAAATCTAAAAAAACAAAAAGAAAAAATGTTGTATTTGTTTGGAATAACAAGCAATAACTCTATAAGTATTATTTTACGAGTCTTATTTTTATTTTTCATGTACTTTAGGTTTGTTGAAAACTAAACAAAAACAGTATTTTAGGAATTGAACGTCTATTATATAGAAATCCGATACCGATCTGAATGTTAAAGTAATATTTTTATCTGTCATATGTGATATATTTAGCTTTTACTTGATATACATTTTATTTATTTATTCGACGTTTCTATACAATTTTTGCCGAATGAAAAATGTATTTAAATTTTTTTATAATTAAATTGTAAAACAGAAAAATAACAGTAATTTGTTTCTTTATAATTATTTTAAATAACACAACTGATTTATGTGAATAATATTGTTATTTTGACGATTACGCATTCTAGAGTTATTCGAATAAATCTCAAACGCATATTTGAATTATTTATGCAACACTATAAAAAGCGAAAATCTCCAACGTATAAAACTTGATTTAATGAAACAATAACAAAATTAAAGTTAAACAATTGTTATCTACAACAATACCAACGGTTACAATATTTATTTTTGTTAAATTCAAATATACTAAATCTAGATACCTACACATTATTTTAAATATCCATTTAAACATATTAAATATAATTTTAAACATACCTATTTATAAAAACATATGATGCACTTTTGTCAATTATAGGTAACACAAAAAATACAAATATAACATATACACATAGACATGATGTGAGAGAAAAAATTTTTAAAAAAATGCAGTTTATATTTTTGCGGATTTAAAATATTAAATTTCATTAATATATAGATTCATAATTTTATGAACATAATATAATATATACAGTATATTTACTAAGAATATTAACTTTTTTTTTTTTTTTTTTAGAATAATTTAGGCAATTTAGAATAATATTTAGTAATCATATTCAGTGATAAAAATAATCAAAATTTAAATATTTAAAATTATAAATTACAACTCAGTTAAATCGAATCGGTTATATTTGCATCGCTATTTATAATGACATTTAGATTAGTTTTGTGTTAAATTTTGAGAATTCATAATTATTATATGATATCTAAAGTGTTAAAATTTTTTAAATAACAAAAAAATTATTAAAAAATGTTGTATTGTTTATTAAACAGTCCAATCATGGTTTTTCTTTTGAGAGTAATTTTCTCATAGAATATTGAATAATAATAGATTTTGATCTGAATACAATTTTTTTCACTTTCAGGAGGAATGTAAATATTTTCGGTTCACTAAAGTTAATTACATTATTTATACTTATAAATTCTGAAAGAAATAAATATTTATTTTCAATATTGGACACAAATAATTTTAAAGCATTGTTTGATAGTTGTTTTCTAAAGCTGCGTTCACAACTAACAAACATTTTACAAGCGTTTGGTCAAATGTTCGTCAAAAATCCAAAATAATCAACATATAATTTTGTTCATCAATGTCCCAAACAAAATTGTTCGCTTATGTTTCGGACATTATGGCTTACATTTTTTGAGAAGCAAAATTATCTCATACAAATAACTGTTTATTTAATACATATTAATGTGTATTATTTTTTAATTCGAAGTATACACTCGAGCTATAGAGTTGATATTATATCATTCCTCTTCTTTAAGTTTGTTCAAAACCACCACTAGTAATCTTAAATTGATATTTACAAATAACACTAAAAAAAATAGTAATTAATATTTCAAAAAATCATTTGCGTGTAAACCCAAAATCAAACGCTCACCACTAAAAGTTTTTCTTTATTGTGGTTATTATCTTATCCACAATGATCTCTTACTGCTATACTTCATATTTTTAATTATTTTGAAAATTTATGGATCTAGCTTCTACTACCGGCAACTTGCTCCAGAGACACCATAATCAAAAAAGTAGATTAATAATTTGAACAATCATATAGGCGAACAAATAAAATGTTTGTTATTTTGACAAACTGTTCAGGTAACACTAGGCAAACATTTGATGAACAACATTGGGTAAACGTTCGACGTTCAATTTTTGTCCAAATATTTATTAGGTTTGAACACAATTTAACATATAGATATTATAATTTTTTGGATTTTAACCAAACAGCTTTTTTTGATTTTCAATAAACTATAATAAATCTTTTAACGGATTTAATAAAATAATAGACATTTCAAATTATCATCCTTAGAAAAAATAATCTATGATACTATTTAAACCCACATTAACTTTTCGATCGGAAAGTCAACAATAAATTATACTTTTTTATTGGTAATAAATATATTACTAGAACATTAATTGATGTTTAACACATTCAAACTTAAAAGTAATCTATGTTCATCTTCTAGAATTGTGTACAGGTACTACAGTATTCTATACAGGCATATAAAATACGTACAATATTATTATAAATGTTCTTATTAATCCAAATGGTGTACCACTTTGCGTCCAGTTGTGAAAGTTACATTGTTTCGATCAAAATCCGTGAGATCGCTTACCATCGGAAAATTTATCCGTGTAAAACGTGTAGATCGTTATTCATCCACCGATCATTCTCTTGGCAGTTGTTGAAATCTCCGTTTACCGAAATAAAAATAAAGTTACTCTTTTGATTACACGAGTGTTTTACGATTTCTAATTATTAACTTTTAACTTTGGTTCTTACCGTAAAACACTTAAAAATGTAAACCGACTATATTGCTCACACAAAAGGATTATTACCCGTTTATCATAAATAAATAAAATAAATACATTTCTCTCGCGACCGCGATCAACAAACAACGATTAGTGTACGTGTTTGTGTGTGTTTTTGATTTCAGAGCACTGCACATGAAGGAGCACCCGGACTACAAGTACCGTCCACGACGCAAGCCCAAGACGATGGTGCAGAAGAAAAACGACACCGGTGCAACGGGCGGCAAACCGGTGCCGTACTCGGTGCGCGACCTGTTACCGCAACACGACTCGCCGGCCACGAGCATCGGTAACGGCGGCGGGTCGACCGCGACCACCGGTTCGATGCTGATGTCAGTGGCGGGCGATCAACAGTCCGCCGCGACCGCGGCGGCGGCAGCGGCAGCAGCGGCCGCGGCGGCCGTGGCCAAATTCCCGCGCGCGTACTTCTCGCCGTATCACCACCACCACCACTACCCGCCGTCGTTCTACCAGCAGGTGGCCAAGGACCTGTCGGCCGCGGTGGTGGCCGGCGGAGGCGGCACCGACGCGTCCACCGCGGGCAAAGCCGTCCACGACTTTGCGTTGCACGCGTTCTACGGCAGTTCGCTGTACTCGCGTGCCGTGTCGTTGGCCACAGCGTGGCCGATGATGACCGCGGCCGCCGCGGCGAACGTAACGGCCAGCGGCGGCGGTGGCGACGGCGACGGTGGCGGTGGCGCTGGCGGTGGCGGCGGCTCGGTTTGCCCGGTCGACTGCGTCGAGTGCGGCCAACACGCGGAACGCTCGCCGCGGCCGCTCTCGCTTCCGCCGTCGTTACCCGTGCAACCGTTGCCCAGGCCGTCGCACGAGTCCCCTGGGTCGTCGTGCACCCCGTCGCCGCCCGCTCGAACGCTCAGCCCGATCTCGACCGCCGGTTCGGCCGCGGCCACCATCAAGCGGCCCATCGCCCTGATCGTGAAACCCGAACGCGTGGTGCCGGCCCACCTCCATCCGCAGCACGTCATATGAAAACCGTTGCCGGTTCTTCCGGAACCGGCCGCCGGTGCAGCCACCGCGATGTCGTCCGTACGGCCGTGCGGTTGGCCGCAGTACTCGTCGTCCGCGTCGCCGCCACCGCCGCCACTGGCGCCGCCGCCGCCGCCGCCGCCGCCGTCGTCGTCGTCGTCGTCTTCGCCGTCTCCTCTGTCCAACCCGCCGTGGTGGCTGCAACAGTTGCAGCAGCAGTTGATGATGTGCAGCGGCATGAACAATCCCGGACCGGCGCAGCCCACGCAGCCGACCGCCGCAGCGCAGGACCGAGCGGATTAGAGAGTTGCACGCGGGTGATTGAAATTCGATTTTTAAAAGTTCCACGTCCCGGTTTCCGTCACATAAAGCGTCAAATCAAATATCCGCACAAAAAAATGATCGATGACCGGAACAGTTCGACCGCATGTTAAAATCATTTTAACGTGCAGTCGAATCACTGGGATCTGTATCGCAAACTGTAAATAATACACTCGTGTAACCGAGAAACATCACGGTTAAAATGCGAAACTGCAAATTTGTAACGTAAATATTCTTTTAATAATTCTTTTTTTTTTCCCCGCGTAATAATAAAACTATCGACATCACTGAACCGATCATTCGTTATTGTCGATACCTTTATCGTGTACATACGTTATTAAAATTATGTTGCGGCGTGTTAGCCATTCGTACCTATTTATATACATTATTATAATACGTATAATGTATAAAAAGATTAAACTTAAAATAACTGTGTTATTTGCAGAATCCGTTGAGCACATGTGTTTAATACAGCTGAGAATGGTTGGGTTGAAATTTTATTTGGTTTATTTGTTGGAAAATATAATTTCTAACCATTTACAATATACTTAGTACTCGTTTGGTAACGATTTTTTTAAACTTTATGTACATAAATTAATACGTTTCAACCTCTTCGCCTGTTTTAATATATTTAATCGTATAAATGCTTACCTTTTGATTTAATTATTTTAATCACCAAGAAGAACAAAACAAGCAATGTATCGATATTCATATATTTGTTGCAATGGGATAGTTTTGAAAAGTTAACACTACAGTCATTCTTAGTATCCGGTTAACTAAACACAACGGTCTGTTGTCGAGAAGTATACGATTTTTTAACTCGAAATAACGTTCTTGATCTCAGCGACCGGTAAATAAATATTTTTTAAATTACTATTGTGTTTAGTTTATTTTTCATGAGTATAAATATAAAATATAGACCAAAATATTATTTCAGTGACAAACCATAAGATAAAAAGTCAATTCGATTTTCATTATTCCCGAGTTAATTCAGGTAAAAAAAATTGTTTTACTGTTAATGTTCCACTGTACTTTTTTATTGAATAAAAACAAATTAAATATTGCTTCGCCGTTAAATTGAAATGAACGAGAAGAGGATAAAAGCAAAAAAAAAAAATTAATAAATAAGAATAATCATTTAAAAAAAAAAAACTCCATTATATACGATTTATATCAATTTTATTAATTAGAAAGCGTTCGATAAAATAAAAACTTAAAGATAGAAAGATTCTTCATATATTACAATACCTTCACAATACCTGGTATTGTGTTTTACATTATAATATCTTTATTTTAATCATACAATAGGTATTAATATTGGTAAAACTATTGGTTTTATTTAAAAAGACGTTTGTCCTCGTTATGGATCAAAACATTAAGTTCGCAGTGACAATGAAGTGCAATGGAATGTAAGAAAGTACCTGAATTGCCTAACTGGCTCGCCGTGTGGCATGTAATTAAGAATAAAAATCCCGTCTAATATGTTATAATAATAGTGTATAAATAAAACATATGCTTTGTGTTAAAACTTTAAACTATGTAATATTCAAATATTATTTTTTATTTGAAATATTTTTAATTATTTATAGAATGTAACTAACAACTAAAGCCATTGTAAATATGTGGTTTACAACGAATCTGAAAATCTTATAACAGTGTATTAAAATATTTTATTTCTTTTTCTTCTCCCAACTATTTAAGGTAGGTCACTCTTGTCCTAAACTTCCACTCATTTCGATTTTCTATATCCTCTAAGTATTTAACCAACAGCCCTCGTATAATTTTCAATCGTATCCAACCATCTCTTTTTTGGTCTTACTCTTGCTTGTTTCCCTTCAACATTAATTTTCATAACTGCTCTTACCACTTTTGTTTCCTGTCGCCTCATCAAATGACCAAACCATCTCAATCTGTTTTCTCTCATCTTGTCCACTATTGTCGCTACACCAATACTACCTCTCACGTATTCGTTCCTTATTCTATCTTCTGTTATCACTCCACTCAGCCATCTCGGCATTCTCATTTCTACAACACTCATACTCTGTTCTATTCTACTGTCAACTGCCCAACACTCTGAATCATTTAGCATAGTTGATCTCACTACACTCCTGTAAAATTTACCTTTAAGCCTCAATTGAATTCTCTTATCATATAAAACGCTCGATGCTTCTCTCCATTTAATCCAACCCCACTTAATCCTATGTTATACATCCATGCCAAAGCCCACATCCTTTTATAAAAATGATCTTAAATATTTTTAGTTATCGACTTCACTTATCACATCACCGCTTATTATCATTGGTCTTCTCATAACCTCAACTTCTTAGTATTTTCCTCCAAAGTCTTACTCTATATGCCCTGATTTATTCCTACTAATTTTTATTTTATGTTAGTTTTAAGTTACGTTATTAAGCTCACTGTAGATAGTAAGATATTGTTTTATCAATGTGTATCTATAATGATATGATGATCTAAATAAACTGCGAAATTACTATATCAATGAGATACGTTAATAATGATTGGATTTAATCGATTTTCTAATTTATTCCAAAATTATATTTTTGCGCAATATAGTTTTGTGATTTATTTTCAATGTTAACAAAATCTATTTATTTTGTTTATAGTCATGATTTATACTGTAGGCAGATCTCCTTTGTTCTATGTACTATAGAGATCAATTTAATATTAAGTTAATAAATATCGAGAACTAACTATCATAGTTTGTTCATGTAAAATTACAATTATGTTGTGGCAACTAGGTCATTATGGATATGTATGTGTTACTTTTAAATTGTATTGGAATATCATATAATATTTATTTATTTGTAATTAAATAATAATATATTGTGGACGTTTAGTTGAAATAAAACCAATACTGTTATTAAAACGATGTTTGTTATTTTTAAAATGCATTTGGTGTATTTTTCATACAGAAAAATTATTGTAATTAATTTAGTGAAACAGAAAATAAGAAGCCAATTATTCTAAGCAAAATTAAAGTTAAACACGTCATGCAGATATAAATTTTAATTCGGAACAGAAAATTCGTAAACATAAAACAGTTCAAACACGTTTAATCGATAATATTACAAGGAAGAAATGTGTAAAAAATAAGAAATGTTGCACTGTTAGTTTGTTCCGGCTGTAATACATTTGGGCATATATAGTAAATAAATAAATTAATAAATTGTTAGGCTTTATAATTACGTAACATTTATGTGTACATCATATAAATTAAAAATTATTATTAACTATAAACGTGTACAAACATATTTTAAAGAAAACGTATTGCTTTTATTCATTGCGTTTTTATGTGAATCCATCCGAGGTTTTTAAAATTTATCTAATTAATCTACAAATTATTGAAATTAGAAAAATAGTCCTAAAGCAAACATAATGGGCTATTATTTTTAAACTTCCTAATTTAATTCGTACTGTTGATTTATTTTTTCTTCATAAAAATCGATTTAATCAATAATATCAAACAAAAATCTTAAATCTATAAACATTGATCGATGCACTGAACTTTCTCAACCTATCACATGCTATCGTCGAACGTTCAAAGTCAATTTTAGACAATCGACTTGACTCGAAAAAACAATACGTCCGTAAAAACGTGGCAAATTGTACTACCTCGCACCTGAAGATCGGTTTCGTACATCTAAACCCGCGGTACGCCAAACATTTCCAGACGCTCAATGTTTACCATCATCGCATTACAGGCAACCACTAGCGATCATATTTCCGAGTGGACTTTCCGAAAATGTTTTCGTTCCCGGTGAGCAGCGTGTCGACGGCGCGCTTGTCCAAATGTTTCGCGTGCCGTTCACGCGCGAACGATAAATATGCAAGTGAAAAAGAAAAAAATCACAAAATACGTCGAGCTACTACTCGTATAATATTGAGATGAGCCGATGGCACGACGTCACGTCCTTGCGGGGGCAAAAGTCGATATTTTTAACGCTTCAAATTGGTATCCTTTGTCGACGACAAAAGGATGACTGGCACTACGGTTCGACCGAGTGGCACGGCGGCGGAGTAGAGGGGAGGTGGTTACGGTTTATTTCCGAGACGACGCGTGAAAGGGTAAGCGGAAAGATGTAAAAGAAATATAAAAAAAAAAAAAAAAAAAGAAGGATTTTCGGCGCGCAACGACCATGCGGTGTACGTAGGTTGTCCCGAAGAGGTTCGGCCTCGCATTATCGTGGCCGTACGTGAGCGCGCGTGTGCACACGCGCCCCCGTCAACCGCGTCGGAACGGGCGACGGTGTGGAACGGAACGGACGCCGCACAGTCGCCGTCGAACACGCGTGATCGGAATTCGATATTTTTCGGTGGCTATATTATGCACGACCGCGACCGTACGGTAGTAAATACGCGGTTCGCGCGTCGAGGGAGAAAATAGACGAAAATAATAATAATAATAATACGTCGTGTAAAATAATAAACAGCACGGGCGGCCGCGTCATGAATAA
Source organism: Sipha flava (assembly GCF_003268045.1). Lineage (NCBI taxonomy): Eukaryota > Metazoa > Arthropoda > Insecta > Hemiptera > Aphididae > Sipha > Sipha flava. The sequence continues at coordinate 320,064 of NW_020272815.1, forward strand.
TATCGTAGGCCGTGGCGGGACTTGAACGGCGGTCCCAGGAGTAGAGAGAAATAAACGTCCGAGCGCGTACATCGTGCTCGATGTAAACCCGAAGTATTTACACTGCAGCTCGGCGCCTAAGATAAATGCACAATGAAACGGTTACGCACGGGGACGCACGCGGCCCACTCGTCCGCCGGCGACCATATGGTTCCCGTGTTTTTCTCCACTTGTTCGACCGGAAGCAGAACTCCGGCGGACGACGAGAAGTCGTGCCACATAGATCCCGCACGGTAGCGGTCCGGTCTAGTACGGTCCTAGTACACGGTACACTATGTACCGTCGGTTTGGTCCGGTTCAATAATTTTTAGGAGCAGTTCGGTCCAGTCCTCAGATCAAACGCATTGTTTTCAGTCCGGTCCCAATCATTGTACTTAAAACCTAAATGCAAAAAATGTTATGTAAACAAATAAAACGAAAAAAAAAAAAACCTACGGCTTTAGGTATTAATTTATCTATAAAGTCGGGTAGTCCGGTCCAGTGTAATACTAAACGCATCATGTGGTACGGTCTGGGATAATACAGACTGAACCTTACGGACCGGTCCATAAACGGTCCAAAACGTTTTATGATCGGACCGACAGTCCGGTCCACGGTCTACTTTATTAAATGTTGTTTAATTACTGGTCCGGTCCGGTCTAAAAATAATATGAAGCCGTCGGTTCGGTTCAGTTTTGGTCTTTGATTAACGTTCAAGTGTGGTCCGGTCCGATTTCGGTCGCCTGGTAAAATTTGAAGTCCGGTCTGGTCCTGAAAATAACGGACCGTGCAGAGCACTAACGTACGGGCACGCGCGAGCAACGCGTTCAAGCGCGGATAAACATCGGTTGTCCGCAGTGGCGCCGGAACCATTTTTGAACCGCAAGGGCTGTTTAGCACAGCAACAAATACAGAGGAAGGTAAAAAGATATATTAACGACTGTGTCCGATCACATCGGTTGTTAGTAACTAAATGGTTCTTGAAATAAATTAAATTCAATTAGACCTATTGTACCTACAGTCGCGATAATGGATTTCCTGTTCTGAAAACTATTTCCGCTTTGGGATTCCGGTTCAATATTTAATCGTTTCCATTTTCTAAACAAGGAGTAACTGTCTTCATGTTATCTTATTCTTATACACACTAACCTACCTCGTGTACTACATAAAATATTTAGTTATTTCTAAATAAAACTATTAGTTTACCGTGTGTTAATACTCAAAAACAGACAGTTCATTAAATATATTTGAGTTTTGTTTCTATACTCAACACAAAAATCAATATAAAAGATGATGGCCCATGTATTTTATTCGCGGGAGCGTAAATTCTTGTCCACTGGGGCTATTCCCTCACGGAATTTTCCTCGTGAGGGCAGTCTCTCCTATTTCCCCCATTGTTCTGGCGCCCTTGGTTGTCTGCAGTACCGCGGCCATAACTGGCATTTCATACGCATAGAACGGACAATTATGCGGATTAGATTCTTACGGGATTTCGAGTCGTTAATTTTTTCTCATGGCTTACGAAGCACAGCAATCGACCCAAACGGTCTTATGATCGTTTACGATTCCCCAAAAATATTCGTATCATAAATATTAATCATATTTTACGGTCACTTTGATACCACATTATGTGGTATGTAAGTATGTTAATCAAAAACGACTAACAATGTATTACCGAGAACGTTTCAAATGTGTATTTCACTTTGTTTTTTTCGACTTATACATCTCTTCGATCATAATATTGCTGTTTAGAAAATATACATGAAATAAATACAACCAAACGATGTATTAAAAACTACTTGTTTATATTTGTCAAAATATCAAGGGGTATACTCGTAAAACGCAGTCGAAAAAGGTACTTAAATTTAAAAATTAAATCATATGACACGTTGCATTACTACCGATTTTTTTTACACATAAAAAAAACTTCCGCTTTAGATTGTCAAAACTTTCAAACAAAAGTTATTCTTTCTCAAGAATACATACCATTCAAGTTAAATTTATAAAAAATTAACATTACCCATTTCATTTTCACATCAAGTTTTGTCTCGTGAAAAAACAATATATTAAAGAGAAAAATCTACAACAACAGAATATAAATCAGATTTATTTTAGATGAAGAAAAAAGGTATACATCATTGATCATTTAAGTATAATTCATTCTGTTTGAAAAAAGAAAAACATTCTGAATACGTAACAAGGATTTAATTATACCAAGTAGTAGGTACAAATAAAATAAACATTTTACATATTTTATATGTGTTAGTAAAAACAAGTTCTAAATAAAACAATACGATACACATAATATTACTCACAATATGATGTATAAAGAGCCTACTTTTTTTGATTGGAGATACCTACGATTGTAACACTCACACATAATTGAACTTTTTGCGTTGTTCAGGAACTTTTAAACTATATTTATATGATTGGTATAAAGTATAGTATAGTATAGACATTTATGAGTATCTACAAAATTAAAATTAAAACATTTATTGAAATAATGGGTATAAAAATTTTTCGGTTGTTTTAAAAATTTGTATGATATATCAACGTAATTGTTGTAAATAATTAAATATACGTGGTGAATTAGATAGAAAGAGAGAGAATGAGAGTCACGATCATAAAACGATTACTGCGAATTTCTTTTATGCAAGTGAAACGCATGTAACGAAAATAATTTTAAAAGGTATATATTATGTTTGAGTTATACGACGGAGTTAAACTTTAGTACACGAATACTATATTTTTTATAAAAAAATGTATTTATGTATTCAATCTCGTATATTTACATAACTTTTAATATTGTGTTATACACGTGCAGTACTTATTTATAAATATTAAACGTAACACGCAAACAATATTATAATTGCAATTGCGAAGTATTTTATAGCACGTACTTTAGTGTTACGGTGTGTAGAGTTATAAAATGTTATTCGGGTTTTTAATTGTTCTTTAATACTCAAATCTTTGTCTAACACCGATCAATATCCAACATAGGCGTACTCATAGGGGCAGCAAGGTGTGCTCTTGCTACCCCTGGACTGTTTGAATATATTTGTAAGCGCCGAACTGGTCCAAGCTGGGCCGCCACACCGATAATGCTTAATACAAAATAAGTTGGTTATCCAAAAAAAGTATTGCTCCCAAGCTAATCTTTTCTATTTTTAAACTTTAAATAGGCTTTAAAGCTTAAATTTGAGCTTAAAAATGTTTACTTAATACTCATGTATGGGCCGGTAAAAATATTCGCTGCCCCCGACTTGAAACTCTGCGAACGCTATGATATTTAATATTCTCGGACAACAACCGTTCACAGTTATTATTGTTATAACTATTATATTTCTGAACTTCGAACAAAACACATTATTATTCGGCCCTATCGCGAAAAGAGCTTCGAACACAGACATACGTATCTGTATATCTTGTGTCAGATAAATTTGCGTAGCATTCAAACCATTTTATCAGCAATTGTTTCTGAACTGCGTTCAGCCACGACCACCCTTCAAAGCTTCAGTCGATATTAGGTACCCGGAAATAAACCATCACGGCCGGCAGTCGGCGTTGGTTAAGAATATAGATTGATAAACATGAACATAACACAACAACAATTAAATGCATAATAATACGGGCTATTGTGTGATGCCTATTGTTGGCCATAAAACCGTGGTGGTGAAAATTTCGAAAACTTCAGAGCCACGGAGATGCCTCTCAACTATCTATAACCAGTAGCACATTTAGGGGGTGAGCAAACGATGGCAAACGGAAAAGTTTTATTGAATGTATCTATTTTTTTTTTAATTTTATTACAAAATGTATATCATTGGCTAACATGTATTGTATAACATTTTTTGATTAATCTATGATTTTCTGATAATGAATTATCGTATTAAATTATTTTGAGTTGAATTTAATATGAATACGACTGATAACGTATACTCATTTTTTTTTTTTTATGGAACTTATCTACTCGCATAGGCAAGAAAACAATTGTAATTAAACCGTTTAATAAAATTTACTCATGTCATTTTATTTGGGAAAAAATTTTTAACTGGATAAATCACTTTGAAATTGTATACTGTTAAACCCTAGGATATACATTTTAATATGTTATTCAAAACGAGCAAGGGACATATTTTTCATTAATTGAAGGTGGAAAGGGAACGTCTGAGAATGTAAGGAGTAGTGACAAGTTGGGGGGGGAGCAATAAAATAATTTCACCCCGGGAAGCATATATTTTAAATGCGCCACTCTATATAACCAATTCTATATTACTGTAGCACACTTGCATAGGACTGCATTTTTACTGCAGCCATAACGTTACATTCGGTTTCGGATTTTGTTTGGCTGTACTTTAAATTGGGTTTTAGAGAAATGGAAGAATTTCACCGAAAATATACTCTGTATGTATAAGACGCGCGGCATCTGCATCACCATATATTATTGTCATGCGGGGTAAATGTTATGCAGTCATCTGCGGTATACAAATAAATAGTAAATATGACAATAACGTACATTATTATTGTATAGAAATAGCGACGGAAATACACTTCGACGGTTTACGTTTCTCGTGTTATATATGTACAGAAAATATTATATATATATATTTATATTGAATAAAATATATGTACAAGCTATATGTGTATATTTCATCTACGTCGCGTTTTCTTCTCGCCACAGCTCTTACAAGCAATAACGGTTTTGTTATGGTTTTTTTTTTTTGTGTGTTTAAAGTGTCACCGCTAGAAGGGTAAGAACAAAAATACATACCGCCAATCGCCGCGCGCGCGGGTAATGACGATCGTTGCACGAACGTTGCACGCACCAGTGTAAACAGCTATACGGGTATCGGTGACGGTTAAAATGAGCTAAGACACGGGACTTGGTGGAGAGGGAGGAGAAAGGACGAGAAACATAAGAAGCGCCGGAGAAATAATATAAACCCCCTTCCACGCGCGGGTAAAATGGCGGAAATGAAAGAAAGAGAAAGAGAAAGAAAAAAAAAGATAGCGCCGACGTCGGTGGGTTGGCTTATTATTATTATTATTATTATTATTATTACATTCTCCGTCGGGGCATTATTCTCCGCCGCCACACAATAATAGTGACTACGGGTAAAACCTTATACACACTGCGCTCCTTGTGTTTCTTATCTGTGCGTTTCCACACCCTTTTAAAAATTGTTGCCCTCGCCGCGTTCTCCTTTTATAGTATACGTTGCACGCGGTGGCGGTAGCGGTCGTCGCGGTCGTCACCACCGCCAGAGAATCCTGTACTCCCCCCCCCCCCGCCGACGCCGCCATCGAACAATCGCATCGGCTAAAGTATACGCAAATATGTATTTTATATATACATTCAGTGTGCAGTGTTTCGCGTGCGCGTAATGTACGCCACTTAACCTAACCACCTCGTCCTCGCCGTATCCTTTTCTTCGTCTTACGGTATTTTATTCGTAAAATCACCACCACCACTGCCACCGGCGACGACCACATTGCGCCTGCGCGTTAAAACAGACAATAATATTTTAATACTATACGTATATATTTATATATATATATACAACCGTCAGTCACACCCCTACGCCGTCCTCCTACCTTCCACCCCTAAACTCGATCTCGGATCTTTCCTCTCCCCTTTCACGCGCACACCCATCAACTCGCCCTCGAGTAATACCTATCCATCTGATTTATATTATATAGCTCGCCAACGACGACGACGACGATGACGACGACGACGAGTACAAATTGTGAATCGTCTTTATCTCGTCGTCGTATTATTGTTCCCCGCAAAACAAATGCGCCTCGGCGGCGGCTAATACCCACTAGACTTTTTCACGCCCTCGCCTGCATCTCGCCCGTTTTCCGCTTTTACGGGGCTCAGCGGTGGTGGTGGTGCACATTCTTCACTACAAACACACGCACACACGCGCATATACTCTGTAAACGAAAGCGACGATTGTTTTTATCGCGGCCGCACGCGCCACCGTTCACCAGGGGCACTACAATGGGTATATATTAAATTTATATATACGTACACCGACAATGAAGTGTTTTGTTATTTTCAATCTACACACACACACACACACACACACACCGTGGTCACGTGCGGACGATATTCATACTTTGTTATCCGGGTACATCGAAAAATTGTGACCGAGCGCGTGTCATTATTATGATCACTGTATTATTATTCGTATACCCGAATTCGGCACTTCTGTAGACCTTCAATTGTCAAAATATTACTGTTGCCGTCATTGTATCCAAACTTGAATTGTGTTTTGATTTCAATATTTTATTGCGGATTTTTTTATATGCGTGATTTCTTGTAAAAATTAACGTTGAATACATACCATATACAAAATACACAAAAAACAAAATATTGTTGGTTTAGACTTTGTTCATTATTTATTTTTTTCGATATGTAATTATTCTTTAAGCCGTTACTTAATATACTTACGGAACAGTTATTTTTTCAGAACAAATGTTTCTGACCAATGCCTTCTGCAATATAAGGTACACACCACAGGACCAATCAGTTACAAAAAAATCAGTTTTCTCGACAGATTTTTCACGTCCTACACAATCGTCATTGATAATCAATCAAACGCCAAACATTAAACATTTTACATTATCTACTTTTAATATGTAATGAAATATATAATAGCTGTGGATACTTACTAGAGTAAATGACAAGTATTATTGTTTGTTGTTAGGTCTATATGAAATAATTGTTGTCTTCCCTCTATAACGGTGACAAAGTTTTTTGTTTCGAATTTAATTCATCACGGCAGGTTGATATTTGCCTTTACGGTTAGATCACGGAGAAACGGTACACGCAATATTCAAGGCTGGAAAACCGCCTTATATACGCAGATAATTGTACCGTTATAGTTTAATCGTCTGGATTTTAACAGCCATAATATAGGTAGTAGATCAATTATTTAAAAAAAATTATTTTAATTTTTTATTAAAATTATTTTAATTATTTTAAGTATCCAAAGTGTAAGAAAATTAAAAACTTATTTCTAATATTTTTTAAGTTTTGTAAAATTAATTATAATTCATCAGATTGTAAGTAGATTATTTTTTCATCCGTAGTCATTAATTTTAAAAATTAAATATTTAATCGTAACAAGCGCATTTATATTTGTAATGATCGTATAGAATCTTTGATGTGTTATTTATAAACTACAAATATCGATTTATAGTTTAGAAAAATAAAAAGAAGAAACATAATTATTTTACTATAACTAAGCAATTGATTATAACATAAATGTATTAAAATCATGAAAAATTAGTATTTCAATCTATCTACGGTCGTATTATGATATTTATTATACAAATATTCTAAAAAAAAGTATTTGTGAACACTCCATAAATAACGAATTAATTAACTTCACTTTTAATATGTTATTATCTTTTACTATGGAACTATTGAATCATTTATTTTATCAGTATTTTTCCTATACATTGTGTTAAGTAAATATCAATATTATTAAAGTAAATATTTTATTGAAAATAATATGTTCAGTAACAGATACTGAACATTTTGGACGTTTGAAATCTGAAAATTATACCTATGTATATGAATATAATATATACCTATGTTAAAATTGTTTTATGTTTTAAATGAATACCTACCGTGTTTAAAACTAACATAAAAAATGAATAATATACTCATAATCTAATATTTTATATTGTAGGTAAGGCTGATTTATCATTAATAGAATTTATATCGGATTCATAATGATGTTTTTTATTTCTTATACTTTAATCATTTTTTGGGATGTACTTGTGAATAAAATCAACGTTAAAGTATTATATTGAAACATAATTTATTACAAATTTTATTACGCTTTAGAAATACAAATAGATATGTTGAATTATAAAATTATACATTTTTGCTGTATGTTACCGTTTTTATTCAGTTTAAAAAACGAATAACTCAATTTTGTTGTTTGAAAATGTGCAAAACTCTTTTCTTTGGCCAATTTAACTCAAGTTAAATAATTATAAATGTTTTACCTAATTAACCTTAATATTATGATTTCGTAGTTTGAGGTATAGCAATACCGATTGTTGTCTCAAATATTGAGAATTAAATAATATATATAATTTTTTTTTTTTCAATACTTTCTACTGTAAATCCATACCAATTATCAATTAATCTTTTACAATACATTAAAATTAAATTAAAAATAATATAAAGGTAATTTAGAGAAGTCAGAGTATAAAATTGTAGTATCTAAATGGTTTTATTATTTAAAATCACAAAAAATTGTTTACTATTACAATGTAATACAAAACACATTTGTCATCTCAATACTATATGCACATTCGGAATAATATTGCAGTATTTTTAATACATTATGATAAACACTTTGTACGTAACGCAGTATTATTACTTACGTCAATGACGATCTTGGTTTTTATTATTTGATTCGAGATGTATAAAATAAACGTTTAATTTATAGTTGAATGTAGTATTATATCTACTACCCATACATGATACAAAAATTAAGTTGCTTTATATTTCTCATCACCAATAGATTTGAACTCCGCTATCCTAATTGGTTTTTGACCTGATTGTTTATCTCATACGTCATTTCAGTTGTAACCATCGTCATTCGATTAAAGACAAAATACATTTTTAAAATATGTCAGTCATGTACTCAAGATTGAATGTCCTCCCAATAATTATTTACTTGTAATCAAGTATCTCAAACTTGATTCATTGGCAGATCGTAGACGTGCTGCTAATCTTAAATTTTTATCTATATTATTAACTGGGCAAATTGACTTACCGCATCTACTGTCTCTAATTCCTCCAAATGTTCCTCTTCGCTCCACTCGTCAACATACAACTTTTAATTTACCTACCTCCTCCACTAATTATAGTTTAAATGACACTGTATGTCAATTGCTAATTCGGACCCCTCCAATTTTATAACCTTATATTTACTATTAAATTATTAGTATTTCCAATTATTTATCTGTTATCACACTTGTAATTCTATTGTTTTATTATTAAATGTAAATTGGGCTCACGCCCGTATTGTATGCTGAATGTAAACATAAATATAAAGATGCGTCCAGTGGATTATAATCGAAACTTAAGTCTACCATCGTTTTATCCTAATTGGCGCTTTGACGTAACATCACGTAGGTACCACACACGTGCGCTGTATTTAAATGTGGTGATATCCGTGAGAATTTAGTGCGCGACTGATCGGTGAATTTATCATGCGACCAGCCGACCCTTACAGCGGCAAACCCGGTCCTAAGATTAAACGGAACCGTGGTATCCACTATATAATGTGGAAAGGTAGCGCAATAAATACAACGGCGAAGGAATACTAGGCGCGATGGTGGTTATAGCCGGTCTTCCTTCGGACGATAATTCACGAGCCGGGACCCGGACATCGCGTCCGTACACGCGATATAATATGTATATCTTATACATTATACGCGTTATGATAATAATAATAATAAAAGTAATGTTGCGGCCGGTGCGCTAAAGACGAATATTTACAGGGGAGGAAACGGCGGTGGTCGCAGATCTGTTTTCTATATCTTCCGCGCGTCGGAAGGGAAACCTCGACGAGGAAAATAAAACTTTTTCCGCCTGTCGCCGCCACCACTATCGGCCTTATAAACCACTATATATTGTACTACACGCATACGTCTATATATACACACACACATCAATATATTGTTATTACTATTATCGTCGATATATACAAATATAATATATACGCGCGCGCCCGCGTGTTTTTATATTTTCTTTTTCTCGAGGAGACCCACGCGTATGCATGTACCCTCGGACCGATAAAAATCGTAATTTCCTTTTTTTGACCAACACGCCGCTTATCCGGCCGACCCCGTGCACGGGCGTGAAAGGTGGCAATGTAATGTCGTTTTCTTTTCCACCTATTATTGCTGTACCGCGTGCGTTATCTGGTGGCTCGGGTGACGGTCTATGAATAATAAACGGCGGTCATCTTTAGCCGAGAACCCTGCCTCCGTACGGCTTTTTATACGCATAAGCACACCGCTTTCTATTCGTCTTGCAGCCCTCAATCTGATGCTAAGATTTCTGTTATAAATTTATCTTCGACCGTGGTGTGACACCATGACGGCACACGAACGCCGAAACGCACCAAATATTCTATTATTATCATCATCATCTTTTCCGTTGCTACGTTCGTCGTATGGACCCCATAATACGAGTATATTAATATGTTCACGCACGAGTAACCATCCGTTTCGTTGTAATTATTATTACGGTATTCTACTAACTGATTTTCAAGTTGTACGTGTATGTTTCCACGAAAAGTCATTAGTATTTAATATACTATGTACAGCAACACGTGACTGCTCCTGGAAAATTAACATTTATAACCTTACAGTATTGGTTACCATGCACTTCAATCTGAGAAAAACGAAATTAAAGAACACCAGTTTTATTGCGTTTGAATGTAATTCCTTATAAGATCTAATCCAAGTAATATAATCAAAGGCATGTGTAAAATATACGGTAATAAAAAAAAAAAAAGTGATAGATATTTGGTATTTGTTGTTTTTTTTTTTTTAATATAATTTCACTATTATAATTTCTTTTTAAGCTATTATTCGGTTAAAAGTCATTTTTATTTTCAAAGTAGTTAATAGTCGTTCATTTCATCTTGAATCCATTCTTTTACTGTAGAAAAAAAACTAATTTTATACAGTCATTATTAGTATAGTATAAAGCATTTTTTATTCCAAATATATTAATACTTTAAATCAAAGTTTTGATTTCGTGCGCATAATTATAATTATATATAATTAACACAGTATTGGACTATGCCGTGCATTCTCGAATCTAGGAAATTATTTTGACAGTCATTCTTGTATTGAAATTCATTTCATACAGCAATTTTCCTGAGTTGTAGTGCTAAATGTCTAAATCTAAAATTAACTGTTTTTTTCCATAACTATTTACAGTAGTTGTACCTATCCAAAATCATATTCGTTACATTTATATTATATTACAAAAAAATGTGAATATAAAATAATTAATTAACAAATAACATACAATAACAATATAGATAACATTAATGTTTGTAATTGTTACAAATAGACTTTCGATTAATGAGCAAACGGCGGTGAACAATGAAATGGGTTGAAGTGTTTGTAAATACAGTTAAACCTGTGTAATATGGAAACGTTTGGAATCGGATATTTTTTCCATTTTAGACAGATTTCCATTTAATACAGATTGTAAAAAAAAAAAAATTCCCAATAGATCTTTATTAAATGTAATTTATTATTTATTATTAATTTATTTATTTGATATATTTTACATATTTATCATTGCATTTTACCTACATTTTATTCTACATAATTATATGCTCCAAAATTCATCCAATGTTTTTTGTTTTGTTATTTAACTTGTCGTTCTCTTTTCTGCTAAATTTTTCAAGTTGAGAATTGATTCAAGAAGTTAATTTTCATTACTTAGTTCCAATGCGGTTTTACTATAGAACATTGTGTAAACAGTCGTATTATCATAGAGAAAAAAAATGCCATCACTATCAACTATTTCCTTGTTTTTCTTCTTTCCGACATGATCCATGTTATACACCAAGGATGGCTAATCTTTTGAACACTTCGTGCCTAAAATTAACTTTTTTTTTTTTTTATACAGCGTGCCATGAAAAAAATATTATATTTTGTTATACTATAATTTGATTGTATAATTAATGTATTAGTATAAAAGTTTAGTTTAGGTATATAATAATAATAATGTATAATAAATAAAAATAATAATTATAATAATATTGTTTTGTTAATTATTTATATTATATTATATTATAAGTCCTATAATATCATATATTATATAATGTATAATAGTAAATCTTATCGCGTGCCATGGATTTGCCATCCCTGTTATATACCATATCAATACCGTGTCGACTTCCAATGTAAATATCGTGTACATTAATAATGTGGTAATAACCACCACGGGGACCTGTGTCATGAAAAAGAAACTAAGGAGCTTTCTCTTGCTGCTCCGTGTTTCTGTTGAGCATGCGCGTACAACGCACAAGCAATGGCGACGGAAAACCGTGCGCGCCAAACTTTAGTCATAGGCCGCCGGTAATTACAGTCGCGTTGTTCGCGTTAAATATCAAAACGGAACAGCGCGTAAACATCGTCGTAATTGCGGAACTTTTGTTTTTGCCTCAGTTTTATTCGCAGCCTTCCTTCCCCGCGAATCACTCACACACACTAAAATATCCGTACACATACACCACATTATACGTACACACACACCACAATATACGTACACACATACACACACACACACACACTTACACACACACACACACCACAACATACGGAGTTAATGCATCGAGTTTTCAAACTCTTAACGCACGCGCGACAACATCCGAAGATTGAACGTTTCCTGCGCGACGACGAGCTTACAACTATCGCGTTTGCGTTTCCTTAGCCACCGTGTCGCAGTATAATTGATAATATAATACGATTATTATACGTTATCGGCGAGCAGAGAGTTTACCATCGCCGGCGGCGTGTTCGGTGTGTGCCATCCGATGACGTCGCGGTCCCCGAGCGAATCTCCGCCGTTATCTTCGCGACGGCACGTGGAGTGTACGTAACATATATATATATATATAATAAATAATAATCGAAAGCAATCAAAAGTTTATAATAATTCTGAAATAATAATGTATTATTATACTTTTGCGTGAGAAATTCGGCAACGGAAACCGGTAAACACGTACACGTCGTGGATGTACATATATTATTTTACGAGAACGCGTTATCCACCGCCGGATGTCATCAACGGATGTCGTGGCTGCAAACTTCGCACGCGAAAACAAGTCTAAATTACAAATTTATAAAGATATTAGGATATAATGCCGCGTTTCGTACCCTTCGCGTGACTTAATGTAATTCAAGCCCGTTTTTGAAAAGTCGCGTCCGCCGCCGCAGGATTTTCGCTTTATCGGTTTTAACTTTACCAAATAAATTATAGCTGTATTCATTTAAATATTCTTTTTTGTGTGTGATAGAATATGTGTTTCGATTTACTCCTGTATAGATCTGTTTCAGTATAGATACACCCCCGAGTATAAACCTGCCTTCTTTAATAAGTTGTTTTTTATTAGTATAAAAAAATGTATCGAAAAAATGCTAGACTATAAAAAATATTTCGCGTAAAATCGATTTACGTTACGATAAATTTACATTAATTGTTGTACTAAGTACCCTTAAGAAAATTATACAAATTACTAGTTAACCTGCAATGAAGAATGCTGCGAATATAGGTATTATCCTTACTCAGAACTGCTTTAGTTCGTGATTTATGTTGTATTATTGTTGATGATAATTTAGAATTTATCTTTCAAATATGATATAATATTATGAACAATAATTTTACTAGGGTCTTTCAATTATTTCATGTTTATTACACTTCGCTTGCTACTGTTTTTATATTACATTTTTAAATACACATGCCTGATAAGAGAGAAAAAAATATGTGTAGTTGTTTCGAATTGTCTAAAGGCCCCCATACACGGTCAGTCTTGAATTACAATCGACGTAATTGACAGTCGAGACTAATCATTGACTGACGATTGATAACTTCCATAGATACACAATCAATCAAGAATAACAATCGTTCAATTTTTGTATCAGTTCAAAAGTGTACTTATTCGTGCTGTTTTGTTTTGTTTTGTTCTGTGCACATTTAATTAACTTTTTTATATACCTATATTTATTTATAGGAATTTTTATAAATATTTTTGTGTTTGTCAATTTATTAAAATGGATAAAGATGCACTTATTGGTATTGCCATTTATCTCGCGTGTGATGATGCAAAGAAACCCAAAAAGAGAAAGAAAAGATTCTGGGTTAAAGAATGGTTGACGAAAAAAAACTCATTCTCTGATCATAATTTACGACAAAAAAAGACAAACAAGACTCGACTGCTCCACACAATTCGACTAGATCGACTGATAAATTGTACATTCATAGACAAACACGGTCAATCATGAATGTCTATCACCTTGACTGATGATAAAAATTCAAACATGTTTGAATTTCATCAGTCATAAAATTTGACTGTCAGTCATTATCAGTCATATACATATACGGTCAGTCATGAATGTCATTCACGTTGATTGTCATTCAAAACTGACCGTGTATGGGGGCCTTAATAAAGGGCTTGATAAACCATTTAATATCATATAACAGCATCAACATTTTACTATATCTCATGGCATTATTTTTTGCTGCAGATCACAATGCGGTGAACTTAAGCGCATTAGCTCGGAAAGGAACAACACAATTAGAACTTGCTAGTTTAAAATAATAAATACCGCATTATACACCGCAATACCCTTCACGGTATTAACTATCAACTGATTTGTGGTTTGCAGTTGGTTTCCCGCATATAATTTGCATGTATGCGGTGAGGCTGTTTCATCGACAATTTGTTGAGCCACTCTATCGATTAATATAAAAACTTGCCTCTACAGTTTACTATATACTATATATATCGTAATTCGTATTATCTATATTATGATATCTTGGTCAAGAATTTACTAGTTCAAGTAAAATAAAATCAAAAAAGATATTTTTGATCGTGTATTTAAATTTCAATTATAACCGTACCTAACCAGTGATGTATTAACAGAGAACCCCTCATGATAAAAAAAAATAAAAAAAATATTTAGAGCTGAATAAAAATGAATCAAAATGCATAGTAATTTTTTTTTTTATATTTAGAAGATTGCAGTACAAAAACTATTATGAAATTGGACTCAGAAGTCATAAATGACTCACCACGTAGGTATAGAGAGAAAATTAATTAATATATTTTGTTATAATTTGTGTTTACTGATTATATACATATACGAGTATATTATGTTATAACTTGTAACAGAACGATTATGGTAAAGTGTTTTTATGTGTTATTGTTGTTACACTTCATTTATATTAAATCGATATTTAATATTAATAATATAATGTTGATCAAAATTCGTAAATATTATATTTTTGCATGTGCTTAAATTACGAGTATATGAATTAAGAAACGATAAATCTTAAAATTTAGTATCTATTTGTAAATATGTAATAATAATCCGTAAAGTCGAAAATATTATATTGTTAACTTTGATCGATAAATCGCGATGTAAAAAAAAAGTCTTGATCAACAAAACATTATCATTTATATAATCAACTGATTTTTAAATACATTTACTTAACCTCAAGAACCGAAATTGAGCATCAATTTTACCCCTCCTATACGAAAAAAAAATATATAGATCACCTTAGATAGTATACAAGACATTGCTCTGCAATGAGTTACTCGTTAAATAAATAAATAAAAATTACTCGTTACGATAATCGTACATTATTGTAAAAAAAAAAAAAAACCCCCGATATGATGGTAAATACCGCTACACTTCAAAACTCATGTAAGAGATACGAATTACGAGTGTCATGTCAAGAGCATGTTGTCGTAACTTTCGAACGGGCTTCATCTGATCGGGGCGTGGCAACGAATACTAGTTAAGAATTAGCAAATTAAATTTCGTCGACACGCGCTTTTTTTCAGTACCATGTCGTCGGTCGACAATAGCCCTTCTAATTGCGCGACGTGGCGGCCTGCAAACGCCGTCGTCGTTTCCTATTCACGCAAACATTTCTCAAACAATGCAACGGTGGTAAGTTCTTTGCGCGCTCGTCGGTTAATTTGCATTTTTCGTCCCTTTCTTTCCCCTCTTTTTTTCAGCCACTCTCTTCTCGCCCGTTTCACTCCTCCCTCTTCTTACCCGCCGTAAATCCCTTCCCGTTTTTTCAAAGTAAACGGCCACTCTGCAGTCGTCGAATGAATCGGATAATTTTGTGCGCGTGCGTGTGTCGTCTTTCCGCTTCCACCACCGTCACCTTCGACCTGTACCTGCTCTCGTCGCGTGTATAATATATGATGTTTACGCAATCGTTCCGCGCGAAGAGATAAATAATGAAAACACATTCGGATGGCAAATTATGGTAATAACGGAGAAGTGGCGTCCAATTGAAACGCGGCGCGTGTTCACGCGAGAAAAAGACAGACGGAGCCTTAATTCGATTCGCGTTAACGCGGTGCGCTATCAACGCGGGTCGCCCGTCGCCGCGAAAACAGTTCATTATCGCCGAAGAAAAATACGCTCCGTCTCACCCCGCATCCATTATGTACGCCACGAATGTCGCTGACAAATATTACGTCGGAAATATATTACGCGAAATAATAATTCAAACTTTTGAAATTTTTTTCCATGCGAATAACCAACGCGTTAGCAGGATACACAACATTCTACTCTACCTCTTCTGCCGCCCTCGAATACAAACTTTATGTCGAACAGTCTTTCTGATCTCTTAATGTACTGCAGGTACTTCCATTATTTTCGATTTTGTTTAGTTATTCTCGTAAAAACTTTTTATCGTACATTAAGATACATCTTTATCTGTTTTTTTTTTTTTTAATGTTTATTAATGTTACTTTTACTTTTGTTTTTTAAACTATTTTGAATCAGATTTCGTTGTGCACAATGGTTTCATGATGGTCCGTTTATAATTTTAATAAACAAATATGTACAAGTTGCATTAGTCAATAAACAAATATTAGCAATCCGAGAATCGCGAATGATCAATGTGACCCGTTTTGGGAAACGACAAGTTTAGAAACGTTTCTATGATATCTATACTATATAACAGAGTAACAAACGTTCTGGCGTTAAGCGACTGATCAACCACTTACTTTTAAGATCAACTCAAATTGCGTAGTCCGCTTCAAAATCATCATTGCTTTTTGAAACAATCTAATAAGTATTAGAATTTTTTAAATTTCCGTCATTTTGAAGTTTCAATCATTGTAATAAGGTGTTCCGAGATGTCGATACACTTTTAAACTGACAAATGTATGTTTATTTAAAGAAAAATTAGATAAAACTACTACATTATTCTAATGAATGCCGACATTCTATATACTAGGAAAATGAAAATCTATTAATTTTCTACCGAAAAAATTAATTCAAATTAGAATAATATTGCCTAATAAATGTAATGGATTTCGGCTGTATGGATCGGGCAACAGTATAACGCACCATTTTAATTACTCGTATGAAAATAAATGTCTTTAACGCGTTAGAAAAATCACTGAATTTTGTCCGTAAGTGTACCTACAGTACCTATGACCAAATAATCCGTTAAAATAGCAACACATTATGTCGAGATCCTACGAGTATAACGAAACGCAAGAACGAAGTATTAAGAAAAACGTGTGTGTACAATAATGCAGTGTTGTAAAATATTTGAATAAAAGTATTCAAATACTTTTTTAAGTATTGAATAATTTTTTAAATACTTTCAGAACGAAGTATTTTCAATGGTATTTTAAATACTTTTTCTTTTCGAACATTTTATTTTTATTCAAAATATTTTGTTGGAAAAATATTGCCAATTATAATCAAAGCCCGAAGGTTTGTAAAAAACAGGTTTTTAAAAATAGATATTCAATAACAAAATGTCTTTTTGTGTTATTAAATAGGTAACTTTTAATATCAGATACGATATCTGCCTGGTTATACGGGATTACGAGAATAACAGATTTTCCCACAAATCAATATAACTGCAAGCTTACACCGTTTTCAATTATTAATTTAAAGACTCGTGTAGTTGTGATTATAACTTACTGGCTACTACAATTACTTCAAGTTTTAATATAAGTAATTCTAGCCATAATACTGATGATGAAAATGATTCAGCATCACATAATGCATCTCTTTCGACTATTTCTCTGCTAATTGTTAGTTTACCATGGCTTAATTACTCCAAATATTTTTTTACAGATGTATTTGAAAATTATTCTAAAAACTTTGAGTATTTGAGCAGTATTGGAAATACTATAATGTTAAAGTATTTGAATAATATCTTTAACACCTACTTGAAAAAAAATGTATTTGAGTATTTACTTAAATACTTTTTAAAGTATTCTTTATAGCTCTACAATATGTGAGCGCATGACAAGGGCCATATAAAAACGACGAGACGGTGCACTGACACGGAACCATTGAATAGAACATATCAGTGGCGTATTTACGGGGAGGGATTAAGGAAGTCAACCCGCCTCCCCCATAGGCTGTATATATTCAAATAACTATTGTCATCATATTATTTAAAATATTATATACATTTTTTTTATATCAATATTTGATTACATTTGCAAGAATTAAAGTATAATAATATATTCAGTGCCGTATTTAGACATTTTGCGCCCCAGCGCAAAAAAAAAAAAAAAAATTGGCGCCCATCTATGGGGCCTACCCGCGGAAAATATAGGAGATAAATCCTCATGAACCTTTTACATATACTAAAATCAATGCTATTTTTGTGTAGTAAGCACGCCACACGCGATAACATAATACTCCGCAGTGGCGTATATAGGGGGGTGCCTAGTGGGCTACAGCCCCCCCTTCCCCGAAATATTTCAAAAAACTTAAAAATGATTTTAAAAGTTTATTATATTTTAATGGTGCTCTATGCTTATTTAGAAATAATTTTATAAAAAAGAAATAGAAAAATGATTTTAACCGGGTTGCATTTATTTTATTCAATTGTACTTCAATAGTTCATTAAAATGTTTTAAGGTTCTCAACTTATGGTTCAATACTTATTATTAAGAGTTAATTATATAATAAATAAATAAATTATAATTGTATAATACGAGAACATTTTATTCATAGCATATTTTTTTATAGAATAGTCCAGTAGACATATATATATATAATATCTTTTATTGCTGCTACTGTTTTTTGACAAATTAAACATGATAGCTTATCTTTGTTTTCGACAAAAAAGTATAAATCAACCCAAGAATTATTAAAAAAAACATTGTTCATCACAAATTTTTCTTTTTTTAGTCGCCATAATGTTTGGATTTACTTGTAAAATGAAACTATTACAAACGCAAACAGTCACACGTACGGACGTAATCACGGTATAATATTAATTGCTACAAATGCAAAGTAACTATGACAATAGATTAAATATATTTAAAATTATAATTTTTAGATATATATAACTATAATTAATTTATTCTATGACTGAGTAGTACACACATATATATATATATATCTGTGATAGTGCAGCCATCATTATCTTCGACTCCGATTAGATAATAATAAAAATTTTATAGATTAAACTGACTATATAACTATATAGAATAAACAACAACTATTAACGATTAGATTAGATTTTATTTATAAAGAATAAAGAATTGAATAATATAGAAAATTGCATGAAAAATTTTATTGAACAAAAATAAAACACAAAAATTAACCACCTTTGTGTGGGCCATAAAAAATTGCTTCGCGGGTCGCATGTGGCCTGCGGGTTACCGACCCCTGGTCTACTCTATGGGATCCGTGCGTCCTAAAGGCGGGAGAGGCACATTTTTTTATCACTATCGTTTAAAATGTTTCACATAAAACTATTGCGTGAATTGTCCCTCAACGCTCATCTATTTCTTATGTACTATTATAGCACGTTCACTCCCAGCTCACAAATCACCAACTATTTATTAATTTAAGCTTACGTTTGCCAAAATATGTTTGAACAATACATAAAACATAATACACTATCTATTATACTAGATAACTTAATTTAAATGTATAACCTAATTAGGTATTTCATGAAATACATGAAAATTAATGAACTCTGCGATTCAATACGATTTTTAGTAAATACGTTGCGTCTTTTACTATCACTTGTAGCCTGTAGGATTATATTCGTAGGATAGTTTTTATTCTTTTATAGACGTATTAGCATTGTTTAAAATTTAAATAGTTTTGATTAGTAAATTTTGATGTAATTACTTTTATTTTTTAAACATAATTTAAGTAGTAGATTGTCGTAAAAATGTCTTGCATTTTAATTTTTTGAATGCTAATCAATTATAATTAGATGTTTCTGTATTTAGTGTGTTTTATAAGTTCAATATGCCAAAAGCAAAAACGTCGAAATCAAGACGATTATCGAAATTTGTAAATTATTATTTTATAATGAATGAAAAAAAATACACTACTGTAGTATCATTTAAAAAAAAATTTTTCCCATTTTTAAGCTATATCAAATGTAATTTTAATGCATTTTTTTGAGTTTTTTTAAGTAATTTTTGCATTTTTTTAAGGACATATTTCAAGATTTTCAGAACATTAAAATTTCAGCCCTACTTTATACTTATCACGTATTACATAATGCAGTATAACAAAAAGTTTCTTTAATGTGGTTTTTATAATATACCTATTTATTTTGTTGTATGTTTTTAAAATATATAACCAAAAACATATGTACTAAACAATCTTTTAGAAATAAGAATTATAAACATTATTGCTTAAGTATCAGTAAAACATGTACCGATCAATTATAAATAATATCAAATTAATAGAATAAGAATAAATATTATTGTCTTATTCCGTTTTTTAAGTAATTAAGTATACAATTAATAATAATTAATCAAATATACAATTAAGACATATTTAACACATTATAAAAAGTTCTTTATTTCTTTATTTTGTACTTTTGAGCAGTTATAATATAATTTGGGTCGATGATGTCGCTCGTCAAAAAAAACGTTTGTCAAACTGCGGGTCAACAATCTCCGGTAATAAACATTTGTAATAAAACCTAATAAATAATATAAAGGACATGTAATATATATATATATATATATATATATATATATATTTATTTATTTAATTTTACCTTTTTAATTTAGATTCCATTTTATCAAACCAAAATTGTGGATCATATTTAATGACTTCAACATGTTTACAATTATGTGAATACACAATGAAATGACAGATATCTCTTTTAGAAATTCTCAACTGCCCAATTATTTGATAGTAATAGTTATCATCTGTTTTTAAACTTATTTTTCCACGTTGATTTAATTTTAAGAATTTTATCTAAATTAAAAATATAACTTATAGAAGTACGAGTATCTAGGTATATAGTATATGAATATGGCGCAATTTCAATTTTTGATTTTGAAGGACTTTACATATTTAAAAGAAACTCGTGGGGAAGGACTCTGCCATCTGCTAAAATACCTTTTTTAGAGAAATTAATACCCTCCAAGTCCATTCAAATTGTACTTATGTATATGAATCATTAGTATAAAAATGTAGTATTTTAAAATAAATTCCTGTAGATAGTAACTAATATAATATATTGTAGATGGTCTAGTGGTAATGTCTTTTATGTATTACATTTTTATCTTTGATAGCCTCTTCAACTGTAGAATAGTCTTTTGCCGAATACGGAAATTTTACTTCAATTATACTATCATTCCCAATAAGCCCATCTAAAATTAAAATACCATAAAGGATAGAGATTTATTATTTTTTTTTTTTTATATAAATATAATGGTAAAAATTTTTCAAAATATGTAAAACGTTGTATATACCTACGTCTTAATTTGAGAAAAATTCGTGGTTAAGTTGAACTCACCAGGTGATGCTTCGAAGAACGGGTAATCTTCATCAATGATTAAACTACAATTTTAATCGGTGTCCCTATATTTTTTTCAAAATATTCCAAGGCAACTGGATCCATATCTTTACCGTATTTGCAAGCTATCGGCTCGTTCGTACTAGAAGATGTATTGTATAATTTATTTGATACAATATTTTTACATGACATAATTGGACGCATCTTGCATATTTTTCCAAAGTCAGAAGCTTTTATACGATTACGCCTTTCCATAAACCACCTAGAACTAGAATTTTATTGTCGAGTATATATTTCCAAAGCATCCCGTTGATACTTTGAGAGAGTAATTGTTTGAATATTTTTATTTTTTTTTTATTCTAATTCTATTGAACATCTCTCATCTATTGGTAACGGTTCTGCAAGGCCATAAAATTCAAATAAAATTATAAAAAAATTCATATAAAATAGAACAAAAAAGATATTTTTTAAGTTTTCATGTTTATATTTTTTGGAAGTCAAAAATGTTTTACCAACCATTCCTAAAAAAAAAAAAACACATTCTTACTACAGTAATAATTATTATAAAAGTACACGAACAGTGAATGAATTTAAATTGTTTTTGTACCGGGACTTTTGTGCATCACTTTTTTATGGACCGCTCTAAGATAATATCACTAGTATTATAGGAAATAATTACTGCTTGAACTCTAGTATTGTAGGATTGCTTTAAAGAAAAGTTTATTCGTTTCCCTGAAATATACTTATTTATAACGCTTTTGAATTACTCGCAAGCATTTGTAACATCATATACAAGACTTAATGCATTTTCAACTACTCTTCTTAAAACTGAGTTACTTTCACGCATAAGTCCACATCTTTCCAAGCTGGTACATGATTTTCACAATCAGCCGAATTTTTACAAAAATAAATATCACATTGTGCATGCTGTCCAAAATGTGATTATGGCTGTTGGAAATGTCTTGTTGAAGTCCTAAAATATATTGTAAAACAATTTATTATAATTAATTAATTATCTTTTTTTATAAAAAAAAATAGCTCATTATTTAATTTAAATAATTAAAATAATTAATTACCTTTTATTTTAGCAATATCGTTAATATTTAATTTTTTCCTGTATTGAATCGCATTTCAAATAACTACACAGAATTTAATTTAAAATTAAAAATTTTATTTTTTTTTAATTAACTGTCTTTAATATGTTGGGTATTTTGTATTTTTTGTTAATGCAGATAATTTTGTACTATAATTTCTTAACAAATGGTTGCGACATTCTATTTTTTATACCAATTGGTGTGATCCATAAGGAACTATCTCTAATAGTTTTTTTAATACGCTGCTATCGCCATCTTCTATGAAAATTATATTTTCTTTATGTTTCTATTATTTATTATTGAATTATAAGTATTTTTATTATATTTAAAATTGAGAGTATTATACCAATTAATCTGTTAAATTTTAAACCATGTAACTCAATGCTTTTGGCAAATCCCTCGGAAATACCATCAGCTCCCATACCAGTGGCAGCTTTGTCTTAACTTAAAAAACATTTATGGTTTTTTGTGGACAACTTTAACGCATGAGCTCTTTCACACATACAACAATAGCGGTTTCGTATTCCGACAAATAAGACTTTGTTAGAACGAAATCCAATAATTGTAGCCTACATAACAATCATATTATAATAATTTACACTAATTTGCTATTTATGCGATCATGTGATAAAAAAATTCTCACAGCTCCGGATAACGCGTCATACTTGGTCTTGTAACTCCGTTTTCTCCATTGACCGTCAGCAATTACAGGGCATAATGGTACACCGTCAGTATCAATATCTCCAGCCTCTATCGCTAATTGCTTTTCCTCAATGCCGGCCAATCTCATCTGTTCCCATGCCGTTTGCTCTATTACTGTACTAAGTTCATCGAATATTTTACTGTATGTATTAGA
Source organism: Sipha flava (assembly GCF_003268045.1). Taxonomy (NCBI): domain Eukaryota; kingdom Metazoa; phylum Arthropoda; class Insecta; order Hemiptera; family Aphididae; genus Sipha; species Sipha flava. Next base: position 343,600 of record NW_020272815.1, read on the forward strand.
GCTAAGGTAGGGTATATCTAAAATCGCGGAAAATTCACTAAATTGAGTGTATCCTATTCCAATTCCAATGGTAGCAGTCACAATTGCCTTATTGATAGGTATATATGATTTACTTTTTTCAGACTCAATTTTGGTAATTAGATTACACGTTTTACATTTAAATATCCACGTACAAAAATAACCATTACGAATTTATTTTAAGAGTTCAGAGTTCATAAAAGAACATTCGAATGCAATGTCATGAACACTATTTTGCAATTGTCGAAAAAAGTAAAAAATGTCAACAATTCTTCGTCCAACCCTACGATACACAAAAATTAATAATATTTCAACTCTCAATTATGTATATACAATGTATATTATACATAGTATATAGGAATTAAACATATTTAGTATATAAACCAATTTTTCCAAGATTTGTAAGATAAGTAAATAATACAAAACAAATATTAACATAATTAATAATAATGAGTGTCGAACTACATTTTATAAATAAATTAAAAAACTAAAACAATAAACTAAATAAACTTAAAAGATGTTTACATTAAGTTTTTAGCTGTGTGTAAAGAAATGCCTTGAAGTTTGCTCAATGTACGTTTCAATAGAAGTTTGAGTGGTGTTTATAATTGAACTGTCTGATAAAATTTCTATAAAACTCGATTGAGCGAGTGGACTTTTAATTTCTAAAGTTAAATTTAATGTATTGATATCACTATAACTGTTGCAAAAAACCCCGGGTCGTGGTCAATTTTTATAATACCACCCCTATTAAAGTGCCGCTCTAGGCAGGTGCCTAGCTCGCCTATACCTTGAGCCGGCCCTGTTTACCGGCGCAGTGCATATTGCGTCCGCCGCGGACTTCTTGTACGAAAAAAAATTACTAAAAATCAAAATTTTGTCCCACTATGTCTTGTTAGTAATTCTTAGATAACAGTGGTAATTAAACTGTCCATAGTAGTTCCTCCCGAAAATATTTTCTGTATACACCACTAATACGCCGTATTATTATAAGTAACTTATGTTTATTGACATTATCACAACGAATTTGGGAACGAATATTAGATATATTAATAATATTCTGGATCGCTGATAGCTTTATTTCTATAAATACATTAATACTATGTATTAATAAATTAAATACGTTAACATTAATTTATGATACTGTTATTAAAAACAAAAAAAAATAATAGTTTCAAAATAATTTTAAAAGTTCAATAATTCACAAGTGAGCAAATTTCCGACTACAAAATTTTAGCGTCCCCAAAAAATTGGCGTCCGGAGCAGTTGTAGCCAGTGCCCCCCCCCTCCCTAAATGTGGCCCTGAATATATTGTATAATATTCTCATCGGTATCGATGGTCTGTGGTCAGTGATCACATCGGGTCCTTGCGGTCAGTATTATCATAGAACAAGGACGTACTATCGTCGTTAGGGCTACATTATCTACGGATATGACGTATATAGATACTATAGTAGCTAATCACCACGGTTTAAAATATACTCGACTGTTTACGAAACTTAGGGGCGGCGTTTGTAATTACTGTATAGTAAATTCATATCTCCTTCCCCCCCCCACACACACACGAAAAAAACCTGATTACGCCACTGGAACACGTTATCGATAAAAACAATAATAACGATATGAAAGCAGTGGCGGTTCGGTCGTGGAAACGGGCCGGGGGAGGAACGAACACACTGGGCGGCGCGGATACAGGAAGACTCCGGGGCCGTGTTCGGTCGGAGGACGAAGCAGACCCGGGGGAAAAACGGCGTGCACGCCGCGTAATAATGATATTGCTCGGGCACCGAACACAACAGCGGCGCGTACGCAACAACGCGCATTACCGCGAAACGGCGGCGGCGGTGCGCACCGTCCTCCCGGCCGCTCCAGCGCCCGATTCAAAGGTCGTCCGACCGAGCCTTTCAATCACCGGCGCATTTCACGTCCAATTAAGCCGGCCGGCGACGGTTGCACCGCAGCGCAGTCGCTCCGTTCGGGTCGGCTGCAACAAACGGCGGACGGACGGACGGACGACGAAGCGCCGCGGGCGTGCCGTCCCCAGCGCGCGCAATAATTTTCCGCCACTTTGCCGCTCTGATCGCGCCAACGCGCACAAAACACGCGGTCGCGCCTCCGCCCGTCGTCGTATTATGTACTATTACTATTATCGTTATTATTATTTTCGCGCGTACAACGGCGTTTCGCCCCGTTTTTAAATCGCGTTCCGACAACAAAAATATCACGCACGACTCCCGGCGCCGTCTTCGAGGTTTCTTTCCCCCCCCCCCCCCCCCCCACGCGCGTGTTCGCCCCGTCGGCGCGGCCTCTTAATTATCGCCGTCGACCGGTCGTCGGGCAGGCACTCGATTTCGCCGCCGCGTGAAATAACGGTTCGGCGCGCGCGCCGTGAAAATTCGTTTCGCAAACAGTTCCCGCGGCGCTGCTCACCCCAGTAAATAACGTTTCGCAATAATAATAATAATAATAGTGCATCGTGTGCTCTCGCGGTGCATTCATACACTGTTTTCGACCACGGTTATTTAATAATGTATTAAAATCGTGTCGTGCACGTGTGTCATCAATCGCGACGCAGTGCTGCGTGATAACACTGTTAAAAAGTATTTAAAATACAACACGAACGGTTTTCTCGCAGTAGACTCTCGACTCGAGCTGTTTCTTCGGCTCCATACGTATTCATTTTGATCGAGAAAAACGTCATTACTAACATTTCGCCTCTCGGTTTTTGATTATGATTCATCGTTTTAAAACAATACCGTTGAATATACGCGCGCGCCTTTGATTGAAAACATTGACTTACCTATTCGTGCAGTACCTACTCGTCTGATTCATTTCCGTAGTACCTAGTCTTATTTTCCTTTGTATACATACAACTCTATAGTTTCGTTTCTCGTCCAAACGATAATCTTAATTTCTATTGATACATCATGCACAATATTGCAGAATTCCATGACAATCTATGATGGCTTTCTGCGTAGTACAAATTCGCTGAATCATTCATTTTTCTCGCGTTACCAAGTTTTCATACTCAACAAAATATAACCAAACTATATAAAACAATAGGACAAAAATAATCCGTTTACGATAAAGCAGCTCAAGTCGTCATCATAAAATTTTATCTAGATGCAAAAATGTCGGCAATTCGAAATATATATATATATGGGATTATGAAAAAAGGTTCTATTATTGAGTTTAACATGAACATTTTTTTCTTTTCGTACATAGTATTATTTAGGTACTGGAATGAAACAATTTTTATATACCTACAGTACTCACAGCTTATTGGAATCAGGTAATTTGAGTATATTAACCGAATGAGTCAACAAGGCCCGAAAATGAAATACACATATAGTTTGATTTTCAAAAATGTAGTTAAATTTGAAAAATATTTAATGAGATTTTATCTTAATAAACCAAAAGCATGTGCATATAATACATAAATGAAAATGCATATGTATAGTAATATTATTTACATTAAATATAAATATTAAAATTTACAAAAAAAAAAAAAATAATAATAATGTAAGGGTAGAAAAGAAAAACACAACAATTTTTATCCATTACTGACGGAAAATATTATCTTTTTTCACTGAGCATTTCCACTATAATGCTCAAATAACACTACAATTATAATTGTATAGTGACGGCACCTGGCATGGGACAAAGTGGACTAGAGCCCACCTTTAAGTCTTGGGTCTCTCCGTGGCTTACCCTAAAATACTAATAGTACCTACAAATAATTGTTTTAGTAAGTTAACATGTCGAAGTGTAAAAGAAAAATTGAAGCATAGGGGGTTTGACCCTCCCTTGCACAAGTGCTTATCGCCACTATTGTTTTTATTTACATATCAATTAAAAATAGTGAAAATGATATAATATTATATTATAAAATTAATATAATATTTAAAATAATTAAAGTAAACAATTTGGCCATCGCTAAAAAATGTTAGTTTCCTTTAAAAAATGTTCACTTCAGCTTGGCCTACTTGGAACTAAACTTCTTGTACCGCTACTTCAGTTGTGATTCCTATACCTAATTCATAATTGATAGAAATCTATCTTATTATTAATTATCAAGTAATCATCTAAAACTATCAAATTACTTCCTTTACCGGCATAGTGAATCTAATAGATGAATATTTTCTCCTGTGTATTAGTATACGTACTAATTGCAAGTGAGCCCAATTAACGGTCTTGTGAACCACAGTTTTATACAGTATACAAAATCATACTGAATAAATAACATTCTCATTTTTTTGTTATTAATATAAATCATTTTTAATTAATGCGGTAATGCGTAAATTATAATAAAGTAAGATAAGTTATTTCGAACGAATGAAATTTTTTTCACTTTATCCTTCTAGATAAGGTATGTTATACCTACTCACGTCAAAAAGGCGTATATCCATATTTTTTTAGCAATATATAATTGAATAAAAGTATATATGTACATCTATGTACTTATATTATGAATTATCACTATCTTTGATAGACGTTGGAACATAGATAGACTAATCTATATTTCTAAGTCCAGAGTTCAGGCAAAACAATTAATAAAAATGAGTGATGAAGTAAAAAAAAAACACTTGTAGGCTCTAAATATATCACTATTTAATTAAATACATAAATATACAATCACCTTTGTTTAAAATAAAATGTTTTGTATTATTAATTATACCTAAAAAATTACGCAAATGTCGTTTTTTGTTGTTCTTTAATCCGTTCTATGTTTTCATCAACAATGACTTCATTTCTGTTGTTAGCAATTTTTTTTTCGGAAAATACCTGGTGCCTAAAAATAATTTTCAAAACTTACAGAAATGTTTTTATTTCAACGTGGTAAGGTAAGATCAACCATAATAATATACACTTACATTCGTAAGAATTGATCAATTTCGGCTTGGCTCAAAGATGGTTTAGTCACTTTTAAAGCTTCCAGAAAATCTTCGTTTTTGATTATCAGTTTACAGATGCTATTGAACTGTATCAAAAATTAAATACGTAATAATAAGTATATAAAGAAAAGAAAATAGAAAATTTAATTTGATCAAAAGTATTGACATTTTTGGCTCTAATGGACAACAGTAATAATCAGGGCTAGGATTTGTATGCAATAAAAAATTGTAAAATATACATTTTATTTACCAAAATATGCAAAAGTATGCATTTAAATTTTTATAAGATACACACAAAAAAAAAATTATTTATTGAAGTACAACAGTGGATGGCTGTTTGTCGTAATATAATATAATTGAGAAATTAAATAAAATAATTTAAAATAAAATTTATGTTTGATAAAAAAATCAAGTTTTATACTTTAATCAGGAGGGCTAGAATTAAATACGAAATATTAATTACGAAATATACTTTAAAACATTAATTTTTTGCATTATTATAATCGAAATATGCAATAATATTAATTTACTTCAATATGTGCAATAATATGCATTTTATCCAAAATATGCAAAAGCATGCAAAATAAAAACATCACCATTCATCTCATCACGAGATGATTCGTAGACATTACTGACAAAATCAATAATCAATAGTCGCAAAAAAAACATGTTGTTGCATACGATTCCTAGGCCTGGTAATAATAAATATCTCATATTTAACTTCCAGGTTAACTAACACCGATTGAAACTAATCGACAGTAAGTATATTTCAACATAAGAATTAATTATTGTATGAAATTAATTAATACTATATAAATAAAAATATTGAATATCATTTATATCATATTTAACAAAATATAATATGTATGATGCGTGTACTACATGTGACAAATAAGTGTTAATGGTTTAAAATATTCAAAACGATGATATTGCCATTCCATTACACTACAGGACAAACAGTGCTCTGCTAGAATTATGACAATGATGCAAGGACTTCAAACAGTGTGTGTATATATATATATATATATATATATAAGATACTGTACAGTCGAATAAAAATAATAAAGCAATTTTCCGTTTTTCAAATAGAAACGCGGTTTCGGTATAATTGAAAAATAAAATATAACACTAAAAAGACTCGGAACGACGACGTAGTAAAGAGTAACAAGGTGGTTATTTATTATTATTCGATTTTTTTTTTCTCCTTCCCCACCTCCCTGTGATCAGCGCCATGATTATTTAAATTGTATAAAGTGATTGAATTTTGGTATTTTTAATCAATGTTTATCGAGTAAATATAAACAAAGTGGTGCGCGTTAAAAGCACGTCAACGTACACAGACTCAGACAAGAATAGAACGCGATTATTTAATTGCGGGACATCGATAAACCATTGAAATCGCGTCACCCGTCACTGGTCGCTTTGTGGTGCATCCGCACGCGCGCGTGCGTGTACACAGTAGAAGCACATTGGGATGGGTTCGCGATTAATGACTTCTTTACCTTTGGAAAGTATTGTTTGCGTTAGGTTTCCATTCTAGAACGGAATTGGTTTCGCAGCCGCAAATCACCGATCGGCGATTTATATTAGTATTTATTTATTTTTTTTTTTTTATTATTATTACTATTTATTGTGTGTTCTTTATTTTTATTTTATTATTTTTTCCCCTCGCGCAACGAGTAAACATTGACACAAATTCTATGCGGAAATCAACGGCGATGACGAATTAATAAATATGTACACTCGTCGGCTTATCTCGTGTATAAACGAAAAATATTCAATTCGTCGCCATAACTAAAAGTGGAATTGGTATTGAAAATCACCATACAAGAGGTAAATGATAAAATATGTTATCGTAATAATAAATCAGTTTTTAATCTGTCATACGGTCATTTGATAGACCAGATATACCTAAAATATAAACATACACTATTCGGCAACACGCGTACACGATAGTCACTTTGACAACACGATTCTATTACCATTCACAGACTATTATAAACAATACGAAAACGAAGAATAATATTATATAATAGGTATTTTTATTTTCATTTTTTTTTTCTAGGTCGTAATAATAGAATTGTTAATAACGATGGGTGAAGGGCAACGTACACGTGGCAATCCACACTTACAAATGAATAATTCAAATAATAATAAAAATAAATAAATATATGTATCATAAAATAAGGAAAACGTGAAGGGCGTGTGAGCGGGAACACTACTCTAGCCCGCGCTATCACTCGCACGTCGCGGAGCTATCTTATTTTTATTTGTTTGTCGAATCCAAACGAGGGGAACATCGAGCGGCACCACCACACTCGTATTTATGTCATGTTCGCAGATAATACCCAGCTTGATTGCCTCGTTTGCTTACTCAGTTTTATTTATAATATTTTATGGCATATCAACAATTGTGGCAACGATATCGTTGACTTTTTTTTATTATTAATGGGAGAAATATAAATGTTAATGTGTGTGTCTGTCGTATAATTAGTATCGATGATATAATCTTTACCTATCATACTTGTATAATCGAGCGGAAAAAATAAATGACACGTACGTCTAAAGTTGGTGGCTTATACTCGTTTGATTTGTCACGTTATATTATATACGGATTTAATTGTGTATAAAGTTGTAAAATAAGCATTTTATATTGCCGTCTTTCATTGCAGTTCATCAAAAAGTCTTATAATTTTAGCAGATTCGTCTACATATATATTTAAGAGGAAATAAAAGGAAAAAGCAAATGTTCTCGACAGAGATTGATTTTCAATATTTTAGAAATGTCGAAGTGTTAGTTTATCTGCTCGCCTAATAAGAATGAAAGATAATAACAAATTAGACACTCAAAATATTATAATATTAAATTAAGAATAAGGTCAATGTCTATTAAAATTATCTTTAAACCGATTTTTATCATGAGATACTACTTCTAATAAAAGTACTATTATTATAATACCGTAAGTATTATTAATTTCTAATTTACAGTCACTGTAACTGAATATTTATCGAAATAATGTCAATTATACTAATACTCGTTTTCCTATGTCATGTATATAAACTTACATAAAACTTGACATTTCGAGATTAATTAGTCGAATGTACTTGATTATAATATGTATTATATAATTATAGAAAAAATTTTAATTTTGAATATAGAAGTACAGATATAAATTTATACTCACATTTGAAGACGATTTTCCATTTTGTTCTAAAAATAAAAAATAGTGTTATTAAAATCGATGAAACCAAAATTTCTTGTTTATATAATTGACAGTTGAAAATTTTTATAAAATTCCAGTTATAATTTATATTTTAAAATAAAGAAATAAACATATTTTTTTCAGTGAAACGAAAAAAAGATTGGTATTATCAGAGCCATATTACTTATTTTTCAAGTCTTCTAAATAATTTCGTAAAACTAACCTAAATTTTAAATGTCTTTTTTTTTTGTGAAAGTTAGAACATCAAAAATTCAATCTTCTTCATTAAGAAATTTGGTTATGAAAAAAAAAGCATTAATGTTTCACGTTATTATGTATCAAAAGATACTAACTATTTATAGATAGTTAACTGTTAACTGTTAGTAAAGTCACATACGAAAGAAATATGAACTTCTATTAGTCTTTGATAAAATCATCTCTAAATGTATATTTATGTAAATATATTTTTTAAACCTGATAAGTCAAACATTTTCTAATTATTCCTCGAATACGAAGGATACCATTAAAATACTAAAGAAAATGTCTCGTATCAGATTTCGATGTCAAAAAAGTAAAATGACGTTTGTTAGAACCCTCTTTTATACAAAATAATAAGTTCGCAAATAATATACTGAATGGAATACCTGATAACTAGTATTTTGAAACTGATATGACCGTTGCGTCAAACTAAACAAAGTTATATCGATAGTTCATTATCATGTTAAATAGAATTATAAAACATTTAATTGATTTTCCCCTATAACTTTTGAAGAATTTTAATGGTTGATTTACAATAACATAGTATTGAAATAATGTAGAACAGATCCAATTAAATTATAAAGTTGAAAAATGTGTTATTGTAAAATTATAAGGGTATATACTTACATAAAGTTGTTTAGTTCATTAGTTGTAAGATTAATTATCTAAAAATTAGTGCAATATAACATGTTTTAATTATGTTAGCACTTTACTATAAAGTTTAAAAAAGAAAAAAATTAAAACATAGTTTATAATTTCATGCTCTCTAGTGCATGAGAATAAGAACTATATAAGAACTGTATATGTAAAAAAATATTCTTAACATCTATTTTAATAGTTTCTATATGAATATTAGAACAATTTGTTCATAATTTTTATTAGAAAATTACATAAATTACATAAGCGTATTGTTTTATACTATACAAAACTTATAAATTATTTAAATTATTTTAAAAACACAAAATTAGTTATTTTTTAACTGAAAACTTCGTTTCTTAAAGTACCTACATAAGCAAATTATCTAATTCAGTGTTTATTTCTTTAAATATTCATTAACATTTTCAGTTTTATAAATGTAAATCTAATATTGGTTTGATTTTAAATTTTTTTAATTTACTGTATACCAATACTTTTTTAAAAATCATGCGTTTTATCTGTTTATTTTTCTTGTAAAAATATTAATTTAATAATACTTGAATGTGCTTAAATATTTTTATTGATAACAAAAAATAAGAAGATATATATACAAATTAAATACATAATATTTACGAACAAATAATCGCTAAAGAATAAGGAGTAATTAAATATTACCATCAAAATAATTAAATTATAAAAGAACAAAAACCTCATTTCTACCAAAAATTATGATTTAATATAATAATAAGAAAAATTCATGAATTGTTCTTTGTATTTAAATTTAAAGAATTAATTATTTTTCCTTGACGTTTTACTAAACTAAATTATGTAAATACATAAATAAATTTGTTTCACAAACCTTTTAACGATTTTTTTTCTGCTATTGAGAAAGCTGTATATAATAGTCCATTTAAATCTGCGCCAGTATAATTTATTGTTTCAGTAGCAACAGTATGTAAATCAATATTTTCAGATAAAGTAACGTTTTTACTAAGTACTTGTAAAATATCTTGTCTATCACTCTGGAAAAAAACGACAGATTTTTTTTATCATCAAAATCTACAGTTTTAATTATTCTTCGTTTTATAGTTAATAAACAGTAAAATATGATTATAATTAAAAAGGAAACCCATTAGAACAAACTTTTAATCTAATAATTAAATTACATTAAAAGTTTTTAGTTTTATGTTGACATTAAAACCCATATAACATTTTAGGAATTAATTTTATCATTGCATTATTTTAAGTTAAATATAGTAAAAAGTATTACTAACTATACAAATCACAAGTAATCTTTTGAAATAAAGATTTCTGGGATAGATGTCCTCTTGACATTTTTTATTTTTTAATAATGTTCTAAATATATATTATACTTCTTACATTAAGTTAATTCATGAACAATTAAGTTATCCGCCCACAAGAAAATTTTGGAAACATCACTTATACAAATCATATATATTCTTCATAAAAAGTATAGTTAAAGCGAACATTGAGTTAATATAATTTATTGAATTGTATTTAATTTTATTGATATCAATTATTACAAAAAATTTAAGTTATTAAATTAAAACGACTTTATACACCAAATTACAACTTATTACAACCTAATAATGGCTTATATAATAAAAATGTTTATATATTGAATATTGTTATTATCTATATTAATATTATTAAATAAAATATCCAACTTCATTCTCATAATGCACAAATCACAATTGTAAAAATATTTTATTCTCTATAGTAAAATATAAAAATCTTACAGTAGTTGGAATTGGACAATGTAATTTAACACCAATTCGACCAGGTCTTAACAATGCTTGATCAATCAAATCAGGACGAGAAGTAGCTGCAATCACCCATACTCCTTCAAATGAGTCAACGCCATCTAACTGCGTTAAAAATTGGTTAACAACTCTATCAGTAACTCCTGTTTGATCCGATCCACGTCTAAAATACAATTTTACAAGTAAATTGATTAAATTGTATTAATACAAATTTATAATTTTTTAAGCTAACCTGGGTGCAATACTTTCAAATTCGTCAAAAAAAATAATACATGGTTTTGCATTTTGGGCTCTGTAAGCAAATGTGATGATAACATTATTTATTAAAGCGTATAAATGAAATATTATCCATTTAATGTAACAATATTATATTAATAATTGCTTTAATTGTAATATAAAAAAACCCCCATTTATAAATCATATGAACATTTTATTTATGAAAAGGAATAAAAACTGTTAGGATTTTATTAAAACAATTATTTTTTATAAATCCAATATAAAAAATAAGTGATGTCATTTAACTTATTTTTAATAGAAGCTTTTTACTGAAGAAGGAACATAATTTCGTCCACATTGACACAGTTTATTACAAGATATATATAATTTGGAGTGCCAGAGTCTGGAGAACCTTGAATATTTTTAAACAATCTTTGTATGAATCTCCAGTATCTATGAAATTGTTTAAAAACATTTAACTGGTTAATTTCTGATCATGTATAAATGAGGTCTTTGATAGGACTAAAAGTCTTCTCTTCATGTATGTGAAAATGAGGTACTAGGTAATACTACTATACTGGCTGCTCATCTCTAAGCTTATGATTACTTATATAGTTGTTTGAATTTAGGTAATTAGTTCATTGTTGCATAATTTTATTTATTTATCTGCAAATTTGTGGTCTCCAAGTCCTTTCGTATCATTTAGGAAAATGTCATTAATTATATTGCATTATTCTATAAACATAAGATAATTTTGTACCATTTCATATAAATATAGAGAATATTTCTAAAATAGTTATACCAATGTTTTGAAAGAATTTAGAATTTAGGTATGTAAAATATGCAATAACATTTCATTAATATAAATATTTACTATATATAAAAACAATACTTAAGTTAAGTTTTAACCTTTAGTTTTAATAATCTCTTTTAAAAACACAATTTATATTAATAAATTATTATTACAGTGTAAACATATAACTTTGAAAATTTGATGTTCTTGCTTTAAGACTGGTGTATTCATTGATAATTTCTTCATCTGAATTTTTCCAACCGAATTCCCTGTACTTTTTTCATCACGTTATCATTCAACTCACAAGTAGTATGATCAATTAGACAAAATTTACACATTAAAAAAATTATAGTGAAAATATTTTGTTTTGAAGAGTAGAATGAAAATAAGACTTTAGCACAATTTTACGTCCCTAGCATAAGCACAGTTCGCCAAACCCTAGCTACGCTACTATTTAGACAATAAATAACAACCTTAGACATTGTTATATGTTATATATTCACCTTTGAAATATTTTTCTAACATTTTCTTCGCTTTCACCAACATATTTTGAAAGTAATTCAGGCCCCTAAAAAAATATTTATTGAAATAACAAAACTCAGATATGAATCATATATTTCTCTTACATTGATTGAAATGAAATTCAAATTACTCTCTCCAACAATTGCTCTAGCCAATAATGTTTTGCCAGTACCAGGGGCACCATATAATAAAACTCCAGACTGCAGTTTAAGAGGACATTTACTAAAAATATCAGAGTGCTAAAATTAACCAAATAATTAAAATAATTAAAATTATACATCTGCTGAAAATAGTTATTTTAACTTACTAATGATGGCCAAATAATTGTTTCAGTGATTATTTGTTTAACTTCTTTTAAACCACCAACTGATGAAAAATTAATATTTTTCTCTTTATACAGCTTAACATTATGCAGTGAAAGTGGAATAGTTTTTTCAAAAACATCAGTTATAACAGATTTATTCAATATATTATTATGTTCACCTGTTTTAAATTAATAGGATATTAACAATAATATTTTTAGATTTATAATAATATTTTTAATTACCTTTACAAACTTCAAACAAAACTTTATCACAATAATCTATAAGATCTTGAATGACATAACTATCCATTTTTTCACAAATGGACATTAAAAAATTATCATTGACATCAATATCAGATCTGATTTTAGTAAAACGTCTTGAAATGATTAATTTTTTATTTTCCTATATTGCAAATAATATTTAATGATTCCATAATATATGATCATATAAATATAAATAATTAATTCATTTCAATTTTAACCTTGTCAATTAATGGTATTTGTACAATGGTTTTAAAAACATGTTTAAACTGTTTTGTAAACAAATTTTCATTTTCTTGATTTAATGGCTTTACAGTACAAATAACCCTGATACAGTGTTCATTATTAGTGTAATTTTCAATCATTCTCATCAATAAATGAAGTGGTCTAAAAAAAAATTGTTTTATTTTACATCACAAATTATATAACTGGATTAAAAAATAAACATTAAAAACCATTTTTAGAAAACAGTTTGAACAAAAATATTATTAAAACTAGATTATATAAATAAATCAAAGATCAAAATTTTATTCATTATTACTAAAATTCGGATTTTTGCATACGAAAATGAAAAAATTTGCAAAAATAGTTCTTTATTGTGTGCTAATAAAATCATTGCAAATAAAAATATTACATTGTATAGACTATTAAAATTTACTGTTATTTAAAAATCATGGAATATGTAATTATTAACTAATTAAATGAATTTAGAATTAACAACAAAAAATATTGATTTTGGAATAGATACTAACATGAAATTACAAAATATGATTTCAGATTTTTAAAATGGAAGCTTTCACATTGTCATGTAGCATAAATTTATACTTAGAAAAGTTTTTTCTACATCACCAGACACTATTAGCCAATATTTAAAACTAGATGTCTTCAGGTAACGATTCTATAATATCTTAACTTTTGTCACTTATTCCATTATTTTTTATTCCATAAATTATTTTAATTTGAGAATACTCTGAAATTTTGGACAGTACTTGCGATAATTTAAGTTTAACTAATCCTTCTTTTTTAAATACACATGTTAAATATATTTTTTATGCATTATTTATAAACTGTTTATATATTCATTTTTTATGCAATTATATAGAATATCCAATTCATTACCATTTTCTTTCAAATATGAAAAATATACTCGTATATAAAGAAAAATTAACTATAGAAATCTATACAGAATAAGATGTTAACATTTGTGATCAAAATTATTCTAGGTGAATTATAAAATATGCATTTGCATAAAAATCCGGGCCCTATTTATAACTAACGAATAATACAATATAATTATTAACATAAAATAGATTAATATGATTTTATTTTATTCGATAGTAAAAATTTTAATTAACAACCATTTTTTATTTCAAGAAATATTTAATTAAGTATTAAATATCTCAATATCATATCTTTTAATTAATAAATTGTAAAAAATTATGATTTTTCATGGAAAAATTTTTCTATAAAATGTAAATATCTTTTTATATTAAAATTATTATCATATTATTATACATTATTGTCAAACCTAAATAAATTTCAAAAAACTGTTGTATACCGTAGATATATTTTAGACATGTCAGCAAACTCATTAGGTTCAGAATTTAAATGACACAAGTCATCAAGATCATCAATAACAATAACCGCTGGTTGGTAATATACACATTCTTGAAAATGACTACATAGTTGTTTTTGAACCGTTTCCCACAGTTTACCTGAAATCAATTAAAACATTGTAAAACCATAAATAAATTAACATAAAATATATTAGATAAAAAAAACCTGCTAAAAAACGTCCGCTTATCCAAATAATTTTTACAAAATATGGACATTTAGAAAGTTTATGACAGAATAATTTAGCTGCTGATGTTTTTCCGGAAGAAATAGATCCTAGAAAATAAAATTTAATGTAAAGCTTATAAATTCATAATTCGTTCTATATTTACCTGTTATTAATAAATTATCGAATGCAAAATATGTTTCTGGTAAATTAGTAAAGCACTGTAAACCAACCTTTAAACACAATGATCCAGTTTTAATCATTTCTTTGAAACACCTTAAAAATAAATATATTTATGATTTAAAGTTAATGAAAATATTAACTTAATTTTAAAATTAATATTGCAAAATTTATTGGCATTTTAATTAGAAGAACTAATTTAAACATAAAAATTACTATAAAATCAAATGGAAATCGAAATTAACTATTTTTAATATCATACATTGTAAATATGTATTTTCTAAAACCAACATTGATTAAAAAATGTATTATAAAATAAAAATAAGAGTAGTATCTTGATTATCATTGTTTTCAAAAATGTGTTAGATCATATAAATTATTCTGTTAAGAAATGTAGTTCACATTTTATACTAAATCTAATAATATTTAAACAACTATAATAATTTATTTTATGGTTAATAATATTATATCAATTATAATAATCGAATATGTTTTAAAAAATAATAAATTACATTAATTTAATTAAAATTAAGGTACCAAAAATATTTTGATAATTAAAAAAATCAATATCATCATAGTTAAATTATAATAAAGTAATACTAAATACTTTAAATATTCTAAAAAAAATGTGGTGTTTTTATTCTATTTGAGTTACATACTTAAGATCATAATATTCCAATTTAGATGTATTACATATAAAACTTTCTTCAATTGGCTGTGGTTCATATATATTAATATAATTATTTTCAGTCTTATATGTGAATGTAAGCATTTCAAAGTTATATTCATTAAGAAATATATAAGGAACAATTGATGGGGAAAATGTCACTAATACATCTAATGTTGTTAATTTATTGAAGACCACCCGCAATATAGATGAATCATTTAAAACCAAAACATCTCGATGAGCTATTTCATCTTTCAATCGTTTTATTGTGGATTTTATTAGAGATTCTTCATCAACAATTTTCTAGAACATAATATTAATAATAAAGAATAAAACCATATTTATAATATAATTAATAACTTTAACAAACCATATTTTTTAAAGGAGAAATATTTATAGTTTCAACACTACAAATTTCATTATCAATTTCACTAACAGGTTCCAATATAACTTTAGAGTTCATTTTTACATTCAACATTTTCTTTAAAGTAGTAGTTATATAAATAGTTGGCCAATTAATAATTTCCATTTTTTCAATGTTATTCATAAATGGATCCAATGGACACAATCGTATAATAACTGATAAATTTTTAGTTTTCGATTTATTTTGAATATCTTCACTTGATTTTGTTTGATCCAATTCATGTAAAAGTGATATTTTAACAAAACTATGATCAGGGCAATATACATCCTCATCTTCAAATAATACTGACATATGTGATTTAGAAATTAGAGCACAATAATCATAAATATAATCAGACTCTAATAATGTTTTTTCAACAAAAATTGTACGATAAATAAAACAATTTTGATATTTTGTAATAGGAATGAAGTTATTTTCATTGATTGTATTGATTTGCATACAATTATTTACATTTTGGTCAATATTTATACATCTCTCATTATTATTGGTTCCAGAAATAAGAACATTTGGCTTCACAACTATTTCTGTTGACTCTTTTAATAATCCTACTTCAACACCGTTATCTAAATCATCTGAAATTTAAATAAAAGTTTATAAAAAATATTTAAAAATGTATTTATTAATATATTTACCTATAAATACTCTTAAATGTATAAACTTAGATACCCATATTGGAAAAATTTGATTCCGTTGAACTATTTGAAGCTGATGTAAAATACCATCTTGAAGAGAAGCATTATTTAACATCTGAAAAATAAATAATTATAGCACATTTTTTGTATAATTAGTTTACATAACACTTATAAATTGATTATGTAAATGAAGATTAGGTAATATTAATAATATTTGTAAATTTTATTGCAAAACTATATAATGTGTAGTAAATCTATAAAATTTTAGCTTAAGTTAGCAAACAATAATAGTTAAAAAAAAAAAATTAAAAACAAAAGGTGTAGTATTAAATCTTATAATAACAATAAATTTTTTTTTTTTATACTGTTTGCATTAAATGTACATGATATAATTTGATTTCTTTTAATATTAGTTGATATTATTGAATTTATATTTTAGTTGTCTAAATATTTGTACTGAAAATAGTGAAAAAAAAATAGTAAATAAACCGGAGTAAACACAAAAAAAAAAAAAAAATGGAACAAAACTTTTATAAAAAATTTTATTTGAAATGTACATAAGTACATATTATACCTATCTAATTTTATTCATTTATTCTCATCTCTAAATATTTCTAAATATTAACTACATAAAATAAATACAGATATGTTAGATATATTAAGTACAGTTGAAAATTACCTACAAATTCACAAATAACCTACCAATAAATCCCAATCTTCATTGGTAACTGGAGTAACATAAACACGATTTAATGGATGCACTGGACCAATGATTGTGATCAGTACATGTTGTGAATTATCAAGTCCCATTGTCGATGATAGTTCATGACTGATGTTCAATGCATCATCTCCGTTAGAATTGAACGGTGTTTGACTGAACGATGTATAAAACTCTCTGGGCGTACCATCAACCGTAGTGATTTTCAAGCAAACCTAATGCGCAATGATAATCAATATGGAAAAATAGCAGCAAAAACATGAAACTTACCGAATGATTGCGATTTGACTGAATGTTTAGCTCTCGAATCAATTTGGATGACAGATGTACAAAACTGTCTTCCACTGGTATCACCTTCACCTGGAGCAACTGGTCGTTCATTGTACCGGTGTTCTCAAGAATAGAATGGCCCTTCGGAGAGCGTGTAAAATTATAGGATAAGATTGCGTTTAGTTATAACATTATAATGCATGTACGTAATAATTACTCGTTTAAAAGTTGAAAATAAAAATATCTTAATGTCATGCACAAGAGTGAAACGATTTTGAATCGGCGAGTTTGCGTCGTTTGCGACTGTGTGAGATAACAACTGATAACAATGGATTACTTATGTCTAGGTGGAGGTAAACCAAGAACAGTGATAATCTCATAACTACAGTAAAATTATACGTATATTATTTGTATTACTCTACAAGTGATCGAAACTATTCAATATTTTTACGCGTCACACTCTTTAATGTAACGAAAATATATTGTTATATAAATTAATCATTAAATACTCAAGGCATGTAAATAGGAATTTTTTTTTTGTTTTTAAGGGGAGGGGCGATTTATCTTCAAAGTGATTGTGGCTTAAATAACGTGCAATAAAGTGTACTTTATACGATCTATGTGGGAAAGGGTGATCGCTTTCAAATTTGGGTAGTATTTCGAATACTTACTGTATTTGAAATACTGTACTCAAAATAATTTCCTTTCGAAGTATTTAATACAAGATTTTGAATATCTTTTTCAAGTTTTCAAAATACAATACCTGTTCCAAATACTAATAAATTAATTAATTATATTTATTATATGATTCATGCGTATTAAAAAATTTTGAACAAAGTAAACTATGAGTCATAACTTTATAATTCATCGTCATTTTTGAATAATATACATTTTATTTTCTATCTTTGGTTATTTTTATTTTTAATGTAAGCAAGTTATAATTTCATCATATTAAAATATAAAATATAAATTTCAATAACGTAAGAACTTTAAAATTATTGTATCGTCTTAACAAGAACTTCCGTGTTCAATGCATAAGCTATGTTTTGGTTTTATATTCAGGGATATCAACAATATCATTCGAATCACTCGATGGTTTATTGTGTACAAAATATATTTATTTAATATTTTATTCTACGTAAAATGTAATCAGTACTATAATAACATCCCATTTTCCCTAATATAACACCTAAGCATATTCAGGAAAATCTGTCAAAATTTTACTAAAAACGGTAAATTTTACTAGTTAAAATATGTATGAACTAAATTTAATGACTCGTGAATTTCTCATAAAATAATGGGTTTGGAAACTTTTTCATTTTTTAAAAAGCTTTTTAAATAAATACTCTTACTTATATATAGGCTTGATAACATTTTCAAAAAATTGTACCTTTTTTGAGCAAAGTAATCACACTGAAAATAATTTAATCGAAAAATGCCAGACTTACAAACAATAATTATAAATGATATATTTATAATTATTGTTATTGTTTATAATAATTATAAATAAATAATTATAATTATCAATAGTTTTTAAGAAGACCGAAAAATATACTAATTTAGGTATCTGTTTCTTTCGTATATCTATGAACATTTAAGAATAATTTGTTGTTAGATAGTCAAATACAAAACTTATTACCCTCCGTTACTACCCCACACAATAGTTACTCTGTTGAAGCTCAGGATCTCTTGGACCCATTTTCTAAAATTTACCTTAAAATATGATTATTATTTAACTCTAATAAAATAAAATTATACTTCTAAATCATTTATTTGACATAAAACAAACAGTTTTCTTTATTATTTATAATGTATATGTATGATAAAATAATTAGCATGACATAAATAGTACTTCGTTTTACAAAAAAAAAAAAAAAAATCAAACTAAAATTTAAAATAAGAACCATATAATAAGCCATAGCATATGTAACATGAAATAAACTATTTCCTTTTTTATTTATAACATATGTGTGTTATGAATTATTATACACATACAACATATTATAATACACATAATATCATAATGATTCCCTTAGACCGAAATATACTACTAAGGGTCTAATGATCGAATATTTTATAATATTTCAAATTATCAACAAACAACTACACGTGTTAAACCTGCAAATGATATAATTCTTATCTATATCCTCCAACATGAAGGTACTCAGGATAAAAAAAATTTATAGTTTAGCCAGCATAAGAAAATTAACAAATTAATTTACAACTTGATCTATTACACCCACATTAGTAACGCAGAGTTAATTATTAGTGGTATTTATAGATAGGTATTTGCCTCAAACTTTTACTAACACTTTTCAGAACATTTTTAGTTTTATTTTTTTTTAACTATTATACCTGATCGAACTCGTTTATAGCAATCTATCTTGCCTTTTTTGATGAAATTTTTCAAAGAAAATAATTTTTTTTTAAAAAAAAAAGCATACGATAATTATAAATGATGAAATAAAGTTTAAAAATAATGTATGCATTCGCTCGTGAGCTCAGCAAAAACAGTAATAATTTAGTAAGTAATATAAATGCTATTTCGTTTTAAATGTTATCACTAGGGCTCATAACTTATAGCTCTAAAAAAAAGTAGTTGTAGGCTCTATAATATGCTCTTAAAAATATTCATATAAGCGCTTAAATGTGTACTAAAAATACAAAAATATGCAAAAATAAATATAGCATAAAAAATAAACAATTTTTATTTATTATTTAAAAAAATATATGTATAAAAAAAAAATAATTTCCACTTATTAAAAAAAACGTATCACGTATAATAAAAAAAATTTAAACTTTTATTACTAAAATTCCGATTGCGTCGCTATATGATACAAATAAATATATAATTTAAACGAAAAGAAGAAGAATTAGTTAATTAACATGAATTAATTACAAAAATAAAAATGAATACTGCCATAATTACTTATAGTTATTAAAAAAAAATGTTTTTAACGCTACAAAATTGAAAAAAACTTAAAAAAAGCAAACTAGCAAATAACAATTTTCTACATATGCAAGAGTAAGTCTGCAAAATAACAAAATAGCACTTATACTTTGAAATATGCAAATATATGCAACATACAATTTTTTATTTAACTTCTTTATTATCCAAAACAAATGTATAGCTTACAGTGGCGTTGCTAGGATTTTTTTAAGGGGGGTGTTAATTATAATTAGTAAATATTATATATAATAGGTACAAATTAAAACTTTTATTTTAATTAATTAATATGTATACATAATGTCTGTAATAGAGATGTAATATATATTCGAATTCGGATAGCTTTACCATAAATTATTCGAATATTTGACCATTCGAATATCAGAATTCGATGCTACAATACCTATTATTATTAAACGTTTTGTGTTGCACGAAAACGTAAACGAATAATTTTTCGTCACGTATTGTCGCAATCGCGATAATGTTAAGCTGTATATATGTAATTAGTATTGTGCATTATTTTATATTTCATACTGTATTATCGATTTACCTATACTCCTATAATAATGTAATATATGATACGACTCAAAGGGGGTGTCATATCTACCAAACACCCCCATTATATACGCCACTGATAGCTTACATAGATATTTTTAGGACTTCTCAAAAATAAATATGTAAATGCTATAAATTATGAGTCCTGGTTATCACAATATTATACGCTATTCGATACTATTCTTTTTTTCGATGCCTGTAATAGATAAAATTGTATGGCAATAATAAAATTAACTTAGCATAAAACAATAGTATTATAATAATAATAATAATTATTATTATTATATTATTATCGTTTTTTTATATTTTGGAGTTCTAAAAATTACAAACCATGCGCTTGAGCTGGCTAGTACCACTGTAATTCAGAGTGAGGGTTTGTCGTTAATCATTATGTCGTACACCGCCAATGAATGATAATCAATTATGAAAAATTATATGTTAACACAATAAAAACTGAAAAACACAAGAAAAACTTACGAAGAAAGTTTTCTATATTGATTTATCAAATGTTTACAGTTAATAGAAAAAACATTGTCTGTGTCGTAGCGTTTTCATTTTTTTGATATTTATTCTCACTAATTTTAACTATTCAAATGGACAAATCAAAAAATCAATTTCCATAAATTAATAATTTGGATTGTGTTTAAGTTATTAAACATTTTGAAACTCTACGACCATAGACGTAACTAGACTTCGTGTTCAGGAAAGTGACACCGAACACGTACTTTTATGAGGAATTTCACCCCTTCATTTCACTATGTTGGTGGGTGTTTGATGTTTCGGTGGATGTGGGGTGGGTTGGGTGAATAAATTTACACTCTAGATAGTAAATATAAGGAATATACAAATTAAGTGACAGTCGATCTATAGATGATAGGATACTATGATGCGATAAAGCAATTCGCCTATCAATGCATGTCTTTATACGATATCAAGACATACATTTATTGACATTACATTACATACATTACATTGACATTTATATCTATTTCGTACATATGATGAAGCTAAACGCTTCTCGGTTCGCAGTGTTTAAAAGTGATTATACAGCATGCAAATACATCTTTTAAACATTTTAAGATAGTTAAATAAATTACCAGTAGCCCTTTGAAACATTTTTGAAACATATTTTTTTAAATTACAGTTGTTTAAAAAATGAAATAAACTGTTTTTAGTTTTACATTTCTTTAATTTTAATAACGTATTTAATATTTAAATAATTAAACCTATATTTATATACGCTTCAAATTGATATTAAGTGTTTTTTTCTATAACCACCATGAAGTAGGTAAGCAATAAGTAAGGTAAATAGGTAATAATTAATACCTAATTTATAATTATCATTTTCATTCTGTATTTTGTATTTGTATTTGTATTTTGTATTTGATTTATGATAAAATATGAGGCATTTTAATAGATAATAATTTATATTATTATTAAGGGGCATATTTAACAATAAATACAATCGTATTCTAAAATAGACTTAATAGTACGGGCTGTCGTTTATAACCCCCTAACCTCCCCTTGTTGGATACGTCACTGTTGAATAGTACCTACCTAATAGATAAAATTGGAGTGATAAATTGAGAGCGAAGCGAGCGACTTTATGATAGTTAAATTTGCAATATAATCATTCAGTCATGTAATCTGTCATTATTTTGCTCTAACTTTTTGGGTGATGGTATTAACAAATTTGTATACTTTGCCCCGGCAAATAAAATACAAGTCGGCGCCACTGGCTCGGGATATGCAAGAAAACTATATATATATAATATGTACAAAACTGTACTTATAAAGAAAATTAGCAATCTCTAAAAAAGTAGAATAAAAATTAGGCATTTAATCTATAGGCATTCAGAATATGCAGTTGAAGCCATCCTCGCTACGCCTATGACTACGATCAGGTGAAGATTTAGAAATAATAAAAGGGGGGATTGGACGAAAGAATTTACTTCAAGTACACAAAATAATAGTTATTAAATTAAATTTTTTATAGTTAATGAAATATTAATCATATAATAAAATGTACAAAATAATTTATGTTTTTATATAACAGGTCAATAAACTTGTGACCGAATAAGGAAAAATACAGGTTAATAATAGTAATAATAATAAAATCTATTGCACAAACCTTAGTAAAACATATTATATATACCTACGATTTTTTTAGTTTTACATTTTTTATTCCAAGTTTAGTTTGCAGCAATTTGCCATGTTTTTCTATTGTTGACCCTAACACCTTTTCATTTCTTGATACAGTTTTTATAACTATTATAACCTCCTCTGCAATTTTTTCTTATTCGACCCTTTTCAAGATTAGTCCTAATTGCAGCAGCTCTTTGTGTTATAGAACATGCTCTATGCATTCATCTCGCCTCCTTTTGATGCTTACATATAGATACTTTTGAAAAAATGTTTTCTTTGCATGTCACATAATCATGAAAATATTGCCTGGTTGTTTTTTTATATACTCGGATTTTTTAAATTAATCATTTTAAATTCAGTTCATTTATTCTGTAAATTTCATAGATCGAAATACTTTTAATCATCTAGTTTTCAATAAAATAAAAGTTGTACAATTTTTTAAAATGTATTACTTTAGATTTCACAGTAAACTTCGATCACATACTAACTGTCTTATCACTGAACCAATAACGATCACGTTATATAAATTTTCTTTGTTAATAAAAAAAATAATAAAATAAAATAAAAAATTTAAAAAAATAATGTGAATTTTATACATTTCCAACACGGTTTGGTTATTACATAAATTACCTAGTCGTTTCAAACACCAATCGATTCAACATATTAACCGTAACATATATGCATGTGCACATCACAAGTATGTAGGTTAATGAAAAATAATAAATGCAAATGTGCGCGAAACGTAACTAATTGGCTTTTGCAAATTTTTACCAGGCACCTTTTACGCGTGCGTCGCGCACGGATTTCCTTCATTGAACCGAGTGTTTGTTTTAATAACGAAAATATAATTGAACACAGTACGAAACTGTAAACACGTACGAAACGAGCGCAAGACCGCTGCGAAGTTATAGGCTTGGTGTACATAAGCAGGCGACGAAATTCGATTCGCCAAGTTCGTAGGAAAAACGAAATTAATAATAATAATAATAATAATAATAATAGTGTAGTACGGCAAGGCGCGTACGAACAAAACAATTTCGAGAACACACTTTCGGCTTTGCCACGAATTTTCCGGGAAACGAAATCTATTAAAAACAACATCATAAAATCTGTTTGAACGCCGTTTCCGTCTTTCTGCGCGCGCGCGCTAAATAATGTATACACTTCGCATACGTGTACGAGACACGTCCACTTCGACACACACTTCGGTCCGTACGCAAGCGTAATAACGGTATAAATAATAATAATAATAATAATAATAAAGCGTGGACGAATCCCAAGCGCGCGCGTCGCGGTCGCGTTTCATACGCACACGCGCGGAAATACTTTCTTGTCGGGACGACGGCGACAAGCGATCTCCGCTACGCGCGTCAAAAGCTCGCCCGGCCGTTGGACACTCACTCGCTCGCCGTTGCTCGCTCCAGACGCACGTCGACCACGGACTCCCGAGGACCCGTTCACCCGCCCAGGATACTTTACCTGACTGCCCCCCACCCCCCGAACCCGGACGGCCGCTTCGCTCGAACACAACTGCCGCGTACCACGTGCCGATACAGCCATGCCCGTGGACAGCCGTTGCCGTCGGAGGAAGCGTCGCTCCACCACCCAGCACTTCCGTCGCGCGTTCCAGTACATCACGGAGATCTACGACCGGGCCGTGGACGCGATCAACCGCATGCGCCGCGACCAGCCGCAGCAGCCGCAACCGACACCGCCGCCGCAACCGATACAGCCGCCGACACCGCCGCCGACACCGATGCCGACACCGCTGCCGACACCGCAATCCGTGCCCGCTCGTTTGGAACGCGACGCCATCAAATGCTTGAGGAACGTCACTCGGCGAATGTCTCCGACCATTCGCGAGAGACACCTGTGGCTCAGACGTGCCTCCAAGAAATAGAGGCGGCCGCCGGTCGGTCATACTCGGTCGGCCGACGAGCGGATACTTCGCGTCCCGCGGGCCGCGAACGACAGTACCGCAACTCCGGCGCACCCGACCGACGTGTGTCTCGAGACCCAAGTATAACACCAAAACACCTAATCCAACACCGAACACCAAACACCTATTCCAACACCAACGTCGTCGCCACTGCCCAACGCACGTATCTGCTATACGTTTTCCTCATCTCCGCGCACCTGTCCCGTCGCCCATGTTTAGCCCGTACTTATCAACAGTTCACCTACCCGTCTTCTTACTGCGCTGCGGCCACGTTCTCCACTCGCCAGTAAGTATGTGCATAATAATACGAGTTTGAAGGGTCGCATCAGATGCGCTCATTATTTTTTCCGCAAAATCCGTCAGCAACCCAGAACGGTAATAGGATATCTGACCGTAGTCAGAACGGTTTGCTATACATTTATGTACCATTGGAAAATAGTAGTAAACTTTTCGGTTCCCATAACTTGAAATCGTTGACGACGTTATCTCAAATAAAACATTTGAAATCTATATTAGACGTTTAAAATCATTGAACAATATTATTATTATTATTTTTTTTTTAAACACGAAACGGTAATCCGGTCTCAAACATAAATAACATCGAAAAGGACCGTCTAAATTTCGCTTCCTCACGTTCGACAGTCCTTGGGCATATTATACGTTACGATTTTCGTTCACGTCTATGGATAATATGTTATCGTGAATTTTTATTTTTCTGTTTTTCGTCCCAGGAACACTAAAACCGTGTTGACAACCTTTGCGTCGCTCAGAGAACCGCCGTCGCAGTGGAAGACGTCCAACGAAGCTCACCGCCGTGCTTGTTTCGTCTTTCCAACAATCACCACCACCATTATCGTACCGCAGGTAGATTCTCCTCAAAAAAATTTCCTCTGCTATAGTATAATGTAGCACTTTATAGAAATTGTCGTAGCCTGTGTTAAAACGTTGAGTACACGTTTTTTACACCTATATTCATAATCCCATTTTAACTAGTCTTAACTATTACGTAGTGTTCATCATTCAAACAATGAGAACGAATAAGTAGATAAAAATAAAAAAAATAAAAATATTTGTAGGGTTAGAAAAAATTGCTTAGAGTTATTTAGTTGACGCATAACATACGTATATGTATGTACGTGCATAATATATAGATTGCTTCGTCGTTATATCAATGTATTTTAAATACATGAAGTTTAACCATTCATTAGTTAAATGGTACAATTACATTACCGCATCTTAAGTGCGAGTTAGTAAGTATGTACTCAGTAGTTTTCAACGCACATTATTATTGGAACATAATATAATAATAATAAGTAATAATAATACATCAAATAAATGCTTACCGATACCTATATTTATTAATCCCTTCATTAACAATATTTTATTGTTGTAACAAGTTTTTCAATACAACTTCGATTTAATATCATTATTGATTTTATAATAAACATATATGTCATCCTATTGTTAAAATGTGTAGAGGCTGCTTGGACGCAGATACCAGACGCCGCTGTAACTGTTTGCGTTTAACTTGATAAAACAGGTTTTAAACAATACAATAGAAAATTGTTGATTTTATTGTTGAAGCCCTGTTTTATCAAATTGAATACAAACGATTACAGGAACATTTAGTAGTTGCGTCCACTTAGGTGCTACCAATTTCATGTCTGTCTTTTCTAAAATCAATATCATTTCTAATAAATACTGATAATGTATTTTCTATTGTTTTTTAATCAACTTTCATAATTTTCATTTCCATTTAATGTGTATTATTAATATCAGTTAACGCCTATTTTAGATTTAGTTATAATATCTTTATGCACGTAAAATGTAAGTACATGTATTTATATTAAATGTGTAAAATATAAATATATTTGTTACGGGCAAAGTAGAAAATCCGGGCATTGTATGTAATTGTGAACGTAATATAAAACAAATCGAAATAAATGGAAAAAATCTGTTCGACTTCGTAACTCAATGTGCCATAATAAAAGTGTAATTATATATAAAAAAATAATACTATTCTATGTACCGAAAATTGCTTTTTAACAATAATTAATTAAAATAACTATAATTTAATAGTAAATAGTTTTCATTTTATTCATTTTATCATCTCAAACAACGTTAAGATAAAAATAAATTGATAAATAAATGGTAATATAAATGGTATAATTAATAAATTAATAAATTAATGGTAGATACCTAACTGGATAACTCATTTAAATAATATTAATTGTAACATTCAAGATACATATTTTAAGTTTCTTTATGTTTATTAAAATAGCCAATAAGATGTTTTATTTAATTTTAATATTTTCAATACTTAACCTACGGTAACTAAATCTAATTGGGCACTATATATACAATGCCCAGATAATGTAAAATTATTCATCTTTTGCCTTCGAAAATCGGTCTCGGTGCACTATAACGGAATTTTTACTTTTTCCGTAACACACATATATATATACAGCTTATGAAGTTATTTTTATTTATTTTGGATGTCAGCGTAATATGTTGATTGTTTCTGCCAATTGCATTTAAAATATTTGTAACTCTTGTGACAGTTTTCTCACGTTATAATTTTTAAATAATTCCAATAGATTGATAAATATCTCTGTTAAAGTTTCTATGATAATTTAAACATTAATAAATTAACGTAAGGGAATGGATTATAACAACGACTCATTTATTTTTCCGCAAAATTCATAATTTACTAACTATTTGGTTACGAAATGAATTACTAGAACAATTGGCTGATGGACAGAGACAAGTTATATTATGCTGATTTCCCTTAACACTTTAGGTGTATATTATTGTACTGTCTTCAATTTTAGACATTATATGATTGACCCTGTAGTTATATTATTGTATTACTGTATTACTGTATTATTATATTATTGTAACATTATGATATATTCACTTAATAAACAAATATTCAACATAAAACATATAGCGATTTTTTTATTTTTTTAAAAATAATATTAGATACCTACATTCTAATTTATTTGATCTAATGGTTAATGATTAAAAATAATACAATATAACGTACATAAATGATTATATTGGGGAGGTGCTAAGCCTCCTCAAACTCGCATTATTCATGTATTTCAATCCATTTACCTTCGTGTCATTACTTCAGCAACTTGGTATGTTTCAAATAACGCCATATACAACGATTTCAATACACAAAACTGTAAGTCAGTTAGCAAAAATACATTAACTAAACCTACATTGCAAACTCCATTCCTAATCGAACCCTCCAATTTCTCGTCTTTCTACTGTCAATCTTCCTGATAACTCGATCCTTCGATTAAACCGTAAATGAGTATGATATCAAGATCTTCTTTAAAAATGAAAAAAAAAAAGGAACAGCAATGTTGTCTACATATATAAATTAATAAACTCCTTTTACAGAGGGTTCTATTACTGGGTGGTTTTTCTCTTCAGATATTTATCTTTTGTTTGTACCTAAATTATTTTATCATAGTATTTTTTTATACAATAGCATATGTTGTTAATTTTCTTAATAAATAAAAAAAAAAAATTATAAAAATATCATCATAATTATTATATAAGCTGCTAAGGATTGTTATGAAGTGCGTAAAATACATATGCATCGTGTAATATTATTTATACAAACTAGATATTTAACGATCGAATAGAACATATTACTGTACTACGGGTTTCACAGTGAGTATATTATTAGAGCTCATATAAAGGTCTTAAATTCTTAATTTCTTATTATATTAACTGTTATCAATATAATTTTTTTGAGAATAATATAATCATATATTCATAATTAAAATGCATTTAACACATTAGAAAGAAACGATATATTTACAAGACATCTCATATTGTAGATTTATCCTATACAAATAGAGAGTAGTGATGGCAATTCACCAACATAAGCTCGTAGTTCATGGATTAATCCAAAGTTAGATCTATAATTGGAATTTACTTTTATTGAAAATATAATGTGTAGTGCAAACAGTCAAGAATTATAGAGTAAATATTATATTTGATGTCGTATTAGTTAGAATGCGTACATGCATTTTTTAGTTGCATTTACTGAGTAGGACATCCGGATTAAATACGTAGTGTATAGTAGTAGTAACTGTTATTCCAAGTTTATAACAAACAAGAGTTATGATTTTTCAGTTTGGAACCTCGAAGAAAAATAATGATACATTCAATTTTAAAAATAATAAAAGAAAGATATTTGACGAATAATATACCTGTATTCTGAATGAAACAGTTGGACGAACATAGAAAATCATTGACATGTTCTAAATTACAAAAATGAGACAAGTACTATACAGGTACTTATGTGCAAAATACAAATCATTTTATTTTTGGATTGGTTTGACGTCCATCTCCCCACGTTTATAGGCACTTTAGTAAAACGAGCCGCCGAATCGATAATTTAATAAGAGCATGCCGACTGCATTTGTTTTAACTACCTACTACAAAACAAGTTTGATTCTCAGTATTAAAATGGTGATTAAAATGAGTCAAAATTAAAATCAGTTTATTTTCATTAGCAGCTTACAAAATCATAACTCAGTACGCCAAAAGCGGATTCATTGATAGGTACAAGTAAATTTTCAGAAGTTAATTATGTAAAGGAATACAATGAAAATACTTTTTTCTTTAATGGATAGTTATTAAAGTTAATTTTTTTCGCAATTTTATATTAAATATATCTTCAAGCAGATGCGCAAATCTTAAGGAACAGAAGAGGGCAAATGCTCTCATTAATTTGGTTGGTGAATGAGCAATTTATTGATGTTTGAACGTCAATTTTCAGACATCAAGTATACATTAATACACTTATGTTAGTAACATAATATTACGTAAGTCATATTATACAAGCGTAGGCACCAATTTTTTTTTTCGTAAGTGGGTATTGAATACTTTTTTTTTGTTCTCCTCCCCCCTCCCACCACACACACACACAAAATTCGAACTAGTTTGGGCATCTGTTCTAAAGTATTTTTAAAAATACAATAACCAACGCGATTCAGATACGAAATAATCCCCGCCGATTTCTCGACCGTGGGGTGCTAACTGTCAATATAATAAAACACACACGAGTCCACCCCAAAGAAATGACGGCCACTCACATGATACTCGCGTGATGGTCGTGTACAGGGCTAAATGTTCACCTTGTTAACACAAGGCAGCTGCTTATACCCCTACTATCAAAGGGTCCTTGGCTAGTAGTTTTACTGATTTAACATGAAAAATCTAGTTTTAGATAATTATAAAGGACATCAAAACACTTATTTTTTTAATTTGAAGTTTATCGGTAAGCCATTGTAGTCAAAATAATGAAAATGTTTTGATGAAAATCTGAAGTTAAAAAAATTATTGTTCAAAAAGATAATTAGAGTTGATGAATAGCTGCGTTACGTCATAGAGTTGACCAGTGTATAGACGTCTATTTTTTACGCGTAAAAGTAGTTTAATTTACCAATAATTTTAATAACTTACGATATCATTTCAGATATTTTGTTCATAATTCTAAGCATATTTATGTGATTAAGACGATGGTGCGATTTAAAATTTAATATATCAGGTTATTGTATACATATTATAAGTTATAAAATTATTGAACTCGTGACCCGCGTCGTATTACCGTACGTTGTCACTCATGCTGTTGTTGCTACACGCACACATGCTGCTGCTGTGGCTGAAGATGCGGTGATGGTATTGCACCGCTATTTTTACATACGTATTAACAATATTTTATTTATTTTATTTTTATTTTTTAAAAACAAGAATACTGGACCCCGCTGGGACTCTCGTGTGGGGGCTTAGGAGTCTAATTTACAACAAATACATATACATTTTAATATAAATTTTCAATAATTTGTACAATCTGAAAATTAAACTAATATCTATTTAAAATATATAAACTTCAAACTATATTACATGGTATTTGAAAGAAACTTAAGACTTATAAACTTAAATTAATAATTACAATCAAAATGTGATTACTGTTAATATATTATATTTAATTTCATTACAAAAGACCTGTGAAATCAGTACTAATTAACCAATGTGTTATATTTCTATTAAAATTAATTGGATTTAAATGTATTATGTTTGCAATTCTAGTTTTTTGGGTTTAAAATTGCAACTCTGAAGTTGTTTTATTGTTTCGATTTCTCACAAAATATTTTTTTGGTAAATCTTGTATTGCATGGTGTGGTTAAGTAATTTATGTTTTCTCAGACAAGTGATCGCAACTTTGTCATACGTTTTCCTTACTGACAAAATATAGAAATTGTTGAACAAATCGATAGTGTGTGATGTATAATCCATATTAACGCAATTCTTAATATCATATTTTGATTAGTTTGTAGACTTTTTAAAACGTATTCATAAGCCCCCCCCCCCAATCAATGATTCCATAAGGTGTGATAGGTTCTGTGATGGCCTTACATACTATACGTAGTTCTCTTTTATATAAGATACTTCGTAGTTTCCTAAATACATAAAACATTTTCCTGACTTTGTTTGAAACTTGGTTTTTATGCTCTATCCACCGCATGTTACTACACATTTTTATACCTTGATATTTTGTGTGCTTGATTATCATAATTATTTTACAATAAGCAATTAGTGGTGTATAAGGGGTTTCGCGTAAGCATTAAGATTCTATGTTTGGTAACATTTTTTCTGAAACAAAATGCAAGATTTATCTAGATTTAAAAATAGATTATTATTTGCAAACCATTATTCAATTAAATTTATATCTGATTTAATAAAGTGAAATATTACATCCCAGGTTTCATCATAACATATATGAACCTCATCATCTACATAGCATGTGATTTCACTCTACACCTTCCTCTGTAATAATTTTTTGGATTTTATTTTCTATATGTTTTTTTGTTGTAAATTCACCTATTATTTTCCAAAACATTTTACTGTTGCCATTTGCCTCTTGAAATTTATTTGAGTAAAACAATATTTCAGTGTCTGTCACTATATTAGTCATTATGTTTTTATACCTTAAATACGAGTAGTAGTTTTTCAAATTTACATTATCAGGATGTTTACGGACTTTCATATGAAGTGTATCTCTCTTTCTAATTGCATTTATTATTAATGTCCAAGATTTTATTTTTTTTTATCATTGAAAAAATAATAGTTTCTTAAGATTCTATGTTTTTACTATCCTTAAAGAGCTTAATGAATATTTTTGTTGCAATGTTAGCGGTATTAGACTCCATAACTTGGTTCAACTTTTCCAATTTTATTAATTTTGAGAATAATTCAAGGTCAAGTTATTAGACTTCATGTGGATTGAGTAGTCTATTGTGATCTTTAGTTAGGTTTCCTATACTGAAGATAGTAGGATAGTGTTCAGTTACGACCACCGAAGTTACCACGGGTAAAACTATTATTAGAATTAGTTTTAACTAAGATATGCTCCAGACAGGTACCGAAAGTATATTTGCTATTGAACATTATGAACTCGTATCATCGTACTTTCATACTCCGGTTTAATAGCGGCCAAATAATGTTATCATATAGAGGGGGAGGGGGGTAGGCTGATTTTTCAAAATGAACTTTGATCATTGAAAAATGTCATCATTTAAAAACATGTGTTAATTTAATTCAATAATTTTAGCAGTACAAATTGTAAAAATATGTTTATATATAAGTTTAGAGCTGTTGCTGTTTGCAACAGCAAAGTAGGAGTAGTAGTAGTAGTAGTATTATACCTAATACGTTCTTTTAGATTTAGACAATATAAACACTTAATGTTTTAATAGCGCAAATAACGATAACAAAAACATAACACAAATTGTTTATGACGTCAACCTATGAACTAAAAATTGAAATAATAAAAATAGTAGAGAATATTCTATGAATATAGTTTGTACTCAGTACACACTTCACATTAAAAATTGATAAGAATTCTAGGTATTATCATTATAACCGCACCAACAGCAGCTTTTGGTTACTGACAACTTCAATAACAGAAGGTATTATTATAGAAATAGAAATATATTTTCAAGTTAAAACACAATTATGAAACAGCTGCAGCTGTAGTTGACAGCATAGAGTAATTATTCTATGGTCGACAATTAATTGTTTTTATTCTCACAAAAAAATAGATATCAAAATTTGTGAATAGCAAAAAAGTTATAAGGGGATATATCTCTCTTCGTTTGACCATCACTGCTCCAGTTCAAATAAACAAACATTGCTCATAATACAACTTTGTATTTACAACTATTAACAATCAAATCATTTTGTACAATTTTCGTATATATGAATTTTTGATAAAACTAGGAAGTATAATATAAATAGGTACCTAGTAAGGGTTGAAACTTAAGGCTTTTAAAAAGTACTAAATAAGTTTTAAAAATATTTGCCTTTATTTTATTTTTTTCTACACAAAAACTTCATTCTTATATATGTTTTACAAAACTATAAATTTAACAGAAGAAAAAATTATAATGAAGTAATAATATTTCCGGGGAGTTATATATGTGAAATTTATAAATAAAAATTTGAAATACCCACCTAGTACCCAATTAATAGTATTTAAATTAAATTGCTTAGATGTAGTTTGGTTCTTACTTTCAAAAGAGTTACATTGGACCATCGAATATTTTTTATGTCTCCGAAATTGAATGATCGCCGATTATTTACTAGCAAAGATTCATACTTTTAAAAACTATGTTCAACATCAGTTGTAGTAATCGGTATATATTTGAAGAAAGTTATATAATTTCTGGTTAAATAATCAGGAAGACCCTCCATTGATGTTTTTTTCTAGTTAATATTTTAGAAACTTAAATATTGCTTTAAATCCACTATTTTTTTCCAACACATCATTAAATGTTTAAAATACTTCAATTCTCCCTTCAGAGTCGTTCAATTTATTTTGGTCATATTTAACGCAGATAAAATGAAATATTTTGCATTTCAATTTTCATAATATATTTTGATAGAAACCCAAAACTTGAATGAATGTATGCTAAATAATCTTTCATTCATATCATCCTTTTTAATGTCAAATAGAAATTTAGAAATTATAATAAAATAATATCTAGTAAAAAAATTTAATATGAATGAATTTATTTTTTTATTCATGAATTTTCAAAGTTAATTATCATAAACTATGAAATTATTGTAAAAAATTGTGAAATTAAGAAATATGGTCTGAAATATAAAAATCTCTGATATACAAACATAAGCACTGTTCGATTTTGATATTTTATTCGTAGTGTTTTGGAATTCATTTCTAATCAATTTCTCAACCCTAATAAAATAATAAACTGTTTACCGCCACTGCCCCCGCTGTACAATCATAAGTAGTGATAAAAACAACATTTTACTAAATGTATTATTATAGTCTTATCTACTACGAAAAAACTAGAAAGTATATCAAAATTATAATCGTACCAGTATCATAAACACAAAAAAACATTTAAAGTTATTTATAAAAAAAAAAAAAACTAAAATAAATATTAATATAATCTTTGTATTAATCAAGACATTAATAGACACGTAAAATACACGCCGCTGTTCAGACTTCGATTCTATGACGTCACACGCATATTTTCAAACGTCTGTAACTCATTGAATAATTATTTTTAAACTTTATTTTTAAATCCATACCATATATTTTAGATATTGACATAATTTGAATCTAAGCAAACTTGTTTTTATTGTTGGCATATCTTTTAAGGAAAACATGATTACAATTATGTTTCTTTCTCCTATAGTCACCGGGTAGTATAAAAATGTAAAAATAACATTCATGACCAACAATAATACCGATAATTACTTACCGGCTCGCTAACTTCTGGTAGTATTGAAATAGTCTTATATTTTCATCCAATTAAATAGTCTTGCGATTCCCAAACTTTTCTGACCCACAGCGCCCTTTTGGAACTAAGATTTCCTTATGGTGCCCTTGATAAAATGTTTGACCATTTTTTATTTTAGATAAAAATAGATAATATAGAAATATTTATTTTGTTGTAATTATATACTAATAAAATATAAAATTTGTTTTAATTATTAAGTTTAATAAGTTTATTTAAAAAAACATTAAATTAGTGGAATGAATGAAATTAGAAGTCAATCCATAGATTTAAAATGTTGGAATCAAACAATGTACAGCTATTGTCATTTCATTCACCGCATTAATTTTGTCCAATATTTTTATTTATTTTATTATTTTATTTTTATTTATTTTTTTTTATTATTTATATTTATATTTTTATTTATTATTTTATCTTTTTACCACAGTGAATGCCGAAAATCTAGTTTCGCACAAATATGAAATAGAAAACACAATTGAAACGTATAATGTATTTTCACTTATAAGGTGAAACTTATCTCTTATTGAAATTTAAAATTTAATCAATTCCGTACTGGAATGTTACTTTCTAACTAATTATCCATAACTGCCGTTAATGCAGACACCAACGCATTTTATAAAATCCAAAATATTTTCTGACAAAATTTTGAATAATTTCTTAGCCATAGCGCTTGTTTTAATATTTTTACGAAAATGTAGTTCTTCTACTATGACATCACCATCTGTGAACCTATCATAGCATATCAAATAAGTAGGATTGGAATTTTAATGTCCTTAAAAATCACGAAAAATTACCTTAAAAAAATGCAAAAATGACTTGAAAAAACTCTAAAATGCATCAAAAAATGCCTTTAAAATTTATTTAAAATAACTTAAAATTTAAAAAAAATACATTACATGTACATAAATATTTTATTTTACTTCCTATATTAATAAATAAAAAAATATTCTTTATCGTTACACTAAATCATAAAATCGTGCCTCCTGTTGTTCACCATTAAGTTATTGTAGACATACATATTTTTTTCGTGTTCTTTGACTTGTTCTCTTAGTTATACTCCATTTATATGTTTGCCTCTTGATATATTTTGTTATATAGTAAAACCTTTTTCAGCAGCAACTTTTACATTGCATACCTTACATTACAACACTAATTCGTCGGTAGAAAAAATCTACAATCTATAATTTTAAATTCAAAAACACCAAAAATGACTTAAAAACCCATAAAGTACCCTAAAATTTGAGGAAAATGACCTTAACTTTCAAAAAATGCAAAAAAATGTAAAATAAAATTTCTTATTCTTATTCAAAAATATCTAAAACATATTTGTAACAAAACAAGCATCGTACAGAAAGCTTCAGAAAAAAATGCTAAGTGCATCGAAATCCTAGACCTTCAAATAAGCATCTTTATAACTACCCGTAGCTTCATCCAACTACAACCCAAATGCTTTTTCTTTGATTTATTCTATTAATCGATGGTTAAAATCTTCTGCTATATGTTGTATTTTTCAACCGACCATGTTATTGGACAAAACCATTTCTGACAGTAATTTTATAATTAATTCTTCCAACATAAATGTTCAACATTTAAATATTGCAGTCGGTAAGATAAGCTCTTCTGCAATGGTTTGGGGCTATTTAAATTTCGCTATTCTATAAGCCACTTTATAAGATGATATCAAAGCATTGGTCGGTACTGATGCATTCTTGAAAAATATACTTTTTTCCTGTTTTAATTCTTTTAATTTCCTTGCTTGAAAAAGTCGTGAAGTTGACTAACCATAAACCTAGCTCTTTAATTTATACGGCAACATGCATTCTGGTGCCAACACTTCCAAACTCAATACACATAATAATGTCTCTTCACCGTTAATTTCTGTTGACGTAAAACCAAAATCCATATAGTTATCATCATACTTATTTGAATATTTTCGCTTTTTTTGATTTTTCATCACGATTGGTTGATGGCACTCTTTCCTCGTATTCATATGTACGTTTATGGTTGTTTAATAAAAATCGATCCATCATAAAAAATAAAGGAATCACAAAACTGACAAAAATATATTTTAAAGAAACGTGAACATAATAAAATAAACAATATAATACGCCGGGGCTGAAATCGAAGCGTATAAAAAATACTATTGCAGAAACATATTGTACCAGACCCGGACAATCGTTTATCGAATACGGCCAAAATAACCGGTACGTGGTGGTAATGCATTATTTTCGACATAACGGTAATCAAAATGACCGTCCATCATCATCGTTAATTACTATCGTAATTTAATTGAAGACCAGATAACAGTCGGCAGCACGGCTGCCCCTCCTGATAACGTTGGACGGCCTATTCATTATTCTATTATCTATGCGCGCGGCGTCCCTGTAAAGACACCCGGCGAACGGTTTTGGAACCGCTGGAATAGAGACGATAACTAATATGCACAGTTTGTACTTTATACATGCATATTGTACGTATCACATTCATTACGAATGACATACAACGAAGCCAACGGTTTTAGATTGGATTTGTTCCATTCTGAATAGATTTAATTTTATTTCGACCCGGTGAATCATTACGTTGTCACTCGTCTAGCGAAATAAGGAATTACATTAGCCTGAAAACAATTTAACGTAATAAAGTCTGGATACAAGCAACATGGGTATGACCACAAAAGTCAAGATTTGGTTGACATCCGTAAGGCTTTTATTTACCCATAGGTACAACGTTTTATTATTAGATTATTATTACTATGGTATGGATTTGAAGGTAATATAAACAAAAAAAAAAATTTGATACATTATGAAAATAAACTAAATTAGCTTGTAGATGCCATAAAATATATGAAATTAAACTGAATAAAATACATTATACTACAACGTTACTATTTACATTTTACAATACATGGTTCATTGATCGTCAATTAATTATCTGCGTAAAACTTATGAATCAGTAACTACAGAAAAGAGATGAGTTCACATTTTATCATTTTTCAGGAGAAACAAAAAAACGAAATATTGAATGATAAAGATATAGTTTTTAAATTGTTGTATTGATTTTTAATAGCATACATTAATATATTAACTTAATTATAAGAAAAATCGGCCATTTAATTTATTTTTATTGTATTTTTTTTAAATTTAACACAAGTCACCTTTATGCAGTAAACATTAGAATTATCCACCTTTTGTATTACAAAAACTATTTATTTTTTATAAATAACTAAGTATTGTATTTTTAAATAGAGTTATATAATGGTACTGTAACAATAATACTCATCTACTCCAGCGACTTTTTAACACTCAAAAATTATATTTCTATTAATTTTTTTACATATATATTTTTTGAAACTGATAAAAAAATTATAATATTTGAAATTAATAAACAAAATTGGTTTATGGATTACTAGTTGACAAAATATATTATCATATAATTGTGTCAATTAAAAATAAATATTATCAAATATTTTTAATTTAAAAAAAAATAAATATTTTCATTAAAATACGAATATATTAGAAATATTTTCTACATATACAATTAATAAATGTAAAATTGTTGTTATATTCAATGACTAGGTCATTTTGATTGATTTTTAAGTGCCATTCGCATATTGTCTTCTAGAAACTACTATACTCTTCTCGAATAAATTTCAGGGTATTCTTTTGTATCATACAACTCAATTTCACTAATTAACAGTTTTTCGGAGTATACTCTGTCGCTTGATAATGTAAAGTTTTATGATGAATTCCGACGTTTATTTGTATGTTCAATTAATGCATTTATAAATACTTGAAATTTAATTTATTTATTAGAATAAGGAATGGTGAGGTAGATAATACAGACAATGTGACGTTTTTTCAATTCTTGGAACATTTTTTCCATATGAGGCATTGATTAAGCATGTTTTTTTTGCCATGATTTTTCTATTGAATGATTAAGTATTTATGAAATTTAATGATTGTAATATTTTGGAGATTATTCGAAGCTTTAGAAATTTCACTGACTAGTTACAATTAATAAAAATAAAACTGTCAGTTTACTGCAATAAAGTGACATATTACACGTCCCTATTCTGATGTAAACTCTTATTTCCGAACACTATTTTTAAATGTTCGGCTAGTCGAATTTATCCCTTTCCTTCAGTAAACAATGTATTTACATGTGGTTAGTACAAAATGATAGTAAAATAGAATTTGATAAAAATGGAGTTGTCCCCTTTCTGCAGTTAACGATTCAAATCATTAATATCAGGTATAACAAAAATTGTTGAGATTAAATATAATAATATATATTTTTTACATCATGTTCTTTGAATATTTAACATCAATACATTCTGATAAAAATCAACTATTTAAACTTTGGACAAACTTATTAATATCAACTCAAGTAGCAAACACGTCCCAAGTGAAACCGAAGAACGGAAATCGAATCAATGACATTTTTAATGACTCTATTATGTTCATACATATGGTTATAATCATGGCCGTCGAAAGGAGGAGCATTGGAATTATTTTGCCCCAGACCCCAAATTTTTGGTGGCCACAACATCCCTTACTTTTTTTTTTTGTTAACTGTGATAGAGTAAGCTAAGTTTCAAGTTATACATTATTATAATATTTAACAAATAATTGAGATATAGAAAATTAGACATAAAAAGTTTTTTTTTTTTGAGCATACTAAAATAAATATTTTATTAAGAATAATATTTGTTGATTATCAGTGCGACAGTACGGCGCGGCATTGTCGTGAACCGGCCACGATAAACACAGATTTAAACAATGACATCAAACATGGTATTTCTCCTATAACAATATAAAATATTAATTTTGAGTATTGGTTGTTGTTGTTGTTTCACTTTTCGACTGAAGATTAAGCAAAAAGAACCGTATAATTCATAAATAGTAAGTAATAATTTATACTAAACACTGTTCCTACTTATTACTGTATTTGTACAGTTGCAGATTCTGTGGTTGTACCTATTTAATAGACTTTACAGGCAAGAGTTTATACAATGAAAACAATTATATTAAATTATACATTTATAATTAAAGCCACGAGTTTTTACAACAAATTACGTAGAATCTCTGAATTTTGATTATGTGTATTCTAAATGCGCAGTTTAAATAATATGTGTGAATTTCTAATATTTTATTTAAACCAATATATTTAATTTTATTGGAGGGGGTTGAAACCCCATAACTAACCCTGGTTTGCCACTGTATGGGACCTATGCTTTAAGTTGCTCCAGGCTTCACTAAACTTTATGACGACCCTGCTTATAATATTATATATCGTATTATTTATGTCATTTTTTTCTATTTACCAAATAATGATTTATTTTTGTCATGATTGCATAGAACATGAATTTAAAATATAATTAATAGACTGAATCAATTAACAAGCTAATTAAATCATAATTATAATTATTGATTAAATAGTTATTAAACTAAGGAATATATGTTATTTCGTCACGGTCATTTGGACGCACGACAAATGATCGCGTACAACATTTAATCGTGCGTCATTTCGTCGCATATATATATATATATATATATATTTTCTTTTTCTTATGTCTTATAAAAATCTTAATGTACTATCACAAACATTTATTAACATAAAAATAGTATTATCAGTCCATTATATTGACTAGTTTAAAATAATAAAATTGTATTGTTTCGAAATTATGTTTATTTTGTATTTTATAATACTATAACTGTTATAAAGTGTTATTAGTATATTGACTACGCTTGTATATTATATATGTTTATATGTTCAAATGAAAAAAATATTCCCATATGTACAATTTTAACTAGTATTCCATGCTAATATTCAAATGTAATGTTTTAATTTATATTTAATGATGTTATACTAGGTATATAAATAATGATGAATTATCAGAATTGTATTCATAGGCGTGCACAGACTTCAACTTTCGGTCGAGTCTGAATACAATTAGTGCCCCAATACAGACAGTTATTAGACAGTAATTAGACAGTACCCCTAATTTTTTTCTAATACCAACATTCTATTGTAAATTAAAAACAATATAGTATTTATATCTATACATAGAATCAAGTATTATATTGCTAATTTTTAGACATTTTTTTGAAGTTAAAAGTAAAACTTTAAATTCTTTAAAATCAAATGATATAAATACAATTAATTGATTTCCATGAAAATATTAAAATATATATAGACATTTTACTATGATTAGTTTAAATTTTAATATGCTCCCGAAAAAATTCCGGTCAAACCAGGGTTCGCCCTGTACGCACGCCTATGATTGTATTGTACAATTATGATATCATTATTTATTATAAATATAAATAAATATATATATATATATATATAATAAATATATATATATATATATATAAGTACCTATTTTTTTTTTTTTATTAAAATAGAAAATTCACAACCTGTAACATATAATACAATAAGAAAATAGGGTAAATTATATAAAAATATTTACATGATAAAAGTATGAGGCTGTCCAGCGATAGAACACTCAAAATATATATTAATGCGCGTGTTAAAATAACGCGCGACCAGATGTAGCATGGGTCGATATTATACTCGACCAATTATTGTACCAACAATTATTGTCGTATGTCCAAATTACCACGTCGAATTGTCTTGCGACGAAATGACGGTACATCAAACTAAGATATATAAGATTACATTTTGTTTATAATTTTACTTCTTGATTTTAGTCTGCTGAAATATAACTTAAGCACATTAAATTACATTTCAGTATGTGTGCATTACAAATTTTGGAACTCTTTTTCAATTATCACGGAATCGTTTCAAATGCTCTGATACTCAGTAGAATGTGGAAGTTTGTACTTTGTCGAAAGTTAATATTTCGAAGAAATTCCATTACAAATTTTAGTTGATGTTTATTATCTGAAAAAATAAATGTATCTATTACCCAGATAACAAGGCTACTTTATAATTTACTGATTCGCCATTTGGCTCTTGATTTTGAAACATAAATTATAGTAGGTATTGAAAAATCAATTATATGTTGTCAAAAAATTAGTAGTTTTTCTTAGTTTTTGATAATAAATCCTCTTTGCTATTAGTTGAACTTTTAAATGTATGCGAGCAATATGCATTTTTACATCTGTAACAAATAAAAAAATAAAATGGCATTTTTAAGTCTTATACTGTCCATCATTATTAATATATAAACTAGTAACTTCTATTTTATTTATTATTTTTCTGTCTTTAAAATCTGTTTATACGAGTATATATTTTGTACAATTAATTAACTGATATTGGTGGCCCGTGACCTCGATGAACTCTTTATCTAAAAAAAAAATAAAATCAAAAATTATAATATTATATTTTTATTCATACATTATTTAAATATTAATTGTAAATAAGTTTGTAGAGTTTGAACGTCATATTTTTATACGTAATGTTTGTGTGTAAAAAAAATTGAAGCAATTAAAATTATTAACGTTTATTTTTTTCTTCGTTCACTTGTGCACTACACAGAATAACGTATTAGACCCGAGACGGAAAAGCGCATCATCTGAACAATATTTTGTCAGAGATTTTCCAACCTGCAAAAATGAAAAATATTTTTAGCCCAATGGCTTTTACAAACAATATTTGTAACTGAAACAACCTCAACTACTTAAATATATTCATATATAGTCCAACGAAATCTTGATTATGGATTCTTTAGACCCCGAAGCATTTTTTTTATTTGAACTTATATCAGTAGAGTGGGCATTGAATAATATTATGTTCATTTTCGTTCACAAATATATCAAAAGTAATTTTCTCAATATATATTCTTGAACAAAATCACGCCCGATTGAATGTATTTGCGATAGAGATGATAATATAAATTTCACCCTTATAGAAGTTGACCTCTGTCAATATTTTACTATTTTCAAATCTAAAAATCATCTTTTACTTCAGAACAAAATTTTAAAAATTTAATATGTTCTAAAGGCTAAATATTTTTGATAAACATTTAAAAAAATGTATTACTGTTTTCATACTTAAGTAACTCATAATTAATTATTTCCACGTATTAGTATTTTAATAATTTAACGACAAAGTAATGTATAGCAATACAGAGTGACAATTTTTTAGTCAAAAATAATTTATATAGCCTTTTCATATATTTTTTTTTAATAGCAGTACACTATATTTTATTTTATACTTATTGTATAAAGATAATTTGAGTTTTTCAACATATTAAAAGGCAATGTATTTAATAAAAAATGACACTATCTGTTAATTTCGTGGAAAACACTAAAATTTTGGGCCACAAATTAGGTGACTATTTATTTTTTTGTTTACAATTTTTTTTTATTTAATAATTATTAAGAAAATGAAGTACTATTATGGTATTTAAAAACAAAAAAATTAAACTAATTAATTACACTTATTATTAGTAACACATTTTTATTATAAACAACTTCTAATATATATAGTAAAAACATCTACGTAAAGTCAACGGTTAGTGTAAGACTGAAATAACGAACTACGAAAAATAATATTGGGTTTGCGCTGAAATTGCGGTCTTTAAACATTATGTATTTTATTAGTTTAGTTATCTATCCCTATATACCACGCACAGCCCCCTGCCATTCACCGTCGTCACGCGTCACCATGCAGTGTATACACGTCGCATGCACACATACTAGTTAAATATAATAAAAATAATAATTCATCAACAAATTAAAATCGACCATAGTTATTTTTTTACTGCTTTCTGAAAACAGGACATTTTAATATCCTGTAGATTCCCCGAGGGAAAACGGGACAAAGATACGAAAAACGGGACCTTAGTCACCTAAAGTGGTCACCTTAGCCACAACACTCCATCATAAATACACTAATAAAACTACTAGCTATATAGGGACGTCAGCGAGTTTTTAAAGAATTTTATTTCAAATTCACCTTCCCTCGCAATTCATTTCTCATCTCAGCTCTTTAAAATACACATTGTGTACTGCCTGTATTATATATTCCTTATTAAGATGTTACATTGGATTCATTATCTCAGAGATATAAGGACCGGTGGTCATTCTCTTAGCTGCATAGTCCCTTATTCAGTTGAAACAGTCGACTATTTTAATATTGAGTATTTAAATTATATCTCTAGAGATATTTAGAAGTTTGATTTGATCTTGATCTTATTTTAATACAAATTATTTACTACAGTAAAAGTTTGTTGGCGTTTATATTTATACAACAAACGATCTTGAACACGGGTTATATAATCCTACAAACATAACCTGTTTTGCCCTATATTAATGTTTTCCGCAACCAATCGACTCAATTTTGCTCTACGGTTTTCAATCACACGATTTTATAGCTACATATGTTACGGTTTTTACTCCCCTCTGTGTACATTTCCAGGAAATCAAACTTTTCCCTGCATTCCTTCTTCAAATAATAATCCATTGAACTTAATATTATACACATTAAAGTTTGGTCCATAAATATTAAGTTCGGTGATATTATTTCAGCTGTGAATGTTTACAGCCTCGATGTGGGACGTAAAATGCATTTGAATGACGAAACGCAATTAATAACTGATGTTTTAAACAGAAACGTAGTATAGCACTTTCGATAAATATA
Organism: Sipha flava; assembly: GCF_003268045.1. Classification (NCBI taxonomy): domain Eukaryota; kingdom Metazoa; phylum Arthropoda; class Insecta; order Hemiptera; family Aphididae; genus Sipha; species Sipha flava. Next base: position 388,207 of record NW_020272815.1, read on the forward strand.
TAGTGATTTTACAATAGGTTATTTATTTTTATGTACATTGATTAATTTTTTGAGAAATTGTTTTCCTTACACCTATAGCTATACCTATACCTATAGCTAATTAAAATAAAACTTGGAAAAGTTATTTCAGAAAAGCAATCAAATTTCAGATTTTGAATTTATTCTGAGTTCTGAGTACTCCAGTAATAATACATTTTTCAACACGCGCATGGCTTCGCCAAATTAAAATGATTTAAAATCCGTCTTCGTACATTTTTGACCGTGTAGCCAGTGGCAGTGGGAAATTGTTTTCACTCGAATCGTCAAATTCATAGGATCACCCACCCACTCTCCCACCAAAATTATTTACTCTCGTAGATTATACGAAGTCATTGCGTGTATAAATGTTTATATTTATAAATTATAAATTATATTTCAGTATTTCACAACTCATACTATTATTATAACGTTTTCAGTGAATGAGTATTTTACCATAATAATCATTTTCTTGTCTTTCTCCTTACAAAGACCATTTACCCTCATTTTTTCATAAATCACGTGGTTCAAATATAACCCCTTCGCATTACCACTGATTGTACCCACATATTTTAATTCATTAGGTAAACTTAATGGTGCGCCATGTCTCATAAATCTTCAATATTTTACTTCCAATAAAATATGCTAATCAAAAATTCAGTTTTTTCTTCAGGGAATCAATAAAATATCAAATAGTGGCGCATTCAGAAATCTAATGTAGGTATTCAGTATACTTGTTTTAAAAAAAAAAAAAAAAACAATATTACATATATAGGTATACAGTATGTCATATACACTTATTGTAATTGTTAAAAATCAGAATTAAAACTTGTTCGAGTGACAATAATGACAAATAAGTGTATACGTGTTCAAAATCCTTGATCAATATTTTTAAATACTTGCAAATATTCTGTGTTTGTTACTGATACTTATACAGTAGTACCATACTCGATGCGAAGATAAATTTAATTATCAAACATGAGAAATGTATCAATGTAATTTGTTCACAGATCGCGTATGATAATTTCTTATTTAATCTTGTTTTAATTCTGTATCAATGCCCGAATTATGGATGTGAACAACGAAATAAAATATAATGTTTCATCAAAAAAATTACTTTGTTGCCATTGTATGTCCGACATATACACTTTTAATATTCATTAACTTTTTCAATTTTACTTGTTGGTTTATATGCATAAATAAAGTTTAAATTTAAATAAATCAATATCTTAACCTTACACGAATAATTTTTCGATAATAGGGTAAAGTGTACAGTTATTGGCACTGGTATAGTTATTGACACTATGAAAGTTTTTTATTTGTAATTAGTAGAGAACGGATTTATATGTAAATGCATATTTTTATTAAAACGAGATCTTTAAGATTCGATAAGAAATGTTCATGATTTAAATCATTCCTATTAATATAATACTACTTTTATTTTACATATGTTTACATATTTTGGTATAATTATATATTTTTACATACTTCACTAACTTGTTAATATTTTTAAACATATTTTATCATTTCACGTTTTCTTCGTACAAAAATACAAGAAATTATTTCAAATTTAGATCCAGTAACTTCTATCGCTATTAGAAAAGCTCAAAATATTATGTAAAATGAAACATTGAAAACTAATTTGATTCTCATCTCAGTGAATATTAGTTTTATTACAAAATTAGAAAAAATACATATCCTTAAATGATAGTATGCAAATTGTCGAATCAACGATTGAAAAATGAAAACGCGTAAACGGACCAATAGGAGATGTAAAAAAGAAAATTCATGCTATTACAGAAAAAAATTCCAGGCTATATTGATTTTAAATCAATCGATGACATAATGAGTGGCAGATATCCTTCTAAAAATTTAGAATTATCACCTTCTGATATTATGCGCTTCAAATATGCTTCATCGACCGATATAGGTTTATGTGGAATGATCATTTAGCCGTTTTAAAAATATTTTCAGATCTAATAGGCAACATATAATATTTGATAATTTATAAGATATAGTAATAATTCAATGCAACAAATAATTTTGATAATTTAATAATTATAATTATAATTTTTTTTTTTAGTTAAATTTTTTTCCTACGTATTTGGATGTTTTTAGCACATATTTCATAAATTATACTTACATATATATGTACATATTTCTGTATTTTTATTACATATAAATCCGTTCCTTAGTAATTAGTGAACATTTTGACTCTTAAATGATTTTTTTTTTATATATCTATCCAAACTGACCATTTCGTGTTATCAAGTGTTCCCGATAATAATAATTTATCATTCATTTAATTATTATCAAAGTTTTCAGTCATCTCAGAAATTTTGAATATTTGATAAGAATTTACTGTTTTTATTAGTAGACTATACTTAGAAAATAAGCTCTGAATTTAGTTATAACTACTCTAAGTACTAGCATAATGTATATTTTAGTTCTTAAGAACATTTATCGTCATTTAATCCAATATTCAATAATTTATTTTTATTATTTTTGTGAAAAATTGGTATGCCAATAATGGATATGTACATATTTGAAATTTTTATTATTGGCATAGGTTGCTAATTATTGAAATTCACATAAAATGTATTAATTTATTTATTGGCCCTTCCTTTAAAAAGTGTAGAACCTGAGTAAATTTGAACTGTTAGTTATAGAAATGCCAAAAAAAAGGGAGAATTTTTCTCAGTCCAATTTGACTGTTGCTGTTAAAGTAATAGCCAACGAAGACATGTCAAAAAAGTCTGCAGCAAACAATTTTTCTATATCATGATCTACATTAAAATACAGACTTTAAAATCCTGACCAAAAAGTTTTATGTGGAACAGCTCCTGTATTATCTGTATCTGTATTTTATATGTTGAGACTTAAAAGAGTGATAAAACATAATACTGTATTAATTATAACAAAATAAATATTTAAAATATTGAAATATATTTTATTATTTCTTCTTATTATAATCAAATACTTTAACTAAATTATTATGTATCAACATTATAATAGGTACCTGCCTATTATAGTTGTTTAACATAATTATTATTGCTGCTAGATGTACTAATTTTAGTTTTTATAATAGGTATCTATTTGACTCCTAACCACAATACAGTACTATATATTGTGATAGAATAAAATGTTATGATTTTTAGAATGAGTTACCTACGTGAAGCATATAGGTAATTAAATAATAAGTTATAAAATATCTTTACAACACAATTAATTAGTTCATTAATTATTTTATTAAGAATCATAAACTAAATATGTATAATTTTTCTACAGTTACCTATGTGTAGTTTAAACTTGGTTTGGTGCTTATATGTGTTATTTAATTATTATTCATTATACCTAAGTAGTAGCTACTATCTAGCTATAAAATAGTATAAGTAGGTAGTTTTATTTATTAATTTAACCAAATTAATTGGTAAAACTATTAAATTACATATATAATTTAAAAGGATGCCAATAACAGAAATTATAAAACAAATAACACAATTGTAGGTTCCAATAACTATAATTTTCGATTGATATAAACTTGATGGTAAATAAAAAAAAAAAAATAATATTTATCTAGGATAATGATCATAACAATTTGCTTCATCATTGAAAATGATAATACAAGTTTCAACAAAATTTAAGTGTGAAGTATCATAGAAACAAATATAAACTTTTCTAAAGGGTGCCAATAACTGTATACTTTACCATATATGTTTTATATTACATGATTCATGCTATCAGTTATTTAAGTTCTGATTTTAATTTAATATATTCTTTATTTAGCGTATGAAATTAAAAATTTCATTACAGTATATAAATAATAAATTTTTAAATATAAAAAAATTACAGAAAAAAAAAACAAAATTGTATATAGAATTTAAATATTTAAAAATAAGATGAAAAAAAAATGAGATAAAAGAGAAATAATAATACCTAATTAATAACTCTGATATAAATAATTATACAATATTAAATGTATGAATGATTATTATATTAAACATATATTGTAGGTATAACACATTTGGTATCATAGCTTGAAATTTAAAGTTTAATTTAAAAATAAGCTTTAATTTAATAAACTCGATGAGAGAAATTATTTACTACTTTTTTAATTATATAATATAACGTGTGGATAGAAATGATACGAAAAATGTTCCATATTCCTATGTACGACGATTAATTTTTCGAATGATCAGTTTAACAGTATGACATAATATGACCTCAATAACAATTTTATTTTCACTGATTATACAGTGCATTTGGAATTCATGTCATGCCATCCTTATATATCCTATGCTATGAAAATAAAATGTCTTTGTATAACTCAAAGCAATTTATAGGCAGTAGTTTTTATTCGTTTCGTTATTTCTAGAAAAGATGATTTCTTGGCAACGTTTTATAAAAAAAAAAAAAAATAAAGTAACAAGTAATTACTAACAGTATTTCAAAGAGCGTTGGTCTCTTCATTTATCAGATTATAGACCAATCATTCATAAAACCAGTGTCAATAATTTACCCTTAACAAATTGTATTTATGGAGCTAAACTCATGTTATTTATGATTTAAATAAATAAAATATATCGTCGTATATTCAATATAAAGTTAATGCTTATACTTTTTTAATGCTTAGTTTCAAACAAAAAAAATGAAGGGAGTAAATCGCAATACATAATTTTAAATCATTAAAAAACAGAAAGGTAATCGGCTTGAATTCATTATGTATAAAATATAATAATTTAAAAGTTAAGTAAATATTCAAAATTATCGAGAAAACATACAATTGTATGTAAATTTACGAACTCAAACGTGAATTCAATGTCAATTGTAGCCGAAAATTTAGAACTATTAATCGTGCAATACAAATAAAAACATGTATAGAGTATCCTAAATATTAATTAAACAATTATTTCAAATAAAAATTGATAATTATTGTTATATTGAATAAATTAAATTAGATCAAAAATAAGATATAACTGATATCCGTTCTAAAATGTAGTTATTCCATGGTTTCATAAAACTGAAATACATATTATATTTTATTGGTATATTCCCAAGTGAATTATAAAATAACGAAAAAAAAAATCATCTAGTATAAATAAAAAATGCAATATTCGAAACCTAAAAGAAACATATATCGTTACAATTTACCGGGTTAATTAAACTGTTAAAGTTATATTTTGTTTCCCAAACCTTTATAAACCGAATGAAAGCACAATATAACATACGAATAACGTTTGTTTGTTTGTTAATTTGACATCCCACATGATTACATTTAAACAAGAATTTTGTGCGAGTGAGCATGAAACGTTAAAGATTGACAAGGGATACAAAAGTATATTTAACAGGACCCGAGGTCTATTGGATATCATGTATAGACGATCGGTCCATTATCTGGAGGAAAATATATCATTGAACGTTATAAGACAAACACATATCCATTATTGCCTGCCAATAAGTAGAGATTATTTTGGTATAAAAATGCACGAAAAGTACATACAATCAGCAAACATAACAGGTGGACTATCTCGTATTCCCTGTATAATAATTTCACAGGATAATAAAGTAAATAGTAGAAATACGCCACACCAGACTGAACCAATAAATGTAAACGTGACGGTGAATAATATTATTGTGTCTGATATTAGTTTGATCCATTTAGAAAAAAAAAATAATAAACACTAAATAAGTAGCACAGTATAAGTTCACAGTGAACAACAGGCTACCGCAACTAATATAGTCGTACGCTTTTTATAAACCAATTTAAAGTGTTATATATTTATGATACACCGAGCTTCATAATGATTATATTAAAATTACGTGATATTTTATAACCCATAACACTTATCGATGAAATAAGTTCTAGAACAAACACATTACTATTGATGCTTTTTTAATATAAAACCTTTTATAATATTATAATTGTAAGGAATTTATACTTGGTTAAATCTCGTATAATATTTGCCCTCGAAAAAATATAAAAGTGCGTCGTCTTTAGGTTCCTCTTTATTGGTGAAAAAACATTATTTAAATCATTCAATTTTATTATTTATAGAGGTAATTGAATATAATTTTTTATTGTTAAAGTGCCATTTTTTCTTGTTATTCTGAACAAAATAATATAAATGAACAACCATTGTTAAATATATTGTTATTTCACACATAGACATCGAATTATAATTATTATAAATGTTTATTTATAGTTTTTCAATTTTGTTGGATAAATATTATATAAATATAAACGTGGTTTTTATAATTTAAAAGAAATAAATTTAAAATGAAATGAAAATTAGAAAAAAGATTTCATAATGATTATTTTATAATATTTTAATTTAATTGTTTAAAAAAAAAACATAAAAACAAATAATTTGAAGTATAACGACAATAATAATATAATCATTAGTTTTTCTGGGATTCGTACGTTCTTTACGTTCATTTAAAATCATTATACTGTAATTTTTTATATTATTTATATAAATTTGGCCATAAACTATTTATTATATATAATTATTATATACGTAGTAATAATAAAATGAAATTACATATTGTATATTAATGATGAAAATGATTTTGCATAATTTCAAATATATTGCATTAAAAATAATTAAAAAAAAAATAATTTAAAATCGTACAATAGATAGATATGATTTTATTTGACTTTCATTGTAGGATTTTAATAATAAACCATTTTTTTTTTTTTTTTTTTTGAAAATAATTTGGCTTTATTTGAAAAATTACGATCTATACAGTATTTACAATAAGTAATATAAATAATTTACAACAGTTGACCATGAATAGAAACATGAGGAGGAAATCACATATTTGTGACACCTCTTACATTTATAAGCTTTAACTTAAGTTATCAAATCACGGCACCATTTCCTCTTGAAGCGTCTGGTTGGGTTACCTGGAAGTTTTAGTGAAGCTAACTCTTTGATTAGTTGGTTGGGAATATTTTGAAGTTTGGCGTGGAAGCGTTTGAAATAGGTAGCAGCTGTATTGTCAATGGAAGGTAATTTGAGGTCGGAGTTAAAGGTCTCGTTCGAAACGAATCAGGGTGCACCAGTGATTAGACGAAGAGTGATGTTTCGAAAAGCTTGTATAGTTCTCTTGTTAGAGTTCTTAGCGGAACCCCAGATTACAATACCGTATGTCCATATTGGTTGGAGAAGAGTTTTATAAAGAATGATTTTTATTGGTAAGGTGAGGTTCGAACGAAGCAGTGGTCTTAGCAGGTGAAGTCTGGAATTAAGTTTCTTACGCTTGTCTTTAAGATGGGAGGACCAGGTAAGGCGTTTGTCAAATATAAGACCTAGATATTTTACTTCTGTTGAATGAGGAATGATGATGTTGTTGATTGTTACAGTTGGGCCGTTTAGAGGTCTGAGTGAGAAGGTCACAAAAGAGGACTTGGATTCATTGATTTTTATTTTCCAATTGGAAAACCACTGTGAGAGAGAATTTATGTGAGTTTGTAATTGATAAGATGCAGTGGTATGGTCAGAAAAAACTGATAATAAGGCATTATCATCAGCATATGTTCCAACTAACGTATTATCAGATGTAGGCAGGTCCGAAGTATTCATAGTGTATAAAAAAGGAGCAATGTCGCTGCCCTGAGGGACACCAGCAAATATGGGATATTATTTAGAGTGTTGTAAGTTATGGCGGACATTAAAAGAGCGGTTGGCAAGATAGGATTTAAGTATGAAGTATAAAGGGGCTGGAAAAATATTTTTAAGTTTGAAAAGGAGACCGTCATGCCAGACGGTATCAAATGCTTTCGCAACATCCATATAAACCATTTAGAGTTTTTTTTTTAGAAAAGAAGAAAGTTCGAATTTAAATAATGACCTACCTTAGAAACATATTTAATGTTACTTTTATTCTGATTAAATGAGTTAAATACTGATGGATAACATTTAAATCACATGTAAGACACCACGAAAATAATAGCTTATATACCTACATATAATAATATATGTATAATAAGATAACATAAGACACACAAAAATAATTGTCCAAATTATGCAAATAGAATATTTTTTTTTCTTTGGTATAATCGTTTGATAAATGCAAACTCACTTTATTCGTGTCCAATTGTACAAAAATAAAAAATTAAAATGTATAATGACTCGTAGCCCTAACACAACATATCCTTTTAATTTTTTTAACATAAAATTAAGAAATCTATCACTATTGATATAACTATTGAGTATTAACAAATTGCATACCTACCTTATAAATAAAATCTATGTAAATATGATAATAAGATGACAACCCTTATACATAAACAATAACTATTGGTCACTTATAAAATACTTTTATTTCAATATTGGTATATAAAAGACAAAACACATTAAAAACTTATATATTTTTGCTTAGAACACTTAGTTTAGCAATTAACTTTAGAAAATGTAAACAATTGCAATCCTGTCAATGTCAGTATTGTATTGTTTTATCCCGGGGAAATATTTTGAAAATTAAACATCGATTTTAACTCAAGGTGAACAAATTAATATTTTGTAAGATTTTAAAATATACTGTAATATTATTATAGTCTTTCATAAAGCACTATTTATGTTTAATAATACGTTCATTCTAATTTTACTAAGCCATTAATTTTTAATATTAATATGACGTTTTTTCTAAGTGTATTCTTGAAACATCATGAACGAAATTGACAACTAACAGATAATTCTCATCCTTTTCGCTTTACTCACTAAGGCACCTCAATGTTGTAATACTATAAGTATTCTCAAAATTAACAAACTTAAAGTATAATTTAACGAATGTTTACAAGTAAAATAATGTACAATAAACGCAGTTATCAAACTTTAAGGTTATAAAAAATGTATTGAATAATTAAATTACAATTTTTCAATGTTATTAAAAAATATGAAGTTTAGTTTATTGCACTTTTTTTACAATACTTTAAAATTAAAATAAGAAAAGAACAATATTTAAATCACATAGGAATATATTAGAACATAAATATTTAAAATGTTCAATATAGAATAGAAAAATAAATAGTCTGCACTTTTTTTTATCTCTTTGATTTAATTTGATTTTTATTCAATTACTAACACCAACCTCGTTAGTTATTAATCGGCTGATATTAGTGAAAATGGCATTAAAAATGGAACAAAGGATACAGCTTTATTGTTAGAAACCATAGATATTAAACATACGGATACGGCATTCCTTTATACATTCTACATACACCGTTTAGGCCAACATAACGAAGAGAGAAACGATGGTTCTCACTCGCACACATCTTCTGTGTGACAAGGAAAGTAAAACTCTTGTAAGAGAGAGAAAACATAATATGTACAGATAATTGATAAGATATTATTATTATCATAGATATTAAACTATGTTTAATGTAATTATGTTAATTACATACATTACATTTTATTAATTATGTTTAATGTAATTTAATGTTATTATGTTTAATATCTATGGTTTAATAAGATTATTATAGAACATTAAATAATAAAAAAAAAAAAAAAAAAAGGTGATATATGATAAATATATGATTGTAAAAAATGGGTAAATGTTTAATATGTAATCGAAGTGACCAAACGACTGAACATACTCAATGTAAAATCAACTTTCATTCGTAAGTACTTTTCTCGTTTTAATAATGAATTTTAGTTGTCATCACAATTTTAGTTTTTAAATATGATTAAAGGAAGATTTGCAATCGTAATTATGACTATTAATTTACTAAAAATTAACTTTAATTAACTTTTTTTTTTATTTACTGAAAATTACTAAAAAGAATTAACTGTTCAGTATGTAGTAGTTGTATACAAAATAATGACACAGATAATTATTCAATAAATATAAAAAACCGAGGTTCCTTAATAAAACCATCTAAAGATGTAGAGTTACTGTGCAAAGAAACTGAAAAATGTATTAGGCAGCATCAAGAAATTGTATTCAAACAAAAAAATACAGCACAATTTTTGAAAAATAAAGTAAAAAGAGCATTATATGAAGTTGTTTTCAAAAATGAAGAAATTTATCAACATATAATCTGTCAGCAACAATTTAATAATCACAGAGATCAATTGATAAATTTAATAATTACATTCACATTTAATATTCGACTACATCATGAAGTTAAACAATTTGATAAAGAATCACGTCTCCGGAATAAATTTACTAAACTAGTATTATTTAATAATGAATAGCAAAATTATTTTATTTATGCTAAAAAAGTATTACCATCGCTTTCATTTGTATATTTTGTTAATATAATATAAAATAAAAAATGAAAATCATAATTTCATATTATGTTATCTTAAATATTTTGTTCTCTATAATCACCATTGATATTAAACTGTATTTAAATTAAACATTTGTTTAATATCAATGGATGATAATCACTCTTGATAATTACAATTTTATCAATTATGACATCTAGCGGTTAATAATAGTATGAATTATGTTAGCTTACAGATTTTTGTGTTATGCCGCATCCATTAGTTTAATATCTATGTTAGAAACCCGGATGGCCATCCAACTGGTAGTTTAAACGTCGAGTGGTGTTTAATCGTAGCTATTATCAGTGGTTACAGTTAATTATAATGCTATGGACAAAGGTGGAACTAGGAATTTTTACGCCCGGGAAAAATGTTAAAATTATGCCCTATCACAGACCAATAATCAAATACTCTTCTTTTTTTATTGAGTTTTAACCTAATATAAATATTTAAAAAAATTACAAATATCAAATTAGTTGTTAATAATTACAAAAATTACATCCTCTAAAATGTTACACCCAGGGATGAATCCCCACCCCCTAATTCCGCCCCTGCCTAAGTGCTACTATAAACAAAAATGGAACTAATTGAAAATATTATTTTTAATTATAGTTGTTTCCAGAGCATATTTCAACATTTTAGTAGAAGACACTAATAGCACTTAGTTTAGAATCAGTACTACGTACAGTTTCGTATTTGGACATTTTGCTCCCCGGCGTAGAAAAAAAAATTGGTGCCCTTCTAAGGGGCCTGCCCACGGAAAATATAGGAGACAGATCCTCATGAACCTTTTAGGTATTCTAAAATCAATGCTATTCTTGTGTAGTAGGCATGCCACCGCACGCCGCATGCGATAACATAATACCTACACCCTATTATTATAAATAACTTATTTTTATTGACATTATCACAACAAATTTGGAAACTAATATTAGGTATATAATATTCTGGATCGCTGATGCTATATTGCTATAAATACATTAATAATATATATATATATTAATAAATTAAATACATTAAAACTAATTTATGATACTGTTATTAAAAACAAAAAAAATAATAATTTCAAAATAATTTTAAAAGTTTAATAATTCACAAGTGAGCAAATTTCTGACCTCAATATATTATCACCCCTAAAAAACTGGCGCCCTGAGCAGTTGTAGCCAGTGCCCCCCTTCTAAATGCGACCCTGGTCACGTAGTGAATATTGGTGCCATAAAATGGCTGGTGGGTGCCCTACACTTATTCAAAACCATCGGGGATCGAAATATATTGTTAAATATCGTCGAATTAATTTTTATTATTAATAAAAACCCCTACACGAATTGTAAATTCCATAAAACATTAGGCGATTGATTGTCTTCAGGTGAAAATAATGCATAATTCAAAATTATTTCTAAATAATTTGCAAATCAAACAATATCAAAATTATTATTTCTAATTATTCTATACTTTAAATCTATGTAACTGTATTAACTATTTATTTAGTGGATAGTTCATTATTTTAAGCGCAAGTAAGTTAGTGTATTTTTATACGAACTGAAAACTACAAAAAGAAAAGTATTTTCTGTAAGTAAAGATTTTCCCTGTTTGTTATTAGTTATTAGTCAGTTTACTTAGTTAACATATATTAAGATAAACTTTGGAATTTCTTGTATTTATAAATGAATTCCATACATAAATAATTATGAAAATAATATACACGTAAAGTGTTAGTTACACGAATAAAATATTTATTCATTTCTATAATAGTTTTGAATTCAATACGTGAATATTTAAAATTATATACATGAAATTAAAAAAAAAAATTAAATTTTGTGTGGTATACTATATTATTTTTGTTCTCTATTATATTTTTCTTCGTTACATGAAGGTATCATTATACAACAGTTAGAGCGTCCATGAATTCATGGTATGCCAAGTATTATGATAACAACTTCATAGAATACTAAATCACCAAAATGTATGGCATTTCTAATGTAAGTCTTTGCAATTCTACAACAAATTATTCAAGGACACATTATAACATTTTAAGTGAAAAATCTTAATGTTATAACGTTATTAACAAATAAATTGGTAATAAACTACATTATAAAAATGAAAAAAAAAAACTAAAACTATTGTTTACACAAGTATTTTGAACAAAGAAAAAATATTTTTATTTTGCACTTTTATTTACAGACAAAGTATATTGAAAAATCATTTTCTTTTTATGTACATATGTCATGTCAGTAGACTTAAAAAGTTTATTTTCTTTGTGTAAAAACGTATAATACCGGACAATAGACCAATTATTTCATTATTAAAAACCTTGGTCGATTCTTTCGACTATTTTATAAATATTAGTATATATACATTATATGTAATCCACATGTATAATTTTTTCATTTCAAATCTATGATTTATTGTAATAAATTAATTGTTTCTATAAGTATTTTATTTAGTTATTTATAATTTTTAACTTGTACATGTTTTCTAAATATTTCAACTTTTTTCAATTCAAATTTTAAATTATTATTTTATTAAAAATTAAAAATTTTAATATTTCTACATTATGATTGCGTGTATGTTAAGACATATTATAGTATAATGAAAATATAATTATATTTTTTTTGATAAAAATTTTAATGAAATAATTTTACATAATCTATTTAATATTTTTAATAATGAATTGACAATCCAAAATATAAAATTTTTGTCAAATCACATAAAAACTTTTGAAACTGCCTATTAAGTAAGTACTAATTATTTTTACCACTAGGTAGTGAACGTTTTTAAGTGTTAAAAATTTAAATAAAACTTAATTTATTAATTATTACATAACTGGAAATTTTTTGTACTTACTTTTTACTTATTTGTTTATTCGTATGGCTTAAACGACAAATGAAAGTAACAGCATCAATTTACACTAGACTTAATTATGCGTTTATTAGTTTGATTTTAGATATAATACGAATATTTAGATAAATATTCATATTTAAATATTTTCCGACATTTAATGCCTATAAATACAATTTTTTGACATATATATGATACATACTATATTTTATTATGATCGTATCAATAAAAATCAGTAAAATATTAATTTTACATCAATAGATTTGTGAAAAAAAAAATTAAAATAATATATTTTAGTAGAAAAATTCGAAATAATATAATATATATTATACAATTCAATTTAATTTATATTCCATGGATAAGGATGTATAAAGACACAGGTAGTATTTATATTTAATCCTAAAAGTGACAGCAAGTAATTTCTGAATTCCTTACAGGCCAAAGGAGACTCCGGTGGGAATTTCTCACGATCACGCTGTCTAAGCCTCAGCAAACACCATAAAGTAGTTTTTTGAACCAAAAAACAAATTATAAACTATATTATATATGTTTTTTTTTTTTTTTATTCAGGTACTAAATCGAATTCTAAAATGTGTTTTTTTTTTCGATGTAGATATTTTCTAAGAATATTTGAAATATTTCATTTATAAAATACGTTGTTTCATTTACTCATGGTTTGTGAATATAAAATACTCTATATCAGTAATGGACAAAGTACGGCCCGCGGGCCAACTCCGGCCCGCCGAATGTCCACCGACATGGATAGTAATGGCCCCCAAATTAGGGTTGCAGAGGTTTTCCAGCATTCCTTATAATTTATATATTTTATTTTTTTACATAATAATTTTAATTTAGGAAAAAAATTCCCGAAATATTCTGAAAATGATCGAAGAAAATAGTTTTAAATATATAAATGTATCTGCAGAAATGCAGTTGGAAATTATTGAAATGCAGTGCAGTACCCATTTAAAGCAATTGTTCTTGAATTCCACAACACTAGATTTTTATAGAGCACTGCAGAAAACCGAATTTCCAAAAATAATTGCCCAGAAAATTATGGCGATGTTTGCGTCGTCTTATGTGTGCGAACAAACTTTTTCGACTATGAAATTGCGGAAAAACTCAATCAGAAACCGATTGACTAATGAACACCTTTTCGCACTGCTGAAAGTTGCTTCATCACAGCTGGAACCTGCTTTCGAAAATATTATGGAAAATCAAAAACAATTCCATATGTCTCACACGCCTACCATGGTTGAGCTGCCGAATAAAAGTTAAATTAATTATTATTTAAGGTAAAAGGTAATTTGTAATATTTGTCTGTAATGCTGTAATGTTTTTAGAATATTATGATTCAAAGCTTTAACACAAAATGCATTTTTTCTATAATTCTGGCCTTCCTCTAGAATTTCTTAAACCTTGTGCCCCACCCCCCATTAAAAAAGTTTGCCCACCACTGTTCTATATAATAATAATTAAAATAAAAAAATTGGTATATTAAGCGATTATTTTAACGTTGTACTCTCATTTTCACTGACAATTAATATTTTTTAAAATTTAACAAACAATCGTGTAGAATATTTTTTGATAAATGTTGAGTTTAAGATCAAACATAGAACTAGTATTTTGAAGTATTTTAGATTCGTACGTACGTAATATACTTACCCTACATTATTCTGATTACATATTTTAAATTATTGTTCTATTCATAAGTAATCGAATTATATAATATAAGAATAATCGATCACATTAGAATTAGTTTGCTACAGCGTAACGAGAAGCTCAATCCTGCTGAAAAATTGTTCACTGTTTTGGATAGCTAAAGTGCTTCGTGTTGCACTTGAAAACGGTTTTTTGTGAAACTTTTAAAAGTTATTTTAAACAAAGCCATTTTCGCAATATAAATAATGAGATTTTTTTGTTCGTGTTACTCAATGCCTAATTGATTGATATATTACAAAAAACTACAATATTTTGGAATATTTTTATAAACCAAAAAAAATGTTCACAAAAAGAAAACGTTGTAAAGTCAGTAAGTGTATCACCTTGTAGAGAATCAGAACTACTTACCAACGATACCTAAATTTTGTATTCTTT
The DNA here is from genome assembly GCF_003268045.1 of Sipha flava. Lineage (NCBI taxonomy): Eukaryota > Metazoa > Arthropoda > Insecta > Hemiptera > Aphididae > Sipha > Sipha flava. Next base: position 403,428 of record NW_020272815.1, read on the forward strand.
CTTGAGAATTAATGGTAATAATATATTTACAAATTAATTTTAATTATGTATAATATTTTTGCATAATAATTATAACGTCTTAAACTAATTTTCTGAACCAATCAGAACAATTTGATCGTAATTAATATTGTATGCTTAAATTGATTGAATTTTACGCTGCATTTGATCCTTGGACCAAAATATATGTATATCTGATCGATTAACTATTATAATACAATTACAAAATTTAATCTACCGTTAGAACCTTAAGAGGTTATGTATTGAAATTATACGTTTAATTTAACTGTTAAACAATACCAGAAACTTCTTAATTGATTCATACGGTTCATAAATTCGTAATTGTTTAACTTGTGATTTATGAAATGGTATTTTGATTTATATTTAATTACACGATAATTTGGTAACTAAAACACAATTGAAATTTTAAAGATAAAAAAAAAAAATTTGTGTTTTCAGTAAATTATTTACATAGATACTAATTTATATATATAGATACATAACAAAAATCATTGAAAATAAACAAAACATTTTTATGGAATTGGTGGTAACATTGCATATATGAATTATTAATTTCAGTCAAATTTTTGAGAAATGAGCATTATTATTTTATATATTAGATGAATTTCTTACAAAAGTATTTTAGTTGATGTTTTGAATTTAAATCATTTCGTTTGTGTATTCAGGCTTTCATAAACGATCATAATATATTGGTTACTCAGTGCTAATTAACATAATTAATAAAATGAATGGATGCAAAACTTTTTCTATCCAGTCACCATTAGTATATAAATTCAAGCACTTTTTTATGTTACTTTTAAATGTATTTATGCAATAGGAAATTTTGAATTGATAATTAAATGACAGAAAATTACTGTAACTATTACTATACGTTATTTACCTCATAATTGTAAATATATTATTTCGATAAAACATGAATTATTTATTTTCGATCTCACCTAAGACTTCAAATATAAGATTATAATAATTTTTAGTCTCAAGTGTTTTTAATCGAAATTATCTCATCATAAAGAAAATAATTAATCAATTAAGATTTTAGAAATAAAAATTATTTAAAACTATGATAATACTTAATTCTCATATAATTTTACTTTTTATTATTAAAAATAATATTTGTTACTTTTAATAATTTTAATAATATTATTTAATTTACATTTGATAAAAAAAAAAAAAAAAAAAATGATAGTGAAACAAATTGGATAATTCTTACAATATCATATAAGAGTATTAAAAATTAAAAATATACGTTAATAGTAAAATATTCTTTAAATTTCATGCACGCTTGCGATGGTTATCGATGTAATTAAAATATAAAATAAATTTTAAAGTGTTTCAAATTAAAAAAAAAATTAATAGGGTTTTGTCTTAAACTGTTTACAATACAGTAAAAGTCAAAGTAAAGTCTTTTTTTCGATGCGTTTACGAAAAATCATAACAAAGTTTATTATATCTGCGTTGATGAAGTTCATAAGTGTTGCGAAAATGTTGGAAAATAAAAGTCGTATGCAACATGTTGTCAACGACATGTCGTATTTGACGAGATACTATCGAACTGAAACGTACGCTAGTAAGTCGGCTGTAACGGTACTTTTCATAGCCCACAACGGATCACCACTCTCCACCATACGATGATCAGTGGTCGTCCCTGGCAACTCTTGAATCGATAAACGAATATGACGATGATAGTGGCCAAATCATGAACCACGATAAATTAGAACTCAATTAATTATTGAATATTTTTGGTGATATAATTGGGAGGAAGTACATCATAGAGAAAGAGAGAGAGAGAGAGATAGAAAAAAGAACTATTTCAATCCCTCGTTATGAATACTTCACTGTATTCGATATTCGGTATACCATTTTTGATTAAGAATTTTTTTTTTCGATATTGATATTGATAAAACAATTTTGGGTTTCCTTTTAAATTTAAATCTCAAAAAACTCGTTTAATAAAATAATAACACGTGGGTCGTTAAAATCGATTAAATAGTGCAACCACGGATACTGGTGTCACAACTCACGGGTTCCCTATTTATGTACTATATATTTATTGAGTAGGATAAAATTTGAAACAATAATATTACAATGAATAAAATAGCCACAAAATCGGATCAATATTTACCTGATCTCACCATTATGTTATCTTCGATCACTTATATCGTTCAAATGAATGTACAGGTAAATAAATTAAAATTTTTACACTTTTATTTTAATCGTTTTTCAATTGATATATATATTTTTTTTTTTGCTGTTTATCATTTCTTCCCATTCATAACGTTTCTTTTATTGTTCTCTAAAAAAAGAAATTAGTATCCCGTATAGTCATAGTATATCATATTTATAATAAAAAACGTGTGACTGTGTTTGTGGAAAAATAATATATACATTTAAAATTGATTTCGAATGTATAGCCGAGAGCATCATTGAGTTTCTCAAGAGCTCAAAAATATTTAAATACATATAATAATAATAAAAATTAGTCATAAGTTAACTTACTTTAAATATCAAACGTAATGTAAAATAATATAAATGTATATCAGAAAAATCTAATAGATGTTATTGTGGAAGCTTAAGTTCAATAATATATATATATAAGTAAAAAATATAAATTATGTTGTAAAAATATATTCATGTGAATTTCAAGATTATTTATAATTTCAAGATAACAGCCATTGATCAATCAATTGATTAGATAAACCGTATTGAACTTTTTGGACATTCTTATCAAATGTTCCAATAATTTAAGAATCTTATTTAAACGGGTTTCAGTTATACTTTTTTACTAGTCCAGCTCCATAAATATTTCAGTTCAATATCATCAGTAAAACTATAATTTTTAATAGTTTTATTTTCAAATTATGTAAAATAATAAAAATGTATACAATTTAATTATTATGATTTTAATTAGAACTTCATATTTTTAGTAAGAAAACATTAAGTAATTATTAAAATGTAGTACAAATATAATGATTATTCAACATTTTTGGTCTTGAACTAAAACTTCAAAATAAGTTTTAGTTTAGCAGATTTAATTACCGTTTTAATACATCAAATATACTTCTCATTAAATTGTAATAAATAATCATAAAAACCATATTAGTTGCATATTTTTTTATCATAACTACTTGAGTGTAGTCGTTTTTGTACGAATTGTAAGAGAAACCTTTTTTTAGGCTATTTTTATTATTTTATTATTTTACTGTAATGGTGGGTATTTTATTGTATATTATGCAACGTTATGGTAAAAATTTTCACCAATGATACTTCATATGACGTCAAAAATATTTTTCTTCACACTCTCTCTCGTATAGGTAACAGACAATCCCACGTCTCCACATAAGTCTCACGTTGCATCTATTGTAGTGAAACTTTAACATGACTCAGTGAAATAAGTTTGAAAGTATATTTATATGGAACTCTTTGTTAAGAAACTGGGCAACTAGTAATAAGTAGTAAACTAATGAAAAGAAAAAATTTTAAGTAATAATATAACATCTAAAAGGATATAATTTAAGCTTTTATACTTATCATAATGATTTTTCCACACTTATATGTTAACATTTTAAAATAATTTTATAATTACATATGAAATTATAAATGTTAACAATCATGATGTTCTATTGCAAGTTGTTGGCTTATAATCATACATACAGTTGCAACTTGTGAAGATTTAAATCGCCAACAAATGTTTTAATTAAATAATATTTCTTTAAGAACTACTTCATAATGTTTCTCCCTGAAAACTTAATTTAAACAATTAATATAACACAGTGATTAATTCGATTTTAAGTATTTTCCATTTTTGATAACATTTACAAATAGTTTTTAAATCTATCTTATAAAGGCTCACTGATATTTTGAAATACAATATTGTATAAGTACTATCGATATAATCTAAAAAAGACCGGGCTACGTTAAGGCATCTAAAGGCTCCACACTTTTAACAGCCCCAGACCCTAAACAAAATGCGAATGACCCTGGTTATCACATATTCTCAAACAAATAAAAAAATGTAAATGTTTCAATAACACATAACTTACGACTACGTTTATTGATTTTTATCAACAATACCTAATCATCATCGTTATGTTATGATAAATATTATTTGATTTTAAATACACGTAGCCATCAGTAATTTTGATTAGTATATTTTTTTTGTCATTTGAACGTTCGAAAAAAGCGTCAAAGCTCAAAAAATTAAACTATCAAGTGCATTACCCACTAGGCGTTTTATCCGTGCGCAAACGCGGTTATTCGCTAAAATTTAAGTAGCCACGATTCAATCGGTAGTATTCACACTAAAAAAACCGTGGTTGTCCGCGTTTGATCATGCATGGTCACCTTAAACCGCTAAAATCAAACATATTTTTGACTAGAACTATTCACACCTAACGTTTTATTCGTCATATTTTGGTATGGTTTTTTTTTTTTTTTTTATGGCACTGGTATGGCGATTTAAAAACGAAACTACTAATGTGCAATAATAGGCGATTATTTATCACAACCACGTGCGGATAAATCGCCTAGTGTACTTTACAAAAATAATAATAATAGTATAAAACAGAAGTGTACAGAATAGTTGTGGTTTTTTGAAGTTTTTCTGGGGAAGGGGGTCCTTTTACATTATCTTATAATATATGAAGACAAAAAATGTTTACCCATTAATAATTTATTACTTAAAGTATTAAAATGTAATTATTACACTAACAAAAAAAACATAGCATATCATTTTAGTTACGAAACAAAATATATAAAATATAAAATATTATACATCACCATCTAAATGCGTGACCTCAGAGGGGGGGGGGAGATTCCAGACCCCCTGGACCCCCTATATGGTAAAACCGCCACTGGTACAGAAATTATCTTTGCAGCGACGTACGCCTGGTCCGAACGAGCGATATACTCTCGCGTGATAATTATATAATATCGTTGCGTAAACGATTTGTAACAATGCGCAACAGTAATATTATGACATCGTCGAGCTCGTCTGCTGTTCGCGATTAATATTGATGATTCGTCTATAGAATTAAACAAAAGTCAAACGCCGTAAATTTATTTAGACCCGTCCAACCTATAGATGGAAAGGGGTGATGTACAATTTAATATAATTATAATAACCCATGCCGTAACCAAGGTTGTTGGTTAACGTAAAACGGCTGCCGAAATCACTGGAGCTCTGAATCACTAACAATCGCGTAGACCGTCACTTCGTATTATGTGTTTACCCGTTTAAACACAAATCGGGTGCGACACGTTTTAATTTCGTACGGCTGCGGCTTTTAAAATTATTATTACAATAATATTATAATGTGGTATATTTATATATATATGCATCATTATTATAATTATGTGAAGCGAATTATATTGTACAGTGCTCACTCGAATTAGTGTCCATCGGGTAAAATGATTTGTTCAATCTAACGGATTAACTGTTTTTTCATACCGAATATTTATATTCATGGCCGACTTGGTAAATATTAGTTATGTGCGAAAATATTTTGCGGATTATGTAATTGGTTTTCAGGTTTGACGGTTTCAATGGGGAATCAGAAATGGTCCGATTTTTAGCCTATCAATGAATTCGTGTCGTTAGACGAACACACTTCGTACTTGCTGCAAAAATAAAAGTAATTTCTCCTCTGTAAGGGCATGTGCATTAAAAAATGTTACCTTAAACCAATTAGCTTCTAATATTAACACCGTCAGTCTGGGGTTAATCACTTTGAAGTCTTTTATTGCAGGTACTAGATATTTGTGTACAGCAAAGCCACTTCCACATTATCACGATTATCACAACGGCTATAGAATAAAGTTATATTTTCAATTTCCAATGAACCTTCCTCAGCCCATCTTATTTCCAGTAATGTTAATATGCTTAATTTGAATCTCTCAGCTTCTTTTACTAGCGCTAGAGCTGCTCCTGGTTGATGAAGTGTATGTACGCTCCAAGTCCCAAAGCGTTAATCCGATTTCTATCTTTTTCATTTTTTAAGTTCATAACTACAGTTTCGAGGCAATTTGTTAGATTCCTGAACAATGTTTTTTTTATGAAGCCGGGTTGTTAGCCCAACGCTCAACCCCCAACCTGAAGGACCAGATCACATTGATTTTTGCACGACAATTATTTAAATGATAAACACTCATAATCTAAATTTATGTTGTATAAAAAGTTCAAATTTTTGGCTTAAGTAGCTAAATATTTAATATAATAAAATTAATGATAAATTTAAGATTACAGAGTATCATATATTTAATTAATACTTTAATCATCCTACTCCTTTTGCATCAAAATCTAAAACTACTTAGGTACATGATTAAATTCCATACTTTTGGCAAAGTTATGTTCAATCGATAATGAGATAATGGAGTGATTTTTCTTGACTGGTGATTGATCACAGATAGTTTATTATATAACTCTCAACATAGAAGACGGCCTTCCGCTGTAGCTATAGTTACCAGTAAAGTCAAAATTATTTTAAATACTATTTTACTATTGAGATAAATTTCCGAAAAATTATTATCAAATATAAATTGCAAAGCTTCCAGTATTGAACAATTTCGAGAAAATATATTACGACACATCATCAACTTCATATAAATCAATACCATAGGTATAACCTTTTAATTTTAAGGGTAAATCTTTACAGTTTCTAACTTAAAACTTTCGATTTTTATGGGTGATGCATAACATTATTTTACTTAGTCGGCTCGAGTATTTTTGAACTATTTCAGCATCACTTATAGTTCTGCTTTGTGCACATAAAAAAGGATAAAAAATAACTCTTTTAACTAACCATTGTCATACTAACTCGCATACCAATACTGAAATAATGAATTTTTTTTAGAAAATTCATAAGATATATAAACTTTCAAGAAAATATTCTAAAATCAATAAAGATTTATAAAAATATATGTATAATATACTTCGATTAATTAATTAATTAATAAAAACACAATTTATTTTGACTTTAAGACACTTTTGATCATATAAAATATGAGTTATTGATACGTTAATCATATTTAATCATACTATCAAACATTGACGTTGACTACGTATAAATTATGGTTTTCGTATGAGAAAAACTACCAAAAATAAACGTTATTGGCTCATTTCACTACGAAGCATATACAGTAACTATAAGTATAGCCGGAACTCGACATGCATTATATATTGTATGAATTACAAGTTCATGTGATTAAAAATTTTACACGAAATTCTCGAATATTTAGAATTAAAATAGAAGGCACAAAATGCAATTATAATATTCAAATTAAGTTAAATTAAATTTGTTTGATAATAAGAAATAAAATAAATCATCGACTATACGGTACACCGTGTTTATAAATGAATGCCAATCAGAAATCTAATAAACTAAGAAACGTCTATAAGAAACGTATCGAGCAGAATTGTAATATTCCTATAAAGAAAATGTTCTATATTGTAATTACATTTACTGGAATGAATAATAAACTAAATACATTTTCTCAAAATTGATATAAAATAACAGGTACAGTATTTATTGTTAATGTCAATAAAGTATTAAATGAAAATATAACGCTTTAAAATAATTCGCATAAAATATTAACTTGTAAACATTGTAGTATTAATTGAAATTTTAATATTTAATGAAGAGCGAGTCAAGTTAAGTTAACTCAAGTCAATTTAAATACGATTTTAAATAAAATGTGAATGATGATAGAACCACACAATATGCTTAGTTAACTTTTGAATAATTATTTTTAATATTGATACTTATAAACTATTTTTTATTTAATAGACCAATTATACTAATGCTGCATATTGGTAATCTAATACAACAAAACTAAAAAAAAATTTTAATAAATGGAAAACTAATATTTCAGGGAAAATATATTGTATACATACTTATGTATTTATCCAGTGACGCAACTACACTGATCGGGCCCCGTATGTAAATAAAATTAATGTCCCTCTCACCGCGTCTGGACACTACAGGGAAACAGTACCTTGAATTAATTTAAAAAAAACTATTTTGAATTTAGATCATACAGGCAACAAAATAAATGTTGATGTAAGATAATGTGTACAAAAAAAAAATCAATCAATCAATCTCCAGTTATGATTATAATTAGAAAATGAATTTATTTTCTTGCTTTCTACATAGTTTTAAAATATTATCACTCTGCCCTATTATCCTATTATAACCCGGAGCTATGGGCCCGCGTGTTTGACACACGTAGCACACCCGGTTATTGCGACACTTTATCTATCATGTTTCTGTGTTTTAACCATATTATAAATTATAATAAATACTCTAGAAAAAGTTCAAAACAAGTTCTTACGGTTTTTAGCTTTCAGGTTGAATATATCCAGAACTCCTTATACATCGTACCATTTTTTACTTACTTATCTGAATCTGAAATCCCTTGAACAGCGTAGAATCAGACTTAATTTATATTTTATTTTTAAGTTATTAAATGATTATATTGATTGTCCTAACCTCTTATCTCGTCTGTCATTCAAAGTTACCTCAGCTCACACCCGATCAATTAACCTATCATATTTAAAATCTCAAACTAAAAATTATGTGACTAACACACCATTCTTGAGAATCATGAATTCTGTAAATAATTATAATATTGATTCGTTTTTTTCTACTTCCTTCTACTCTTATAAAAATCATGATTCAGCTAAATTAGCAGTACATATAACTTGATATGTTTATTTAATATTAATTGTATTTTATTTTATATTTTTTATTGTACTAAACTTTAATTTAATTCTGCATTAATTTAATAATATTCTGAAATGCTATTTTAAATTTAATTCATGTAATTGGGTCCTAACCCGTATATTGTTTCAATAAATAAATAAAAAATAAATAAAAAAATATTATACATTGTGGAAACAGCATTCGATAGAATACCTATCAACAATTAGTTTTACTTAAATCTTAAACCAAGTAATAGAATTTAACGTCAAAGTGTACTTTATATGAATTGAAATTAAAATAATTGAATATGTTGTGAAAATAGAAGAAATAAATATTACTTTCACACAATTCATAACGAATCTATAACGATAAAAAACAACTTAAGAACGGTTCCGAATATTTTCAAAAGTAAATCTTTAATACAATAAATTTATTTTCACCAATGGTTTTGGTTATTAAAGTTAGTTAGACTTAAATAAAACAAAATTATTGAAAGGAGCTTTAAGTCTTTAAAACATAAGTACTCTTTTGTGTTTCTTTATTTGATCAATACGGGCATGTATGTGTGAACATAATAAAATCTTATTATAAATAATAATATAATAACTTATGGCGTTAGTCCATTCAATGGTTTATAAATATTAAGATAATGGAATTATAATACCAGCAAATAATAAGGGGAAAATAAAATATGCTACATTGATACACAATTTCGCTGAAACATAAGCTCTTTGCTCGAACATTATGCAGACAAATAATTCTGCTTCGTGTGTGATGAAATAAATACCTTTATACTATTAATCGTAATACATAAGACGAACATTTTTTTTCAAAGACGTTCCATTGAAAAAAATCAACATGACGAAATAAAATGTTATTATAATCAGACTAACAGATAATTTTCAAAATTATAATGATTTTTCTATATTACTATTATTATTATTGTCATTATTTTTATCTTTCTCTTTATTTAATGTAGTTTAAAAAAGAATACTTTGTAGTCCAGATGGTAGCTAAATACATTTGAAGTGTATACTTATCATCAAATATAAATAAATGTAATATATCAGTACGTTATACAAACATACAGTCGTATAATCATAACATATACACCTGCATCGAGAATAGTCGAATAAATCATTATATGACTGTGTAAAAATAAATATACAGCGGATATGATGGTCAGGTAGATTAAATTAAAGCTTAAATCAATTTAAAGAGTGTGATATACAAATTACAAAAATACGAATTTCTGAAATGCAACAGAAAACATAAATTAACACTGAGATATAGAACGAGTTGTAATGCGTTTAATCAAAATCCAATTAATTCTGTCTATTGAAGTAGACTATTCCAGACGATATGGCACACGGTAGTAGCTTTTTTGCGCACATTCAACATTTTTTACTTGAAAATCAAAAACTCGTTTGCGCACCAGTATACCAGTATATATATTTTAAATAAATTATCAGTCAACAAAAACAATGTAATGAATTATTAAGAAAAGGAAACTGTACATAAAGAAGAATACTTAGAAGATATGTGAAATTAATATAAAAATAAAACTATCGATCGCTAAACTTATTTATAATAAAATAATAAGGAATCAATTTCATCATATAAATTGAATTTAAAATAAATACTATTTCATAATAATAATTACGGGGATACTTCATTAAAACTTGGCAGTAAATTATAGACATTTATAGTCTATGTATGCAGAAGCAGACAGGGGATACAACGGCTAACTTGTTTGCGTATAAACTATAATTTTTACCTGAAAAATCGGTACTCATTTAGACCATCAATGAAATGAAATGTACAACTTTTTTGCCCACACTAATGATAATAATTACATTTTGTTTCCGTTACACGATAACATTTCACTTATTATCATAATAGAGTCAAGAAAATGTTATTGAATTCCTAACAACCAATATATCTTGAACATTTTTCTAGTGCGTACTTAGTGTGTTGAAGCTTGGACTACCATCAGTAAAAATCGAAAGAAAGCTCAGGAATTTTAAAATTTAGAATGATACATAAAATGAAAATTTAGCTGGTTCTATTTTATTTTTTAAGTGATGCAATCATTGCATTGTGCAGGTGTATAATTTAATGTAATATGTATTAAATAAATGTTGTTATAATATTGGATCGATTTTAAATAAAGTAATGGTAGTACTATTTCAGATTTTATTTTATTGAACTGCTAGTTGAAAATTACAATGGAGCTATTGCCCATCACTAATGTAGTGAAAGTTCCTGTGGATCGACCATCATATTTTATGATTTTAAAGTTATAAACTGATATTTTATAGATGTTTAATAAATATAGTTATAAAATAACGAAAATTATTATATTGTATCGAATGGGCCTACCACACAGTTATTTCCCAAGTCGAATTCTTTATCTAATCGGCCATTGGTTCTGACAAAGATGATTTTATTATACTGCATTCGTGGTATCGTGTGTTTTTTTTTTATTTTTTCATTTTTTGTTAAACAGTGAAATAAATGTCAATAAAAAACGTACAGAAATAATACAAAAAAAATTAATACGTCTGCGATCGACACGAAAACAACGTGTACCTATATAGGTATTATATTGAATAATTCGGTTGCATGATACTCATGAAAACAAACTACTGACTTTTGTTTCTCATATTTTGCTTGGAGCAAAATTCGAACCAGACCGATCAAAACCGATCATGTTTTGTTTTGTCGAGTTTTGATGTTGACTGATAAGTGTGTGCGCGTCAATTACTTTACATGTGTTATAAATTGCTTTCAAACAGCTCCGAACTGATCTAAGTAGGTCGGAATAGTTTTGCTCTTTCTGTATGCGCCTTGCCTAATCGACGTGTCTACGCATATAGTTAATTTTTGTACGGCCGTCCGGAGCACAACAAATGCAGACTTTTACCAAGCAGAAACACACCAAGTCGCTGAGCTTAATAAAATTACAGTGATACAATCTACAATTCAACTAGCTACAGCAATACATTCTACTCTACACGAAATACTATATACCTTGTAAATGTATATTTAATATTTATTATAATATTCAATCGGTTTACGGATTTTGCGAATATTGTGTATTTGTGTGTTTGGAGTAAACAATAAAGAAAATTATGTGATTCGTTTAAATTTATACTTCTCAAGAGCAAACGTAAATTGTGCCCGGTATTTTTCAGGTATAAATTTTTGTGTAGTCAATTGCGCCCGATATTTTTCAGGTACAAATTTCTGTATAGTAAATTGCACCCAATAGAAAAATTATTTTTATGATAGTCATTTAGTATTACCCAGAGGACACCACGAGGAGGTGACTGTCACTGTCCTCCAAAAATGTTTTTTTTTGTTTACTTGAAATGAATAAATTAATAAAAATAGGAAAATGTATTTTAATTTTTTAAATATTATGGTATTAACTATAGTTTTTTTAAATATTAATAATAAAAAATACAGTAATAAGTTATCTGCATAGTAATGAGACATCATCTTTACATATTCAGCTCTCGTCATAGTGTTTTCATTTTATTGTTGAATAATTTTTTCCATTTTTTGAATTTTTTTTTTTTTTTGATATGGTGTTTTGAAATGTAGGAATAAATGAAATATATGAACCTATAAGGTTCATTTATACTATTAATTTTTATATAAATTTCGGATTGTGACTCTAATATTTAATCTATAAAATTATAAATATCAAGTTACTTAGATAATAGATACTATGGGCGCAATTTATTATACCCATTTTAGGCTAAAAAAAAAATCCTGTGCGCAATTTACTATAGTATTTTTACTACCTACTTAATGTGAGCGCAATTTACAAGCACCCCTTTTCAAGTACTATAAATTTGGAAATTTACAGTTAATTTCGACTTTTATCGTAACGTAATAATTTTATTTATAAATTGTGACTTCTCCAAAGTCAATTTTTACATATTGTCATGTGCATATATTGAATCTAATAATAGGAGATATAACATACTGTTAAATTTTTTCTGAATATTTATTTGAATAGTGTTTATAAACTGTAGTGCTTCTATTACGTTCATATAAAATAATTTATGTAAAAATCAAACAACGACCGATATTCCTAAATATTAACCGAATCTAAAAGAATAAAATAATTCAACTTGTAGTAAATGTATACCATGCGTCATGAAGTATATTATACAAGTATAACTTTTATACAGCCGCGTTCACTAATTTGTACGTGGCATACACATTCACATTTACATTAACTCTTTCGTGAACACAAATACATTGTGAAAGATCATTTTCCAAACTAAAAATAATAGAAACAAGAGTTTTAGATAAAATAACCGACCGTTTGCAATGCCCTTAAGATCATAAATACCTAATTCAAGAGCTATTAGAATCTTTATTATTTATCAGCATTGAAAGTGACAAAATTCTGGATGTACAATAAATAATAATAATAATTATGCACATTTATCGACAGAATTAAAAAAAATTGCTTGTACATTAATCATTCGAATTTATAATTTGTGTTTAATTAAATTAATAATCGTGTACTCAAATTTCATAAATGTATTTTAATTATTTACCTTGTTACTATAGCCAAGTAGGCAATCATTATAAAAATTGTATTGAAAAATTATGTTCAAAACCTCTTGTCTTTCTAATTGCACATAAATGAAAGGACCCTTTTTTTATTTAACCGACCAATGTGTGCTCAGGTCGCCACTGAACAAATGTATGCTCTGTTAATTATTTAATTGCTAATAGACACACTTCACATGATAGGCTGCAAAAACTTTTTTTTATAAATATTTTTGTTTATTATAGACTATGTGCATAATAACCAATTATAATTAACTATAAGAATTTAATAATTTTAGGTCATTTTTTTGGGTAGTTCACGTGCTCCTTGGCACCATAGCACGAGCAGTCATTGTTTCAGTAAAATTTAAATTTGGTATCAATGTATTTAATATTTATAAATAATTGATTGTGTACTTTAATAGGTGTATCTATTTGATTTAACTTCCTCTGGTAATGCAAATCCGTCCGTATAAGTATAAATCGTTTAACAAAAACAAATTTGTGTTAAATATATCGGTTTACACATTTTTTTTAACACGAACAGGTCAGTTTTCGGTCCCGTCAAGTTCGTGTTAACGAGGGAGAATTGTATTATCTTTTTATAAGATCTAATGGAAACTGTCAGCCCTTTGTCGTTTATAGTGACGAAGCTACCTATGAGACAAAGAGACATTGTCTGGCTAGTCCTTGATTGCATGTATATTGTTTATTGAAAATGCACTGGTATACTGCATTTAAATTTTCATAATCCTATAATTAAATGATGTTTATCATTACTCTATTAATCATAGAAGTATATTCAGTGGCGCATTTATAGGGGGAGGGCGAAAGGGTTATATATATATATATATATTACTTTATAATAACCTAAAACAATATAGCAAAATGGCTGATTTATGATTTATTTCATAAAATGTATTTTGGAATTAGGCTAGATGCACACATGCGTTAATTAATGTGCTACAAGAAAAAACGTGAGATTTTCGCTTATATTGTATACAAAAAAAAAAAAAAAAACGTTACTGGAGACATTCCTACATCGATGATAAAAATCGATGGCAAATGAGAGATGGCTTTATTACTTTGTTTTCGGGTTTGCGAGAAAATCCAGATAAGTTTCTTAACTACTTCTGTATGAGAGTTCAATTGTTTAACGAATTTTCAGTCAAAATAACTGATATGATTAAGTTTTAAGATATATATTGATGAGACTCAGCATATCTCCATTGAAAATGCTAGAAAAATACCCTACAAATATCAATTCACGCTTCACTTTTTTTAATTCGACCGTGGTAATTATCTTCAGTTGTATTCGATATTTCGAGATGAAGTTTGACTTCATCGGTAAACAACTATATATCTACCTTATCAATATTAAATTGAATGATTTTTTTCTCCATTTTTGGGATTTTTGTAAAAAATTATTTCGAAAATAATTTGTCCGTGGGTAAAAAAACGCCTATATGTATATCACGATTTGCGACAAAATACTGTTTGTATGAAGTTGCGATTGATTACGTGTATCCGGTGAATTTGCAGCCGGGGGGCAAGAACGTATGGACAAAACTGCACGCATGTGGACATACGTCGCTGCAACGTACACGCGCCGAGTACTTTAACCAAAATATACCTATCTTTTGTCAATCACACCGATCATCCTAGTAATAAAAATATAGTAAAAAAATTAATAACATATATATACTCGTATATCAACTTATTGGAAGATAAAAGGACGCAAAAAAATGCGGGTAAGTACATTATTATAGTTATAATAAAAATAACACAGATACTGTACAGTAAATATTTTCGTCAACAAATTAATTAATTAATTTACACGTGAAATGTGGTAATGTTCATAAAATATTAATTATTTGTTTTATAAATATTTAGTGTTTTGGAAAAAGTTAAACTTGTTTCATATGATGCAACACTAAATAATCCAGGTTTTAAAACATTAAATATACAAACAACAAGAACTCATTCTAGAGAAGAAACTATGTCTAATGAATTTAATCAGTTGTGCGTTATTTTTTAAAATATATTTCGAAACTTTAAAATCATTATTTACTACATCAAAATTGTTATTTCTTTGTATATTATTGTATTTAACCATGATCACTCATTTGCTGAAATTGGCATTTTCTTTTCACAATATAATTTTCAAAATATTTCACTCATTTTGATGCTATTTTTAAATTATAAGCATTTGAAATATTTGATTTTTTTTTAAATTTTTATTTATAAATATTGATAAAAACGTTTCTGTTCAGTAAAAGTACTTTAAAATGTACCTAATACAAGGTTTCACATAGTTAATCTTAAAGAAATTAAAAAATTTAGAAAATACTTAGGCATAATTGTTTTTTAAGGTATAAGTTTTACAGTTTTTTTTTTTTGTTTTTATATTTAATATTGAAGTTCGTCTTATAGTTTATAATGGTTTTTTGTTTAAAAAAAATTGCTCTAATCGACCTCTAACCATAAGGTTGTAATTGTAGTAATTTACTTTTGGTTGGAGAGTGAAAAACTGGATTTTTAAGTGAATTCTCGTTTACTTGTAATGTGTGGCAAATATGATGTTATTGAAACTGAAAATCTATTACGAGCAGTACGATTTTTCAAAAAGTAATGAAATAATGAATAACAATATATTGATGTAAAACTTCACATTTCTATTTATTCAAATAAATGCTTTAGATACTTAAATTATATTAAATTATTTTTTAAATTTAAATACTTTTTATTTATGGGGTTCTAATAATAGTCTAAATATAAATGCCAAGAAATTATTGCAATTTCCTTTCTCTCAAAGCATGGTTCAATCATCTGGAGTTCCCAACAGATTGGTTTGATGAATAAATTGCAATGAATTCAAACTAGATTTCTCCGAGTACTCATGTACAAGTTAAATAAATTAAATCCACCATTTGATCAAATAGCTAATGAATATGGTATTAGAACACTCGAAAGAAGAAGGAAATTGAATGATGTATCTTTTTTGTATAAATTGCTAAATTTTCAAATCGATTGCCATGAAATGATAAGTTTTTAGTTCAATTTATTGTGTTCTAACACGTTTTTAATAACCTTTAAGGCAGCTTTTATTTATTATTCTTTATTATTCACTGGACTATAAATATTAAGTCACAGTTTATAGATATTACGTTATGCAAAATGTAAAAATCGAAACTAGTTGTAAATTGCTACATTTATGATACTTAAGAAATATAAATTTAAAATAATAACATTATTTTCTTTATTGTTTACTTCAAGCACACAAATACACAATATTCGCCAAGTCCATAAAACGATTGAATATAATAATGAATATTAAATATACATGTAGAATGTATTGCTATAGCTAATTAGATTATAGATTGTATCACTGTAACTGAATTTGGCTCAGCGACTCGGTGTGTGTCTGCTTGATAAATGACGTACACGGCAACAAACACATCATTTCAATAACGATAAATAGCAGGGGCGGATTGGCCTATCGGGAAATCGGGAATTTTCCCGATAGGCCGGTCCTTGTTTGAGCCGCTCTATATTATTATATAATTACCAAAAAAAAGTTTTATATTATAAAATAAATAAAAATCATTAAAAAAATAAATATATATTTAAATATGCATTAAGATCAAACTTCAAGTTAGGAACTGATTAATCATGTGACTTATCCAAAACTATTATAGCTATAATTATAGTAAAATTATTGTAGATTTTACTAATTTAGGGGCAAAACTAAACAAATTTTAAAATTTATGTAAAATAAAGCATTTTTTGGGAGGGGGAGAGGTAAAATAGTTTAATTTGCGGTTCATGGGTCGGTTTGTTTCATATTTCCCGGGCTGAAAATAATTGCCAATCCGCCCCTAATAAGTAGTAATGAAATCAGGTAAAATATTTTTATACATAGGTATTGTATATTATCTAGTGTTATTTATCTAAGATATAAATTGTGTTAGCCAATGGTAATTTTTTTTTCTTTTAAAATCGGCTAAGCCTCCACCACCCAAGGGACTTTCCGCTGGAATTGCTTCGGGGGTGGGAAGAGAGCCGCAATCGTTTATTGAGTAAAACAACTTACCATATGCCACTGGTAATAACTAATAATATAATATTGTGGTTGTATGATCGTCCTGAGTGATTTATCTAAGAAATACTAGGAATTTTTATCAATCTACATAAATTTAAAATCAAGTTCACTACCTGTTCAAAGTCCATTAATATAAGTAATTTGTTCATCACTTAACTCTTTAATGCATGACAATTATAAGATTACTGAAAATAATAATTGACGTGTTGTACATGGTACGGATTATTATGTTATATAAAAATAGTATTTTCTCTAAATAGGACATTCTTTAAAAAAAATTACGCCTTTAAAATCTTGCGTCCGGGGCAGATGACCCCCAACAATCCGGCTCTGTTTAAGGAGCTTTATTAGAAGGGGGCCCAGTCGGCGATAGCCGTCCATCCGACCAGGCTTGGTCTGGCCACCACTGGTCATGTTTATTATATTTTATACGAGTACTGACCTACTTAAAGTTCTATATTTTACATTTTCTTATCACATTTGAATAATTTTTATAGTAAAAATATTTTCGTTTTAAATAAACGTTATAAAAATATTTTAATTGGATCTTAACAGGTATTTCCTTGGTAGAAAAATTGAGAATTTTTTTTGAAAATCCACATTAAAATTATAAAAAAATTTTTGAATAAATATATTAAATAAAATTAATAAACATAATTTATGTATTAATCTTGAATATCTTCCTTTAACTAACATTAATATCTACCTAATATAATACACATTGTGTATTTTTTTTAGCGAATACTTAAATAGTTAGGTACCTATTAAATTATTTTTAACGATTTGTAAATCATAATATTGTAATGACACATGTCAACATAAATTTTTTTAGTGAATACTTAAATAGTTAGGTACCTATTAAATTATTTTTAACGATTTGTAAATCATAATATTGTAATGAAACATGTATAATATATTTTAATGAAATACTACTCATAAAAATATACGATTATACTCATTCAAAAATGTCACATCATGTTATACGTAAACGAATCCTATCTACTTGATATATTTTAAAAATAGCTAAATTATATATTTTAGACTTTAATAAACGTAAAAATATTTTAATACTTATGTGGCTATTTAAGAAGCAGTGTAAATTTTAATTAATATACTGGTCAACATAAATGTCTTTGTAATTATAGGTTCATAATATAGTTTGTTGATGTTGATTTTATCGATTGAAATGTGTACTGGTAATAAAACATTGTTTGTTATAGGCAGTATTGGGACTTATCTAGATAAATTATCTAAATAGATTTTTTGTCACCTTTTATCTTATCTAAATAAATAACGCTAAGTTATCTAATTGCTTATCTAAGATAAAATTTTTACTTATCTAGATAATTTATCTGTATTCTTGCCAAGATTAGAGTTATTTTTATTCTTGTACGGAGACGAATCCAACAAATCAGAGATCATCAAAATCGGTCCAGCTGTTTTTGAATTATAAATTCTCTAACTAACCCGACTTTCTTTTATATGTAAAGATTTTGTATTCATAATCATAATTCGTGTATTATTAATAAGTAATTATTATTTATTGGTATGAAATTTTGTTTGTATTTTCATGTCGAGAAAATATTTTTGGTTTTTTTAAACTTAATTTCTTATTTTTCCATGGAAGTTTCAATTATAGTAAGTAGGTATTTGATTTTATTATACACTTGTAACTCATACGCTGAATAGTTAATACTTCACTCTTGGAACCCGTAAAGTCGTAACTACTTATAGAATAATGAAAATCATCAAATTGAGATTATATGGAAAAAAAAATTGTTAACTTAAAATAATTTCTTATGTACTCTGTATTCAACCTGATACGTATAGAGCAATTTTCATTTTTTTTTTTTTTGTGTAATATTTTAGTGATTAGCTATCATTAAATATTGTACATTATACATAAATACTGCTTAATGGTACACAAAATTACTACAATAAACATTAAACACCTAGGTATCTATTGATAATAATGATTATAATTGAGTCTTCATAGATATTATTACAAATATGAAATATTGACCAAAAAATAAAAAAAATTGAAAATATCTTTTTTTTATCTATTACCTTTATCTAGATGAATTTAGACATATTATTTTTCATCTATATCTAGATAAATTTTGCATTATCTATTCCGAACACTGGTTATAGGTCAGTACCTATATCAAAAAGCTCATAGCACTGTCGTTTGTACTTGGGGAAGTTGTTACCAATATAAAAAAAATAGAAAGATTTGAAAACATATAACTATTATAACTGAGAATTTTCATGACTATTTTTTTAATAAACCAATAGTTACTGTATTTCAAAGCCAAATAATGTCGAGATAGATAACGAAGAATACCAGGCACGTCGGAATAGATTTTTCTATAAGGAAGTATTTTGGTCACTTTATACTTGGTGGCTGTTTTAGGCGAGCATAACACGTTTTTTCAGCTAAATCGGCTCGTGTGTCTAATATGTATATTGTACGACGGGAGAAGATAAAGCTCACTACACCCAACAGTCGATTATACCGCGTAAAATAACAGTTGACAAATTACCGCCAAGAGTAACTTGTAATTCGAACAATATCAAGTACGTCGTGCGTGTCATCTCTGTCATTTGAACCACCATTGTTCAACGTTGTGGTCCAATAATCAGGTGTATACATTTAATTGACTACATTTTATATTCAAACAATAAACATCGTCGTGTTGCTCATTTGATAAATGTATATCTTACGTGATTGACGAGTCCCTGGAATCCCGCTATAAAATATTAATCATGGAGCTTTGGTGTTTATAGTGCCGAGATAGTCTAGCCACCTATATCCTCGGAATTCCACTAGATAAATCTGTTGGCGGACCATTCGGTATTCTTAACGAATACCGAATAGTCATGTTACAGCTCATAGATGATGCTTTTCCGAAGAAATATTTTTCTGATAAATTGCGCTTTTGGATAAGTACGTTTCCGACTAAAAATAGTTCAAGAAAAAAGTTCATGGAAAAAATATTTTCGACCAAATACATATCCAATCAAATAATATTTATATTATGTTTCAAATAAAATGTGTTTCCGAATAATACATTTTCAACAAAATAAGTTTCCGACTAAATACTATTAGGAATTAATATGGTTCTAGGGAATGCAGTTCATGAGATGTACGTTTCAGACAAAATGCATTTCTAGCGAAATATGTTTCCGACAAAAAATACGTTTTTGATCAAATATTTTTCTACATAAATACAACTAGCATATATTTTTTTAACCTTTTACGCGGTTCGTTATAATGGTTGGGTATTTTAATTTTTCCCGATAAAGCAGCAAGTAACCAATAATTATTTTACTTACATGTTTTTTTTTCGATAATAATGCACAAAAAAAATTTTAATTTATATCAGTGGCGTAGCCAGGAAATTTTTATGGAGGGGGGTTCAGCAAATTAATATATATTTAATCTTATCACTTTAATTTTAACTACTATTTGTATTAATCTCGGTATTTTTAAGTCAGGTTGATATTAATTTTTTTGACTATGGTAGAAAAAAATAATTAATTTTTCTAGTCTGCTTATTTGTTAGATAATTTGCCTATAATAATAATAACAATTTAGGAACTAGGAACTAATATAGGAACATAAATATTAGATATTAGAATATTTTCTGTCCAATCACTTAGGTATACTAAAAAATAAATTTTAAAAATATCTTATAATGGAATGACGTCTTAGAATTATGTCAAATTAAAATAAAACAAGTATAATGGAATACAAATGTCATATATAAACGAATAAACGATTAGTAAGTAAAACAGTGAGACATTAACGGGCAACGACCAACTATTAACTAATAACTATTAGTTTTACATAATAAGGTGCTTGTGTTAAATGATCGGTGAGCCGTGAATGCAATAGGTAAACCCAAAACAAACTTTGAATACGGAAAATGATATCGCTTTTATCTCAGTTATCGGGACCAGACGACCGATTTAGAATCAGCCGTTGAAGAAAACTTAAATAATATGTTCTCAAGCAAAAACTATCAAATTAATAGTAAAGTATCTAAATATGATCATAATATTATGACGTGTGTGTGTGTGTGTGCAGCGTATGCATAATATGTTTATAGTATTTATATAAACTATTAATATGATTTCCAAGTCAAAATTCTAAAATATAAAAATGTTAAAGAAAAAACCGTGTTTTATATAAAAGTTAATACCTATACCATTTCAGGTTCATGGGGGGTCTGACCCTCCCTATGGATACGCCACTGATTTATACAGCCTATGACATTCCACGTGTAATAAAAAATCTTTATTTCAAATTTCAAAACAATCGGTCGTTGTTTTTGAGATATTTGTTGATAAAAAATGCCGTCTTTTTATATAGGTAATAGTAAAATAAGATATTATATAAGCAATAACTCGATGTCTACAATTTCTCTCACAGATTCTTTCGACATTCTATAGTAGTGTTTTCCATCATTTATGCTGAGATGGCCCATAAATGTTTTTAGTGTTGAAAAGATGTTCACAATCGAAGTGTAAGGGCAAAACAATTTGACGATGAAAACTGACGTGTTTTACGGACGATTGCCAGGATCGCTATTAACCAGAGTTTAAACGTGTAATACGGCATAGTATAAAACACGTAATATACGTACGTATAAAACGTATAAAATGTATGGTATAAAACAAGTAGTTTTATACGTTTTATACTGTATAAAAATAAAATTCCTTATAAACAAAAAAGCATTTATAATTTAAACACAATAAAACAAGAAAATATGAATTATAAATAAACAATTGTGGTGCTATTAATCTATTGTTAATAATTATCATTATTTTATCACGGACATATTTATAGTAAATTCATTGTACTTGGGATATTTGTAACACTTTTAATATTTTATATTAATAGATTATAAACGAAAAATTAAAGTAGATTTTATACACGTATATTACTAACTCTGCTATCAGTCATCATCACAGCTCCGTCAGTTGTGTCACTATGGCTAGGCCAACCGAGAAATCTGGATTTTCCCGGAAACATAATTTAAATCAAGTAAAAGAATATTTACACGTCTACGTTAGGTATCGTATGATTAACACGTGTTTTATATAAAGTTAGTATAACTATTTTTTTTTTTTTAAGTTTTGGTATATTGGTTTCAAGTTTAAAAGAATAATATAATTCACCTGTTCAAGATCTCATCAGTTTCACACGTTTTAAATTACAAGAATAAAAAAAAGTATTAAAACATTTTAATAATCTCAGTTATCTATTTTCTGCATTTCTATTGGTAGTAAATTTAAGTACTATTTAATGACTATTAACAATATACATATTAATTTATTCTTCGTTGTATTTTAACAGTACATTGAGATATTTTTAATCATTTCTGTATAATGAAATAAATTATTACTTTAAGTTAACAATAATATATAAAGAAAAATCTAAAAAAATAACTTAGTGTTATGGTAAAACTTCATACTTTCACAAAATTTGGCATACCCATTGCTATACATTTTTAGTACCTACCTTAAGTGTGTGGTGATAATTTTTTTTTAATTTATACAGAACTATGTTTCTAATTATAATAAAATATAAATACTTCAAATTTATTTATTTCAAACAAGTCACATGAACAAATATAAATTAACATTGCATCGTCTTGAGTTCATTATATTGTAGATATTGGAAGTGAATTTTAATATTTACCTTTCAATAACAAATAATAATGAATAAATGAATCATACACTACTATAATATAATTAATACAGAAATATAACATAATACCTATGAAAAGTTTTCGGATAATATTTAAAAAAAATGCCAAAACAGTACATTTTTTTTCAATCTCATCTTTAATATTTAATTTCAAACTAAACGCAAGTATTAAGATTACAAATCATTTCATTATTATTGCACTACAATAACACAAATTCTTATTAAGATATAATTGATAGAACATTAAACATTTTATGTATTAGTTTTTCAATAATTCTGAAATAGAATAGCTAAATTATAATCAATATGACAAACAAACAAAAATAAAAAAAGATAAATTTAAAGTAAATATAATTTATATAATTCATGATTATATATAATAATCATTAAACTTAAAAATGTAACTGGAAAAATATACAATTAAAAAATGTGAATAACATAAAATTAAAAAGGATCCTGGAAATATGTACAAAATGTTTAATAAGATAGCCCATTATTTAACATTTTAATAATTAACTTGTGACTATATATATTATAATATATATAATACAATTATTATTTGCAAGAAAACAAATTAGTGAAAAGTACCTTCTTATACACTGGAATGAAAAAAAAAATTAATCATTGAGTAAAAAGAACTAGTAACACATTAACAACTAATTCTTTTTTTTTTTTTCATTGAAGATAAAAGAAAACTTATTATTATTTTAATCAATAAAGCTTTGCTCAACGCATAACTTCACTCTTTTTTCATATTCTCTGCGATTTTCCTTATACAACTGAGCAGCCATAGAATTAGCTGGTGAATTAGGATTGGGATCACTGAGTAAAGATTGAATGGATGTTAAAATAGCAGCTACATCATATGTAGGACTCCAACGATTCTGTAATATATCAAGACAAATGCCTCCATCTGCGTAGACATTTGGATGAAACATTTTAGAAACAAATCTAACTGTAGGTGGTTTGTTTGGATATTCTTCAGTAAATTCTATGGTTAATTTGAATGTGCCATCCTCAAAAGGAGTATCATGCGGTCCAAATATCACTGCTTTCCAAATCATAATGTTATTATCAGTTGGTGTACCACTGATACCAGCAGGTGGATCTTCTTGTAATTTTTTAAAATCTCGCATAAGCCTACGCCTGGCTGGAGTTGACATGATAAATGATTACTTTTAAATTAAAATAAAATCTGAAAATAAAATAAGAAACAAGTAATTATAATCAAGTCAATTTTTTTAAAAATAATTATACATCAATATTTAAATATATATTTTATTCTAATACTATATATTCTTAAATATATATTTTTATTATTTTAAAATAAATAATATATTACGTCGGCTTCTTGCCAAAAATAATTAACGGCGTTTTGGTCATTTTTTTTTTTATAGCGCAATCCAGTGTACAAATCAATTTCCTTTCGATTGACAAGAGGTGTCCAAAGCGAATTTTTCACTTTAAATGCCTTTTTTTTTTATAATTTTAGATTGTAACTATCGGTTAATCTAAAGAAATTGATATAACTAAAACTCACTATTGGTTTGATGATTTTTGGCATAAAATGCAATAACAAATTTATGTAAGTCGAAATTCATTATCGGTCCATAAGTTATATTCTATAATTGTTGTATAGCAAATAGCTGATAGTCAGAATTCATTATTGGCGTGTTGGTTTATCGTTGTTCTATTTTTATTTTAAAGAAATGTTCCAATATATATAGTTCAAGATTAGTTAACTATTTTCCAAGTTGCAAGATCAACACGAAATAGAAATAAATCTAAGCCCCCATATGAAGTAAAAGAAATGCATTTCAGGGATTTTAAAAACTTACAACTATCTTTTTCAATCATTAAAAATAAAAAAATTGACACTGAAGGTAATATTATGACCTTGTTAAAAGTTATGTTTTGAATATAAAAAAGATAATCCATACATTGTTGGGTATAAATATGATTATTTTAGTGAATATCAATTAATTAATGTTGGAAGAAAAAATGTTAAAAATATAAGGGTGAATAGTAGCAGAATTTCATCAACCAATATTAGTAATTTAGATCTTCACTGTTTGTATTCAAAACCAACGCCAATAAGCCATGAAAAGAAAAAAGACCTTCTTCAGCTATGTAAAAAGAATGTAATAAAAAAGAATGTAATGCAAGTTTGCCGCTTAAAAAAGATAAAAGCTCCAGAACCAGGAGTATTTGATTTAGAGGAAGACGAAAATTATTGATTTTATTATAATTATTTATATATTGGTAGTATACTATTATGTTAAAAGTTTTAAATTACATACAAAATAATATTTGTATTTTTTTTAATGTAATATTTATAACAGTTTTGATAATGGTTAATTTGATTTTAGAAAGTTTATGAGTTATGTTATGACTATAATTATATAAAAATACCTATTAATAATTACATTTTTTTAATTTTTCATGATAATCACAACAATAATTATGTTTATAATAAACAAAAAATTAACACCTTAGCAAAAAAAATTGATAATTAACATAATAACAGTTTTACCATGTAATCAGCCAAGTATGTCTAATGAGAAAAATAATTATTATTATACCAATAATGAATTTTTCCACCCAAAGGGAATAGTAAAAATAATTTTTTTTTCAGCAAAAATCATTAATGGTTATACTTTTTACATACAATATTTTGCCAATAAAAAAAACTATGTTGCTTAAAACACTTTGACCAACAACTAATGTATTAAAATGTAGTAATACAAGCAGATTTCATTAAAAAAAAAAAAAAAAAATGACTTAAATATCATAGAAATTTAAAATTTTGTGGGGTTGAAATCAAAAATTAATTCTTTTTGAAACTTTAAAGTTGTTTTGTGAACAATTAACATTTTAGTGATTTTTGGCAAGAAACCTCTTAAATTATATTATTATAACTGTAATAATAAATTAATATATCTAAGAATATTTTTATCCTAATTAAGAGAATAATTACATAACTAATATGAATTTTCATAACTTTCCAAAAATTAAAAGTTCAAAAACTATAACAAAATTAAATTGATATTTCAATTAGAACACAATGATATGAAAATTATTATTTTACCTGTACATTTTGACACATTATTCTATTAAATAAATGTAAATAAGGTTACATCAATTTGAGAATTATATGGTGGCCATTGGTGTGTGTGTGTAGGGGGATATATAAAAATTGAGATAAGTTAAGGTTTAAGATAAGAGTGGTCAATTCAAAATAGTTGGGAATGAAGCAAAAGGGTAGAAGAAGATATAATGTTACATCAATGAATGTATTCTTAACTCAAGTCTAATAACTGCCTATAGATCAACAAACCTTCACATTCACCATTTTAAAAAGAAAATTTACTTTTAGAGTAAAAAAAAAATCAAATATTAAAATATAAATGCTTGGTAATTATTAACTGTATACAAAAGTATTTCAATTGAAAACCATTTATCATTTTGGTTGAATTTAATTTTCTAATAAATTTCTATTGACATTTTATTATAATTAAGTAAGAGCATAATTAATATATTATGTATATTGAAATTATATTTGATATAAAATAAATATAAAATATGTTTAGTTATAATTAAGTACTTCTATAAGTATATTTATTTCTTTATCACAACTGTGCTACATTAAATGTAAATATAATTGTAAAATACAAATCAGTATGTTCCTTATACTTCATAAATAATTAAAAAGATTAACAGTAAAAATAAACTAAATATCTAAATTTATATAATTCTTGTTCAAATTTAAGTTGTAAAAATCTTATTTATATGTTAGAAATTCATTTAAATAATTATTTTTTAATAACTAAAAATTACTATAAATAAATGCATATTTTTAGAAAGTTGAAATATAAATATAATCAATTAAACAGTTTGTGGTATTAAAATATCAAACATTAGAGAAAATTCTAAAAATATAATATAAATTATTCTTATCTAGATTTTCCCAAAATTTTCTCAGTACAATTTATTTTAGAATGCTATGACATTGTACTAAATATTTGAGAATTTAATAATAAAATATTAATCATTAATTAAAATCCTATACGACCTACATTTTAATAACCTTATTATTAACTTATAAACATAAATATAATATTTCTACCTAATATAATAGGATAAGTCAAATCTACAGAATTTAAGTTTAATATAGCAATACAATGTATTGTTGATAAATACAATTTTAAGCTTGAGTTATAAATATAAAAAATCCCAAAATAAAACTTTAAAGCAATAATTTCTTTATGAGTTTTTAATTTAACATATAGAAGGAAAATGTGAAATTAAGAATTTTAATAAATAGTGAAATAGATGTACGATTTCATAATTCAAGTTATGACTTGCACTATTACATCAGAATGCTACTGGTCACGAATAGATGGTAAGTCAGAGGTATAAGGGTAAAAATTGCAATTGATAAAAAATTTTGAAATAGTGCGATGAATTAGCAAAATAAATATACATATTATGTAATGTATTGTTAATGATCAATTTTGTTTCATCAAAAGTTCAAGCGATTGAGAAGTATTTTTCAAGTAAGCGATTTTTTAAGAATTAAAACAACATGTGACACTTTATCTCAAATATAAATTAAAAGGTTAATATGCAATCAAGTTTCGAAAAGATAACGTGTTGATCAACACAAATTTTAAATGCGCATGCCTAACCTAACCACGAGATGACGATCACTAAATGAAACTGTTAGCTTAACATTCTCTAAGATTTATTGTAAAAAAAAGATAACAATATATAACAAATGTCATCTATTACAAGTAACATAACTTACCGAGTTTTGAGGCAGAATAACGTAGTAAAAGACGCTGGAAAACAAATTTAACGATTTGGAATATTCACTGTTTTTATTATTGTTATTATTATTATTACTATTACTAATGTTGCCTAGAGCTCTACTTGGTGGTGACACGGAGAAATGAAAAACGGTATGTCCATTATCTTTGTCTGAAACGCAATTCTTTTGTGCTTATCATACGACAGTCCATCTATTAAACACAGCTGTTTGGCTATATTGAATGCGATTTCGTTATCGTGTCGATTCCGCAAACCGAGTCACTGACTGCTGATCTGCCATCACCAAGCGGTCGCGAACGGAATCATAATGAATATATCAACCACTAAATATAGAAGGTCTTTGATATCAACACAATATTATAATAACATTATCGTTATCAATTATGACGAATCGTCGGCAATTCGGAATAGTCACCGACTACCGTTTTTATTTAATAAATGTAAACTAACCACAATAGTCAATTTACATTAGTTGTTAAATCGTTTATACCGTAGTCGCAACTCGTAATGAGAGTTGTTCATGTTAAACATAATGTTTATGGTTAACACTGAGTTTTCTGTCCGAAGATAATGTTTGATTTCACTACTCCTAATTATCGTATTATTATACTTTAATATAACTAGTTTAATGGTCAATAGTAAAATTGTTGAAATACTACCAAACCTTTTTGTATAAAAGTACTTTTTGACGAAATGCGATTACATGATTGGAATAGTTGATTGATCTAAGTGAAAGCTCGGGTAACTTAATCAAAAGATTGATATTACTCATATGTAATATGCCTTACAATTTATTTGTATCTTGATCATTTTTCAGTGAATTGTATTAAGTCGTATATTTTAAAGTAAAATATTATTCAACATTCTATTTGAATTTATTGAATAGATTAATTGTTATTCTCAAGTTATTAAAAAACGTGTTATGGTGGACAAGAAGAAATCTGATCAAAAAAAACCTGAACAAACAAAACCTGAACCCAGCAGACACTACACTAATGAACTTTGCGAACTATCCCCTGAGAAAGCTGATGAGGTAGTTGGAAGATCACTTAAATTATATGTAAGTAAAAGTGAATACTACTCAACCATTATTTCTGTCGCTGTTAGTAATATATAATACATTTAGATCTTGAAATAATTTTGATTATATACAATATAAAGTAAACAATTTATGATTTTGAATTAATTACATTTGTTTTGTTGTCATACTTAAGCAATTAAATATTAATTAATTCATTCATAACTTTTCTTTACATTAAAATAAATTACAAATATTCATAATTTGTAACTTCTATAAATATCTTGTATATGAAAAATTAATTATTAAAGTATATTACATAAAATATATTAGTATACATGTTTATCAATTATTTTATGTACTAGGTTTGTATTATCACATTTGAACATAAATTTGTTTGGGTCTAAAATATTTCTAAAATATTTAACTTATTTTTAAAATAAATGTGTAAAATACTTGTGCCTTAAAAAAAAAAAAGTTACTGAGTCATTTCTTCATTATAAATTCTAATGAACATTGTATTGAATATAGGTACAATTTGATACTGAATTGAATGAAACAAATAGTTTTTAACCTTTTACTGCTACGGACGTACTATTACGTCGCACGCAAACATACCGTTCCCTGCTACGGACGTACTATTACGTTCCTTTATCTATAAAACGAAATACGCAGGTTATCACATTAGTGATTATACCAAAAAATGCAGAAAAATTAAACGAATTTAACAGTATGAAAAAAACATTTCTATGTTCATTGTGGTAGCAATGAAAATTAATTTAACTTAATACTTATTTCAGTGGTTACTAAAATGACGCTGTTGTGTTCTGTGCGCTTTATCTGTAACCGGTTTACTGCTATAATAATCATAATTATGCGGTTCCTAAGCTAGGTTTCCTAGTTTGGTCACCCCTGGTCGTATAAACTTAAAACTTATAATTCAAGCCAATATATATATATATTTATTTTTTTTTTTTGACTTCAACATATGGTTCAATTTAACTAAATTAATCAATTAGGAACATTAAAAAAAAAAAAAAAACAAAAATAATTCAGCAGAGATGAGTATTTTAGAGAAAAAAAAAACTTAGCAGTGTAAAGGTTAATATAAATGTATTAATTATATAGTGATATTTGTCTCAAAACATAATTGGCAAAAATAAAAATATTCAATTAAATTAATTTTTTATTATACTACTTAATAAGAATAATTTACTATTTTATGTAAATTTAATTTCAAATTTTTATTTTTCTAAATTTATAAGCAATCTGTTAGTACAAATATTTTAATACTTATTATTAATTACTAAATTATTTTAAAATCATTGGTCATATAATTATATAATATAATTTTTAAATTAGTATACAAGGTAACATTTTAAAAAAGACTATGTGTTTTTATAGTTATAACAAAAAAAAAGAATAAAAAGTTTATGTTTTTTTAAATGTATAAAATCCATATTTTATTTTTTAATGACTGCATTTTAATTTTTTTTTCAGTATATGGTTGATAAATTCAAAACTACTCAGACATTTGAAAATAAATTGAATGAATTTGTGGAAGCTAATATGCATATCTTAAGTCAACAAGTTAAATTATTTTTAAAAAAACCTAAACCTAAAGAACATGAACTTACTGTGGAGTCTGTTTATTCTGGAATGGCAGGAATTGCGTTACTATATAATTTCTATGCTTCTAAGACAAATAATAAAAACAAAACTAGAGAGGTTAGTAAGTTTATTTAGTAATTAAAATTATCTCAATATTATTTTGAAAAATGTATTGTAAAATATTCTTGTATATTAATTTTTACAGAAGGCTAAACAAATTATTGAAAAATGTATAGCAGTATTAGATGATAAATCCAATAGCGTGACATATTTAACTGGAAAGTCTGGTATATATGTAACAGCTACTGAGATTTATAAAGACATGGGTGATCTTGATAATGCAAGAAAAATGATTGAAAAGTAAGTAATTTTTTT
The DNA here is from genome assembly GCF_003268045.1 of Sipha flava. Taxonomy (NCBI): domain Eukaryota; kingdom Metazoa; phylum Arthropoda; class Insecta; order Hemiptera; family Aphididae; genus Sipha; species Sipha flava. The sequence continues at coordinate 434,369 of NW_020272815.1, forward strand.
TATAATACATATATTACATTAAAAATTTATGTTGATATTTTTGATAAAAATAGAATCGTAGGATTATTATCATTAGCATTAAATGAAAAAATGCCAGATGTATTATTTTATGGACGTGCTGGCTATTTATATTCTTTACTACTACTTAAAAAGATTGGTTGGGAAGACCCAGAAAGAGATAGATTAATACGCTCGGTAATATATTTAAAGTGTTAAGTTTTTAAATATTAAAATCGACATGAACTTATGGTAAAGTATATAAATATAACAGGTGGTGACAACAATTTTTAACAATGGTATACGGACATGTGTAAAGGATAAACCAAGAAAAACATCTCTTATGTATAAATGGCACAACAAAAAATACTTGGGAGCAGCACAAGGTCTATCAGGCATTTTGCATTGCCTTCTCCTAGTAAGATTTTATTGATCAATTATGTATGATTTTCATAATATGATATATATTTATGAACAAATCATTCTTTATTTAATTTTAATTATTCTAATTTATTTTTTATGTAATACTTAAATATAGCACTATTTATAGTTGTAATTATTATTCAATTATTTTAGGCAAAAACATATGTAACAAAGAAAGAACTAGATGATCTCATTAAACCAGCACTTGACTATTTATTAACACTAAGGTATAAATCTGGAAATTTACCATCTTCCTTATGCAATGATCCAGATACTTTAGTTCAGTGGTGTCATGGTGCTCCAGGTGTTTCACATACTTATGCATTAGCTTACAAAGTAATAATTTGATATTTTAGCTTATCATTAAGTAAATTAATATGGAAAAATTTCAAACCTTTTAAACTCTTTAACAATATCATATTAAATGAATATAGTTATGAATACATAATATATATTAGTTGCAGTTGTGCAATTATGTAATATGTGCCGCAAGGACCTCATTTAAGGCCTTTATTATTAATTTTATTTATTAATTACTTGGCTAGTATTTTTTTATATACCTATTAATGTTCTATTATTTGCTGATGAGGTTAAAATACTTTTAGCTATAAACTCACAGCATGATTGTTTTATATTACAATCTTACTAAGAATAACTTATAAATGTTATCATATGTGGGTTTGCAAATTTTTTTCCATATTTTATTCTCAAATGTTCTTAGTCTCCTTAGTGTATTACTAGTCGTCGTCCATGTTTCTTATCCTTATGTCAACGAGGGTTATATTATTATTGCCATGTATAATTTTGTCTTTGTTTTCTTTGAAAATAAATTTGATTTCAGAAACTTAGTGTAAAAGCTGCTATTACAGTTTTTGTTATCCTTACTCTAATCTTTCATGACCAATCATTCTTGAGACTCAAATAGTTCCTAAATATTGAAATTTATTATTTGTATTGTACTTTTATATTAAGTTTAATAGAAAAGTTTTCACCCATTTATAATTTAAATAAATAAATAAAATTATGCATTCTTATTAGAAGGGCGGTAGTCTCTTTCTGTAAGCAAATAACTTTAAAATACACACTAAAATATTGTTAAACCATAATCAAATTAGCCCTATTAGTAATAAGGCATATAAAGAGAATAATAATATCTGTATTTGTTTAAGTTTTATTGAGCATATAAGATAGTGTTTTAGAAAACTTTATAAGTTTTCAATTTATACAAACAAATACAATTTTATAGTTAAGGAAACCAAAAAAATAATAAATATTAATTACAGTTGTACAATACAGTAATATTGAACCAATAAATTATGTTTAAAAATAGATTTTTCGTGATGAAAAGTACCTTAATGCAGCAGAACAGTATGCTGACGTTGTATGGAAGCGAGGATTATTAACAAAAGGATATGGATTATGTCATGGTGTTAGTGGAAATACCTATACTTTTATGACATTGTACCAATTAACTGGAGTAAGATAATTATATTATAATTAATTTTATCAAATGAAATATATTTATAATAAAGTAAATAGCAACGACCTATTATAAGTTAAAATTGTTAATATGTTATATATTAATAAATTTATTAAAATAGTAATATCTTTAAATCAGTCTGTATCAAAATGTATGAATAAGTTCTTATTATTTTAAAAACATAATATGAATAAATAAATGTATACAATTCAGATGATTAAAATATTGCATAATACATTACATTTAATAAGTTTACTTTTACCACTTTTATTAAATTGTATCACTAAATTCAGTGTAGACTTCATTCATTTTTTTTTTATTAATGAGTATAGAGCAAGGTTAACTACGTTCAGAGCATTCATCTTACAAGTACCTGAAAAATAATATGCTTTACTCAAAATAATCAAATTATTAATGGCCAGTTTATTAAAAGTAATCAAATTAAAATATTCCAAAGTATTATTATTTTTTTTTTAATTGTTTTAATAGTGTAAACATTTTAAACATGTTAGTGGTATAATTTGCACTCAACCTATATATATATTATATACTAAAAATAAAGAATTCAGGGAAGTACTCTTTTCGATATGGATTTCCTTTTGAGGAATAATTGTACCAAAATATAGCATTGATAATTTATTGTTAGTAAAATGTATTAAAAATAAAGTTATACTTACTAAATTAATAGAAATTTCTCTGTCTCTTATTTATACCCAACCAATTAATGAAGATTAATAATTTTTAATTAATAAAATTCCATTATTATTTTTTATAGAAAAGTAAGTATTTGTATCGAGCTGCAAGATTTATTGATTGGTGCTTAACAACCGACCGTCAAAACAAAATACCTGATCAGCCATATTCATTGTTTGAAGGTATTAAAAATTTATATAGAAAAACTAATAACTAACAATTATTCAAGTTTATTTACTGTAATTTAATTTTTATTAAAAGTATTAAAAATTGTTTCTATACTGTAAATTAAAATTTATTTAAAAAAGTAATAACCAACAATTATTCTTAATTATTTACTGTAATTTAATCTTAACTAGAAATATTAAAAATTGTTTTTATACTTTAAATTTAAAATATTATTTATAAACTTGACAAACTGAATTTAGTAAAATGTTTCTATTGGGTATGTCTACAGTTGAGATTATTTAAATGTGCAATTTTAATTAAAATCAATTTAGTATTTATAAATTACATTTTATTGAAACAATTATTTTTTTTTTTTTTAGGTATATCTGGTGTCACATACGCTCTGTTGGATGTTCAAAATCCCGCACTAGCTAATTTTCCAGGGTTTTAATATTTGAAGAAATAAGAATAATTTTAATTTATGGATTAAACATATATACTTTGATATTTGATTATTATATAAATATTAATATTAAGATAATGTTATTCCTTTCCGTGTTCTACAAGAATTTAAATTCCATAAAATTAAAAAAAAAAAAATCTTTAAAATTTACTTTTAAAACAATTAAGATAAATCTTGTGTTTAGGAATAAATACTTTTCTATTAAAACCATAGATATAATAAATACTTTCTAGTATGTCTGATCAATTTAGTAAAATTAGATACCTATATTAGCAGCTTCTAATTAATGAAATCACTATTTTCATTCAAATAAATTGCATTTGTGTGTTATTACATATTTAACAAAGTCGAAAAATTTATTTTCCAAACTAATTTAACAGCGATATTTAATTAGTAAATACAAATCGCTTATTTATTCTAGCTTTATCTTATTATTTTATTGAGATGTTTATTAATAATAACGTTTTATTGATAAATAATGTGATACATTAATTATTACGACCGATTATTAATACTATTATTTTATTAATATATTGAAATTTTTATACATTTTACCATTATATTGGATATATTACATTTTGATTAATTTGAATTAAAATATTTAAAAAAAAACTCATAAACTAGAAGTTTTTAATATATTCATGCCTGTTCACCTAAGAACATTTTCAAAATATTTTTTGATTTCATAATATTAAAATTAAACCATAACTTAAAGTATATCAAACTCATGTTTAATATGGATTTCAATTTTAAAGATAGTTTTTTACAAATTTCTCTAGTCAAAATATGTTAATGAATTTATTCAATTCACAAGATCAAGTTAATTTATATATTAAAGCACATGTGTAGTATAGAGTTCAAATTTAAAGATAGTTTTCTACAAATTTCTCTAGTCAAAATATGTTAATGCATTTATTCAATTCACAAAATCAAGTTAATTTATATGTTAATAATAAATAATCTAAAATCTAATGAAATCACTTATAGGGTCATGACTTAAAACATATTAGATTTAAAAAGTTATCATAATATTATAATAATATATTTTAAAAAGCTAATGAGATTCGTATAATAAAATAATTTTATGATCTAATATTATTACATTATTTTATGATACGATTTAATAAATACTCAAGTTATTTTTTAAAATGTTTGTTTTCCTAAAAGTGAAATTAAGTTATTTTTTAGTTAACATTTTAAAACTTATGTTGTTTTATTAAAAACGAATAAATGCTCTCTGGACAAAAAAAAAAATAAAAAATGTATGACATGAATATAAGATTATTATTCTCCTCCTTTTAAGATAATAATATTTACTAAGCAACTTAGAAATATAAGTAATTAAAAATTAAAATTAATAATTATATATATTAATATAGTTAATTATATTATAACATTTTGTAAGTTATTGAAAACTATTCAATGCAAACTGTATATATGTATTCTCTTCCATCACTTTTTTTATTATCATTATTATTGTATTATTATTATTATTATTATTATATTGTGCCAGATCTAAATGATCAATATCCTACTTTAATAAACCTATTATGGTTTTTGGTTTGTAATTTATTTTTGTAAATTATTATAATAATATTGTGCCAGATCTTAATGATCACTATCCTACTTTAATATATCAAGGTTTTTGGTTTGTAAATTATTATTATTATTGCTATACTCTACTAGATCTTGGTGATCTCTATCTTATTTTTATTTATATTGGCTCTTGGTTCGTTTCTTTGAGTAATTTTTATCTGTATTGTTTTAAATTCTATTAAACTGATAAACAAATTATTTTTTTTTTATTTAGATTATTTTTTAAATATTTATAAAATTGTATAAAACTGCAAATTATTATTTTATACAAAAATCATTAATTAATTTTGTTGTATTGAATTATTTGATACTCTTATATAATACTCTTTAAAAATTTACCCATGAATAAATATTTTATCACCTAACTTTTTATGTGTGTAAAATATGTTTATTTAATAACACAATATTAAGTAATGAATTATGTACATTTGTGTGCGTTAAATAGTTAATATAATAGATAATAGAGATAAAACTCTCACATACTTTCAGATAATTCATTAATTAATGAAATAGATAATTTAGGCCGTATTTAACACAATTATAATAATATACTTTAAGTAGTTATCATTTCCTACTACTATCCATTTAAGCAATATTTTGATTTCTTTGAAAATAATTTTATTTCTACTTTATTTATTATCATGAATCATATCTATCGGTATTTAGTAGTGTTAAATACGATTTAAACATGTGTATAATATTGAAATTAATTAACTCTTATGTACAGTGCCGCATTACCCATTAGGCAGAGTAGGCACTCCCCTTAGGGTCTCACTCGTTTAAGGGGTCTTGTGAATACGAAAACTATATTTTATTTTATTTAATAATATATTTATTTTATTTATGAATTTACGGGACAAAAGTCGTTATAGAATATATATTAAGCTGTAGGCGTTATAGGCAGTAATAATAATACAATTATTTTGAGAAAAATAGAAATAATATAATAATTTATTGATTTTTTTTGTAAAAATATTCAATTAACACGATTTTGTTTATATATAATAGTTGGTTATTATTAAAGCTGTTTATTTTAACTATTGGATAGTAATGTTAAAAATGTATGTAAAAAATTATTTTGAAGAGCTCAAAATTTTAATTGCCTAGTGGCCCATAAATGATTAATCCGGCACTGCTACATCAGTGGGGGTGCATGTAGGAAGCAATTATTTAGGTATTTAATGGATTAGTGAAATATGAATATTTTACGTTCAATAAAAATTCAAGCATTTTTTTTATTTTTTAATTTTAGTTAATGGCCAATAGATCCAAATATTATTTATATTTTATATAAAGGGGTGGGGGGGGTTAAATCCACGTGAAACAAAAAATTTATCATAAAAGTATATGAAATATCGAAATTTGGTTCCACATAGTGGATATAACATATGTTAATATGTTGATATAATAGCATCAATATTTGTATTACATTTATATTGAATCAGTGGCGTCGAATCTTTTTTATATCACTGGGGTAAACCCTACTTATGGGTACCCACCTACTCACCAAAAAATCATAAATAGCAAGTATTGTATACCTGTAAGCTACGAGTATTTACTACACATCTAGTCATTACATAATATTATGGAATTTTTTACCGTACAATAATATATCTAGCGCTCATAAAGTCTAACCACCCACCCACCACCTAAACAATTTCTGGGGTATTTACCCCACTTGCCATACGTTTTTGGCGCCACTGTATTGAATATTTATAATAATTAAGAAATGTTAAAGATTGTTGTTCATGTACTAAGAACTCAATTTTTAATTTTATTACAGTCTGAATTCTAAACCCGCCCTCTATAGATCATCTTCAGAAAATTAATTCAAGTACTTGTAATTTTTAGACTAGATGTATTCTAATGAAAATAACACATCTACTATAAGTAATAAATAAAAAGCGGAATTGTCATATTAAAATTATATTATTATATTGATTTGATCGAAGTCTGAAAATTGAATAAAACCATTAAAAAAATTAAACATTTAACTATATACAATATAATTAAATTAAATGTATGCTGATTTGTATGTCTGTGAAAATAAAACCGTTTTTGGGTGCAGAAATCCGATACCTGTGTCCTTTATGTGATGTCATAACTACCTACGTACCAAACTATTAAAATCGACGCCAAGCGTAAATTAAGTAATAAAAAATATTTATTTACACTGGCGCATTAATTACTTAAGTGTAAAAAAAATATTCGAAATTTTCTCTAGCCATGGAAGAATAGAATTTGAAAATTGTTGTACCACAGGCATCTATGACCACGGCTGGAGAGGCAAAATGTAAAATTTTAATTTTTGCATACATCATCTATATACCTACCTAATATTTATGACTCTGTTCTCATGGTATTACAATATAAACTAGGGTTACCAACTTTCAAATTGTTTAATGTTGGACAATTTTTTTCATACCCAATTTATTCCATTTTTCGGCAGCGAACCCAGGATTTCGGAGGTGGTAGTGGATGCAAAGTAAAAAATTAAAAGACCATCACTATGGTTATTTTTACTGGTTATATGTATGAACAATACGGCCTTTGGTCCCCCCACCAAATGCCCCCCCGCATGGACCATTCTTCCCATGGCTATGGCACTGCATAGTAGTGGCAATACTACAACTAACAGTATATAATATTATATTGATAACTAAGAAAAACATCTTATACATTTTATTTATATCACTTATTAAATTAGCTTATTAATTATAACACTTGGATGTTTACCACCTTAATTAAATAATAAATTGACAAAATTAAAAGAATAATAATATTGAAATATAAATAGGAATTTGTGTAAAATTTAGAATTGTTCTACAAATAGTTTATAGCATTTATTGAACGTAGGACAAATGAAACAAATGTAGGACGGTTGGCAACCCTAATATAAAGACATGCAACTTTTTATGTAAATATGTATACATCTACAAGTTAGAAAAACCGAAATTATTATGATACCCGATACACAATATTTTATTATCATTAATTAAGAACGTCGTTTTTGATTAACATTATCTATATGTCTATAGATATAGTCTATAGGTATATTTATATAGGTTCAAGTTTTAGGGTTTAATCCATAAACCATCGAAGTATATTTTCCGGTTAAGAAAGTATTAACCGAACGACCTTCCGAAAACAAATAAGAATAATAACGAAAGTACAATATTTATAAATATTGGCAATTGATAATCATTTTTACAAAAGTTATGAAGATATCCAGGTATTCGATAGGTCTAAGGAAAATAATATACGTGTAAATGTTACCTGATCGATACACGTTTACAAGGTTTGTCTTAATTTTCGAGAAATGCCGATTGTGAAAACTGTCGTAAAAGTGTCGAGTAGGTAATTGGTACTAAAGATATAGAGCCAGTGCTCGAATTGGGAGGAGGGGACACGGACGGACAGCATCCTCTTCAATTTGTTCATAGATTTCAACGCCCCCCCTTCATTTAATTAAACGAGTAACGCTAAAAACGAGCCCCTTCTGGGGATGTTTACTTTTGAACGTAATATTTGGATTTTGTTTTCATTTATTTCTATTTTCTATAACAAACTGCAAAGTAATGGTTATTTTTTCCCAGAAAACGATTATCGTTGATGACAATCACGGACTACCTAAGATAATAATCATGGATAAATAACTATATAATTTTGAAGTGATTTCGGTTGTATAGTCGTATAGGTGTTTCTACTTTCTACTTTTGACAACCTTTTGAGAACTTTTTGTTTAATTTTCCTCCAATTGACAAGATTAACACAAAAAAATGGATTGAATCGTGGGTTAAAAAAGGCAAACGAACAAGAGAGAAAGAAAATTGTCCTAAAAGAATAAAAATTACTGAAAAAAATACATACAATTCATTGTGGAATTTAATCGACGAATAATATTTATTTCTGAAATTGATATTATTATTTTGTTATAAAATAATGTTATAGTAAATAAATATTATATATTAATACTACATTTATAGTGCCTTATTATATGTGCAGTGGATGCGGGGGATGAAGTCCATAACGGGTTACTTCACAATTTATCAGCAATGGAACGGTGTTTTTTAAACTAAAACCAGCGTCCGTCCTTATTTTTTTTTCCAATTCTAGCACCGAATAGAGCAAAATAAAAAAATGATCATCGATGGATATGTGGGATAATGATGAACAGTTTTTGTACTCACTTGGGTCAAGTAATTTTTTTAAGTTTGTGAAAAGGTTCGGTTTAAACAATTTAATTTAATTTATTTTAATTTAATTTAACAATTTTTGGCGTACAAAAATTTACGAAAATAATAAAATAAAACAAAACACGAGTTCGATATCAATATTAAAGTAAAAATCAAAGTTTATCAAATATTTTCCCCGGTACAGACCTGTATGGATACGTTTGTACAAGGAAACGATTGAAATCGACAAGTCGAATTCAACGTCGACTGCATAATTCGGAGTCGTCTATCATAATGGTAAATCACACTTGGAGATCACCAATAATTTAACATCAAATGAAAAAGTTATAAATTATGTACCTATATTACTTTATATTTCATAAAATTTTGTTTTCGTATTTTTTTTTATATTTTAGATTAAAATTCCCTAAAATTAATGATTTGATTTATATGAACAAAATTTTTGTGTACATTAATTAACTAAGCAGGGGCGGCTTGTTAGAGAAGACTTTGAGACTGAGTTTCCCCTTAAAAAAATACAGGAACTTGTAAAATAATAACTATTTAAAAATAAAAATGAATAGAAATTTTTTTATTTTAATTGAAAATATGTTATATCGTTATTTCTTTTTTTATTATTATAAATGAATAGCCACAAAATCTAAAACCTATAAATAATTATGTCAATGGAAATACTAATTTAATCATTTCAGTAATGGTCGCCGTTTCAGTGAAACTGATGCCCGACAGGTTCAACCATAATAACATGTAAACCTGATCACACACTGTTAAAGCAAAATTGAATGAAGGATTTTTAGTTATGATTAGTACTTTTGATGATTTTACTTTTCTTCAATACAAACTTAAAAATAATTTACAGTTCATTACAGGGGCGTACCCAAGGGAGGGTTTTTGGTTCTGGACCCCCCATTAAAATTTCTACATACTCAATGGTTTAATAGTAAATAGTATATAGTGTATTTTAATTTCCCATTATCTTCAATAGGTATACAAAGTTTATAGATTATAAAATATACCTATAATGTATAGACCATGTTTAATTTATACTGCTTTTTTAATATTATTTATTATTGTTAATTATATAATGTATTTTTTTATAACATTTTACTACCAAAAAAAAAAAAAAATTGATTTAAAATTATAGTACAGTAGAACTCTTCTAATCCATCACCTTCGTGGCTGAGGGAGTGGTCGGAACGCCAAAAAGTTGGATTATCAGAATATAAAGAAACATTTAAAGATAAAATGCTACCAAATTTATTTTAAATATTATTTTTAATTACATACGTATATTAAATTAAATAAATAATTAAATAATTAAATAAATACAAAATAGATAAATAGTAGCGGGTAATTCATTTTATAAATATATCTAACCACATGCTATAAATTGGAAAATCCATATTTTTATCAATAGTACCATGGTCGAATCAACCGGAGTGGCGGACTAGCCGAGGGCTGACGAAAGGGGTTCTACTGTACCTACCTATTATAGTAAACCTTTGTGCAGAATGTGTGTGATGTGTGTTTAACTATTGTGATTATTACTATAGTTATTAACAGTAATTTGTTGGTATTGAATTGAACTATAATTATAATTAGAGAACAGATAAAATTAAAATGTTGGACCCCCCCTCCTCTAAAAAAATCCTGGGTACGCCACTGGTTCATTACCTACAGCTCATGTTCCTGTTGCTCATTCGAGTGAATAAATAAAAATATAGGTATTAAATTAAATATATTTAAAACTTACTGCATATAAAATAAGTATTAATAATAACAACACAAATAGTTCTTATATTAAAATTGTACCATCAGTCTGAATCCTGTATAAAAAAACAACAAATAATCATAGTAGTAATAGTAACTATTAATTATTTTTTAAAAACTTTAAAAAACAATTAAGATATGTTACTTATTTAACAAGTATCTAAGTAGAAAACATAAGGTTAATAAGTAGTCAAATAACAAATTCCAAATTTCTTTTTTTCATTTTGGCAAATTTATTAATTGTTTCGTCAATGGATACAATAATATTTGTATGCACATGCATCAAAGTCAAACCTATTGGTCTATGCTGGCCTATTCTTGATCTTAACCTTGTTTTCAATTTACAAAAATATATTTTTGGCCAATATTTGCAAGTTAAATAATATGGAAACAAATATTGTCGGTTATTATGATTATTATTAGGCTTAGGGGCTTCTAGCTCTATAAAATACACAAATATGCATGCATTTACGTTCAAAAAAATGACTAACTAGTAAATGTGTGATAAAAAAAGTGTTACTTTAAATAACTTTATATTATCTGATAAATACCTCGGTTATTGTTGTAAATGTCTATAACCGTAGCAATATCTGTGGAAGATAACACCACTATTCGTTCCACAACGAAAAATGTTATGATATAAGAAGATAAACAAAAATTGATACCCGTGATCAAATTGACATATTATTGAATTTATTATCATATTATAATGATAGATTAGTAATTTATATTCTTAATTATTTATACATAACATTTCTTAAATAAATCAATGTATTATATTAAAAAAAAATACGAGCCATGGGGGGCGAATGCCCCCCCCTCAAATACGCCCTTGGTCGCTGTACGCCGGCACAACGTTTATCTGTAAGTTCTCAAATACAAAAGTTCGCAGAATTGAATAAGTTTGTAAAAAATGTTAGTATTAAATGAAATTAAAAATATTAACTAAATATTAAATTAGATATTAAGTATAATTAATTTTCCACTAAATGGTTTTTCTTGTTCTTTGTTGTATGGAGTTTATGTTAAAGGATTTAAGTCTCCCCAGAATATTTATCACGAACCGCTACTGTAAGTAAGTATAAATTATACACTTTCATGTTGGCAGAAAGGGAGGGAATTTTTCCTCAAATAAATTAATTTGAGGCAGGTGTGCACCCAGAATTTTTGTTTGGGGGGGGGGGGCTTAAATATTTTCTTACTTTCCTAACATACAAGTAAAAAATTGTCATTAATTTTCTATTAATGTATTACTAACATAATAATAAAACTTGAAAAAATTTTTACCTTTCATACCTATCATTGTATACTATACTTGTGACGATATGATATAATGTATAATTTAATATTAAATATATTTTTGGGGGGGGGGGCTACAGCCCCAACGTTCTCCCCCCCCCTTGGGTGTGCTACTGATTTGAGGATAGTGGACCGAAAAAGTCGCAGCGGTGGTTTATCTAACCGGTAAATTTGCCGATCGGATTTATGAACGAAAGCACTAAATCATCATTGCATCCAGCCAGTGGTGTATTTTCAAATTTTTTGTAGGGAAGTTTTAAATTTTTCCAAAAATTAAGTTAATTTATAATAATTATTTTTTTATTATTATAAAAACAAATGTAATACTATTAGAAGATAGGCGTGTGTAGCCCTGCATTTCAGGGGGTGCCTGCAATAATTTCGGGCCCTATCTTAATAAAACGTGTAGATACATTTAATAAATGATTAAATAAACGTAACTTTAATTTTCTATTTGATATTGTGTAATATATTAGTCCTAATCAATATATTTTCCTTGAATCTTATATATTAGGTATTTCAGACAGCTTCAATATGAATTGTACTTTTGTAGTTAACTGTAGCTGTTGTGTCATCAAAATAAGTTTTCTCACGAAAATTTATAACATTTAGTTATAGTTTTTCCATCAAAAAAGATCATTTATATTTTACCAGATATTTTAGAGTAGATTACATTTAATTTGAGCAACATCAGTTAAAATACGGGTCCGTTACTCCTAGACTAAAATCGTAGGACCCTATACACAATATTTCGGGGGGGCGGGGGGGTGCCCGATCATACCCGGTAGAGTCGTATTAACGCATAGACACTATAGGCACTGTGCCTAGGGACTACGAAAATGTGTGGCTACAATTTTTTTGTAGTATGCAAATTGGTATAAAAAAATTTTTTTATGGTTTTTGACAGTTTATGTTATATATGTTTTGGATTAAAATGAATTTTTAAAACATTTATGAAAACTTTTATTGTATTAAAATTTATAATAGTTATCATATAAAAGTTTAGAATTGATTTTTATGTTGTAAATATAATTGTTTTTAAAAGCTTAACACTGCATGAGATTCAATCTTCCTCTCTCAAAGAGAAGGTTTCTTAACCATTTAAATACTGAACAACGGCCCTGTAAGGACTAGAGGGTTAGGACCTACGATAGTGTTAGTCCGGGTCTAACACCCGGCACACACGGTGCGCAAGCCTAACATGGATTGGAGGTTAAGGAAAAGTTGCTCAACCGGTACCGGTTGCAAAAATCAAGACTCGGTTGTGCGGGCGCACGTTCGATTCGACGGGATATCTTGTACGGACTCACGGTCTTAGATGTTGTCGTAGTACAACACCCGTGCTCGTCCCGTTGACGTGCCCGGCGTACAGAACAGCACCGATATCTGCTTGAACAATAATAGATATCGAGAGCGCGATGAGTGAAAAGCGGTTAAAACGTAAGGTGGGGGACCCGGATCGAGGGTATTGTCCCACCGCCGCGGGCATCCCTTCGCGACGCAGAGCTTTTTCTGTTCCATGAGCGGAACTCGAAAATAATCGATCGGCTCAGACGATGCGGTGCGCGGGCGTTTGGTCGTGCGCCAAGCTACAGAGGGTTGCGGGATCGTTTTTCTTCTTTTCCGGCCCACTCCCCTCCCGCCGTTGGTTGCTATTATTATTACTCTAGGGATGGGTCCTGTGCCCGCGCCGCACTCCTCACGTGATACTACCACTGCATCGGTTACTACGTTACACGGTGCGGCCACTGGGCGTGTGAGATCCGTCGCATTGCGCGCGCGTGCGAGTACGTCCGCGTATGGGCCCCGCTCACATACGCGCTCCCGCGTACGACAGAGTGCCATTGAGCGAACTTGCGCGTGCGTGCGCGCGCGTGTGTACCGTATGTGCGCGCGCGCCCGGGTTTAAACGTTTGCGCGCGCACGCGCCAGAAAGCTTTGCGAGAGTGTGCGTGCGCGTTTCCTTATCCACACCGGACCGACGACGACGACGCCGCCGCCGCTGCTGCCGCCGCCGCCGCTCAGCACGACGACGACGACGACGACGACGACGACCGTAGACGACTAGACGGCGATTGTTATTATTATTATTATTTATTTATTTATTTATCCTCTAATTGAACGCGCGATAACGATCCGCTGAATCCGTAGTACATCTCTCCGTCGGCCGCCGTAGTCAGTCGGTGCCGATCGAATCGCTTTCCCGGACTTCAGTCTTCAGCATTATTTTTTCGCCATTCGTTTCGCTCGCCCTTCTCCAACTCAATCGCGCGCTAACGGCGCCCGGACTGTTTCCGCCACGTTAGCCGTCGTGCGTCCCGTCGAGCAGCTTTCCGCTCGCTCCGGTTCACATCTCTCCGACGTCGCCGCTCCTCGGTGGCCGCCTCAAAAGACTGATGCTCGCTACCACGAGTCGTAAACCACCGCTCAGTGCCTTTTCCTCGTGCCGTCGTCGTCGCCTCACTTAAGTGTCCGTCTACTGTCGCCCGCATCAGCTATACGTCACACACCACTCACCACTTTAATGCATCTGTTTACCCTTTGCTGTCACTGCTATGTTCAGTAGTAACTGTCCACACCGACTGGTGAGTGATCATTCGTTCGACCTTATATTATGTCCTATGGATGTTTGTGCGATTATTATAGTTCAGAACTAATATCAAACGATCTGTTTGCCTTTTACAGGATGAATCAACTTTCCTGGAACACAATGCCATTGCTGTGAACTTGCATAGGTTCAGATAATACACCAGGACAATTTGTCAGTTTACTGTAACCATACCGTTACGTGCCCAGATTAATATTTATTTAGTAAGTTTACCTTGTGAGAATTTTCCATAACTGCATAATATTGATCAGTAAAGCTTTAAGATCCATTTTACTTAAGATGTACTTATTGTTGTTTGGAGTTGTTCATATACTTTCAATTAAAACATGTTATTCGAGTAATGAGTTTAAAAGATTTAAACCGTTGTGATTTATAAACTGTTATTTTGTATTTTCCAATCAGACCTTGATGATGATTCCACAGTATTTAGTTTTCTTGTCTTACACGCTGTGTATAGTTTTAATTATGATATTCTTTGTTGGTATTAGTTAATAACAAATTAAAACATGATATAGCATATACAATCTTTTAATGTTAAGGAGCTCCACCAATGATTCTTTATTATGCTGGTGCACACTCCTTATTTACATTTTATTATCACTAGCTAATGTATATTATATTTTGTATACTTACAGAAATTTACTGTTTTGTTTAAATATTTGTAAAAAGAATGTAAAAAGAAATAAAAGACCTACTTATACTTTTATTTATTATTTAGAAACTTATTTGATAAGAGTTATATATTTGATAAATGAAACATTGTATACATGTATATCATCTTAGTTGATAATACTAATCAATTGTTATTTAGGTTGTTTTTAGTTGTTTTTTAGGTGATACTTAAAATTGGTTTTAATTATTTTTACTCTCAATTTATTATAATATATACAATATAATTTTTTAAATATTTTTGACAATCGTTTTTTGATAAAGCTCAACATAAAAAACATAGTTGAGTAAATAACAAAGATAACAACTAAAAATATATACATATATAATTTTTAACTATTTTGATAAAATATTTCTATGATTAGACTTCTGTATTGAAGTTATTAGTTAAACCTTTTTTTAGTTCCAATCAGACTGGCACATCTATTTATATTCTCTGTATAGTGTACTTGTACATTTTTAAAAATATCTTAATTATATTTGATGTATAAATATTATTATAAATAATATACCAATAGTTCAATTCAATAAACATGTACTGTAGTTTTAGATCATTTTTATGCAACATACATATTAGTTTAATTAAGTTTAATATGTAATGTTTTTAATTAGATATTATAAAAAATGTTCTAAAAATTGCAAGAAATGTATTAATATATTTTAATTTCTTAAAACTAATAGTTTGTAGAATTGTATTGTCATCATTTTCAATTAGTGTTTTTCGGATACTAAAAATATTTGACAATTTTAATTATTAAAAATAGATACTATGTAATTATTCTATAAAGAGAATTATTTTATTTAGTTGTTGATTATTACTAAATCATATCTATTTTAATCTTAATATACTATTATATTATTTTATTATTTTAATATAATATACTTTATACTCTATTCACTTAAAGTATAGTTAATTTAAGGCATTTTTAGTTTTATCATTCATAATTTATATTTATTAATTATTAAAGCATATTATATTATGACAATATTGACACTGTTATTATTATACATGAAAATAAAATATACATGTTTTCTAACTTTTACATTTTTAGAGAAAAAATATGAAATTCTAGACTATCTTAACGTATATACATATATTAAATGTGGTTCAATAAAAATTACTATACTAAATTCGTCAAGGTGTATTTAATAATACATTTTAAAAATTGTTATTAAATAATATTTTTTTTATTTTCTAGCTGTATAGAAGTTTCATAAAAGCTGTTTGAATGCAAGTCGCAACAGTAATGCATCCCATGCAACATGCTGGTGGAGTTGCAACTTATTATGCTACTCCTAGGCCAACTCATCCACATTATTCAAGTGTAAGTATCTATTGTTTTAGTTATTTTAAAAATATATGATATCAAATTAAAAATTTAAAACGTTTTAAAGTTATATATTCAATATTATTTTTATGATTTGCTTGGTAGGTATATGAATTTTCTCATTATCTGTTGAGTTTTAAAATTAATAAAGTTCTTACATTATTATTATTTATTATTTGTGTTGGTTGATTATAAATTTTTTGTTTTTGCACAGTGATTATATGCAATTATTATTCAGAAATATAAATTGTAATTGTATTAAATAAACATAATACCATTTTACCTAAACTTATAACAACTTTTAATAATACCTATATATTCACTTGAGGGATAATTATATTTTAGAAATACATAAATTCTTCCCTTATGGTATATATTTATTTTGCTTTTGACTAAAGTATAAAATATGTGAGTAATATTTTATTGTAACCAATTTATAAAATTTAATTTTGTAAGCCAAATGTATACTTTTAGTGTTTTTTTTTAATCATCTTCTCTTTGAAATTTTGAGTTTGGTGATGTGCTGGTGAACGAGTATGAGCTTATATTTATTTATTATATTTTATTAATAAATCATTTTAAATTTTTTTTTGTGTTTTCAATTGGTTATTTAAATTTTAGAAGGGAAAATATAACTTTGGGAGAATTTAAATTTACACCACTGTTTTGTGTGGACTAGAGAATATTTACTCAATAGCTTTATGATTCTTTTATCAGTAGATATTATACCAGTACATATTCATAAAATAGTTTTAATAAATACATTAGTATTATTTTGAAAAACATTAAATAAATAATTTCAATATTTAACTTGTAATTAGTTGGCTTGATGGAATTTATTGATAATTAACTAGCTTTTTTAAGTTCCAGTGATCTCAATTTAACTTTCAATCGATTTTATAGGGAACAACGAAATAATAATTCTAATTATATTATAATTTAACACAAATATTTAACACAATATTTAAATTATCATATAACATTTTTTAAGAAGTAGAAATTGATTAATCGTAAGATCTTATTGCCAGACTTTTTACAAGTTTAGGTCTTTTTTTAAAATTTATAAGTTTAAATAAAATTAAAATTAAATTTCTTGTTATAGTTCCCCGATATTTTTGGCCTGGAATTTTATAATTTAGGAAATTAAGTTTACGAATTTATTATATTATTAATTGTTATATAATTATTATTAAAAATTAATAGTATTATTATTATAATATAAATTTAATATAATATTCAATGAAAATTAACTAATTGTTTTATAATATAAGTTATTTATAGAGGAGTAGTTTTTTGTTAGAAATATATTTTTAAATATCATTTCGAAAAGTCATATGCGTTAATGAATGTGAGAGTACTGCCAATATGTTATTTATTGATTGTGGTATATTTTACTGAACTGATAAAAAATTTGTTGTAATATGATAAAATTATGTATGCTGATAATAAACCACTATAAGAATATATTTGAGTACTTGTAATTAGTATTTACTGTGGTCAATCGGAACATGTGTTGTAAACGGGTATTTTAGGCGTGGTCGGACACGCCTGGCAAGTTTATCGTACATAACGATCGTCGTCGGCGACGTTCGTCTTGTCCACACCAAAACCCCATTCATTGACTATTCAAAACATTGTTAGTTCAAGTATACAGGAAGGTCCTATTGATTAATTGATATTAATGAAATTATATTATATTTCTAAATAGTACATGGATAGATAAAAGTTTAGTTTATTTATTTTATTTATTTTAAAACTGTAAAACGAGTTTTGAGTATTATGAATGATAAAAAAATGTAACTGTTGTTATTTGCTTCAGAGTTTTTTCAAAAGAATATATTATAATGGAAAATAACATAAATTCTTAGTGAAACCAATAATACCTATTAAATTAATGCCTTGAATAATACTTTAAGAGTAGTGGAAAAATGTCGTAATGAGTTTGAAATAAGTATTTCTAGAATTTTTATTATTACGGATTAAAAACATTTTTATTTGAAGGAAATTAACTATTGTGATTATTTTAATAATAATTTCAAATGCATTGCGTGAATAGTAAACGTGCGATATAATTTCAATTTATATGCAGTCTGGTATTAAATGTAGTTAAAATATTTTTTGTTCTAAATAAGGTATCTTTTACATTTTAATCATAACATTCGTATATAGAAATGTATGATGTGGACATATTTTATCACACTCGTATTATTTTATTATATTATGTAATTATGATAATTATAGGACAAAAATTAAAGACTGATTTACAGAGAATTGTTAAATAAATCGTTAAGCTAATTACTATGTTGAACTTTGAAATAATGGTAATTGAACTATTTAAATTTATAATTATACCTTCATTAAAAAGAATTTGAATGACAGATATCTATGATTTTTAATTATAAAAGTCTCAGTATAAATTAATAATCTCCGATTTTGAATAATTTGTACTTTACGTGATTTTTTAATTAATGGGAAGTATGAAATCATTAGTTTTTGCGCAATCGTTGAGTTATTACTAATTTCATGTTAAATCAGTTGTTACTTTTAATGCATTTTTTTGTAACATTTATTTTTATATGTTTTTGATAAGAATAGGTATTAGTCATTAGCTTGTATTTATACTCAAATTCCTGAATTGTAATCGAGACAGAAAACATTAATGTAATGTCAAATATTTTTTAAAGTATGTAGGTACTTATCGTTTATTGTAATTACTTAGGTACAAGTTTTTAGTATTTTAACGTACCTATTTAACAATATTACGTATTTTTAGTACTTAAAATTCCAACAGGTCTCAGTTGTTCGCTTGGTCAGTATAAAATGCTCTGTTTCATGAACACATGTATAATTTAAATGGGCAACCTTGTAGCTACCGGGTACACAGCGTATATGCGTATATGTGACCCGTAGTTTGGATATATATATACAATATTTTAGTAATATTAATTCGTAAATGGTCTCTCTTATTTCTTGTCACCCTCCCACTGTTCAGAAAAACGACCCTGTATTAAAATAAGTTTCAAATATACCTATTATATTTGTACATAGTATGATATATCCGGTTTGTTATTCTTGGCTACCTACTCTTAATTTCAACATCATAATATTATCCATCGCCTACTTGTCATTGTTGTGGGAATATTTCAATACATATTTTTTTAAATAAATTTATTTTATTTCTGTTTTTTAAAATATACTTGCCGTGTGATTGCGGACCGTGGAAAAATATATTTCGAATATATGTACCATATTAATTATGGTTAAGTTATAAGATATATGAATGCTTAGAACGGATATTATAAATTGTATACGTTATTTTTTAAAATATTTTCTTATGAAGAACAAAAATAAAACATAGTGTAATTTGTTTTAATAAATTTTTTATCACTTTTCATAAAAAGCTTCATATGAGAAGTATACTATTGTTAAAAATGATTAATATTAAGTTTTTAATATCATTACTCTTAGTAATTATTTTCATAGTTATCGGTTAACCATGGATATTACTTATTAGTTGTATAATTAAATATAAATAAAATATTTTGATTTTTGATTTTCTATACTTCTGTCCATAATATTTCCGTAGTAACGTGTTGTTTTTTAAGGAACTTTTTTTAGATCAAAATATTTTACAACAATATTTTCAATGTTTTTTAAAATTATTTTCAATATCAAAATACTTATTTGATACTATATTTGTTATATAACTTTTACTTTAAACTATACTTATTTTCGATTAAAAGTATTAAAATCATTATCTTAGGGGTATTACTTTTAATTATATTATAATACGAATAATAAATGGAAAGTTATACAGTCAACTCGTGATATAACGAATTTCAAGAGACCGAGCAAAAAGTACGTTATATTGAAAGTTCGTTACATCGAAATTCATTATATCAAAAACATAAATCAATAAAATTTATTTAGACGATATTTAAAAGAAAATTTAGATTTTATTAGGTTTTATAATAACAAACCGACATGCAATATTAGATTATTATTAAATATTTTATTAGATACATTCATACATTTTTGTTTATTACATACATACTTCTTTTTTTTAAAAAAAAAAATCAGTTTTTTTTTGTGTATATCCATTTGCGCTTACACGATTAATAGTGTTGTCCAAATTTAGAATATTGCAAAATACAATATCGTTAATATCATGTCTTTGTAAACAATTTAAGACGACACGGTGACCTAATTTTGTTACATTCGAGCTTACGGGGGCTCTTCGTCACCAGTCTTATTCAAAATCTCATCATTATTGAGAACTCTACAGGTAGCCAAATCTTTGTCGATAGCAACAAATTTATGTTTATATTTAATACAATTTACATTTAACAGACATGTATCTTATAAAAGATACATGAACATTATCTTATCGCATAATAATAGCTGAAACAAACTCGTAAGACGTACAACGAAATTGTAAAAATTCGTTACATTGTGTGAAATCTGGCCAAAAAATTTTCGTTTTATCGAGGGGACCAAAATACATTAAATTTTTCGTTATATCACGAGATTTTCATGGGTCCAACAGTTTTATACGTTTATCGAGGTTTTCATTATATCGAACTTCGTTATACCGCGAGTTGACTGTATTTATTTAACTGATGGTAAGTCTGATGAAAATAAAATTAATGGTCGATAAGGGAGGTATAAAAAAATTATTAAATCAAATTGTTCATATTTTTGATTATTTAAAATGTTTTGACTAATGTTAACTTTTTCTTAAATTATAAAAACTATACTTTCAATTTTAATTTCAATGTTAACTATTAATTATTAACATATTATGTAAAGCAATCACTGAATAATTTTACTAAGTATCACCAATTGTATTATGGTTCTTTTGATATAAGACAAAAAATATTATTGATTTTTTTTACTCTTTTGAATTAATTTAAATCGTAATTTAACATTCAAAGATCTTCAAATAGATTATATATATTTTGAAATATATAATAATAAAAAAAATAAAACATTTTTGGTCTTATACTTTTTATCTAAACTGAATATTAATTGTTATAATATACATTTAATTAATAAATTAGTAGTTATATTCAACATCACCTGTACTTAAATAAGTATAACTTAATAAATATTTTTATTTATTTAAAAATAATAATTTTATATAAAATTATAAATTTAATACAGTTATATTATACCATAAATATGAAAGAATACAGATTGAAAGAGAAACTTCATAAATTATGAAACTGCATTCTAAAAGAAATCACTATTAGATAATTTTACTTATTATTTATAGATAATTAATTTAATTACAAATTAAAAAAATGTTTTTCTCATTAAATTTCAATAATAATTACTTGCATAATATGATTCAAATATTTCTCAACTTTGGTTAAATCATGAAAACTGTTTTAAATTCACCTTTCCTTTTATAAATGAAAATATTTTAAGTACATATATACAGATGTATACACAAGGAGTTTTTAAAAATTACCTCTCCCTCTTCCGAAATTCAGGAAAATTACTAAATATTTTTTATAGTAAAAATAGTTTAAAGATTATATGAGTATAAAAATTTATAAAATGTAATTAATTACATGGTTGTTTCGAGAAGATCGCCAAACATAGATAATATAGAAGCTGATAATTATATATTTGAAAAAAAGTTGATAATTTCAAGAACTTAGAGTCGTGAACATCAATAAAAAAAATGGTCTGCTTATAGAAATAGATTAACGAATCATGAGCGGAAATAGATGTTATTTCAGTATTATTAAACTTCTAAGATCTAAACTGTAATCTTGAGAATCAAAGATATTACTAAGATAATAACATACGCTTGTAAAACCTGGTCTCTGACCAAAGGCGATATTAGAAGTTCTATCACATGTAAAAGAAAGTGTTACGAACCATATACGGGCCAATATTTAACCAGGAAATACAGACCTATGAAGGAAGAAACAGAGAAAATATAAATAGACCATATAATTAGCCAGAAATACTCTCCTTTATTAGGAAAAAACAGCTAGAAAGATTCGGGCATACATAGAGAGCATATAGTTAATTAAAAAAGTAATGGTCGACAAAATAAATAAAACGAAATCTTTAGGATGACCCGAACTTCGATGGATTGACGTAGTGATCAAATATTTATTAATAATTAAAACAGACAGCGTATCAGAGATAGACAAAGAAAAAATTTGAGTACAGCGTTGGTCCCGAATAGATCGTCAAGCTGACAAAGAAGAAGAGATGAAAATTTATAAATCTAAAACCCCACATAAATACTTTTTGTGTATGCACCTGTATTTAAATTTACATAAATACACACATACATATATAAATTAAGAATACATATATGGTATGCAAACCAATTTAATGGAAATGTCCTAGAAGAAGAGAACTGTGTAGAAGATGAAGACAAAGGAGACTATATCCTCCAATCAGAAATTGATTTTGCTATAGAAAATCTTAAAAATAACAAAGCATGCGGTATAGATAAAATCCCAGCAGAACTAATAAAGTGTGCCGGTGAAGAAATAAATAAAGAACTTGGAAATATATGTAACGAAATGTACTTAAACGGGGAAATAATTGATGATTTCAAGAAAGGCATTATAGTAACAATTCCCAAGAAAAAGGGGACAATGAACTGCGAGGAATATAGGACTTTAAACCTCAACACGCATGCTTCAAAAATAATAACAAGGGTAATAAAGAATAGAATAGAAAAAGCAATAGATGCAAACCTAGGAGAAGATCAATTTGGTTTTAGGCGAAATATAGGAACCAGAGAGGCGACCTTAGCGCTAAGGATAATGATAGAAAAACAGATTAGACGAAACAAAGAAACCTTCATTGCTTTTGTAGACCTGGAGAAGGCTTTTGATAATGTACAATGGAAGGAATTATTTAAAATATTAAAAAGAATCGGAATTAAATATAACGATAGAAGATTTATCTATAATATGTACAAAAGCCAAACGGTCATAATACAGATAGATGGGAAAGAGCAAGAAGCAAAAATAAAAAAAGGTGTAAGACAGGGTTGTATTTTGTCACCAATGCTATTCAACTTGTACATTGAAGAGGCAATGAAAGAAATGAGAGAAGAAATACAGAAAGGAGTGCGAATAGGAGGAACAATGATGACGGCCTTAAGATTTGCGGATGACATAGCTTTCTGTGCGGAAAGAGAAGACGACCTGCAAAATACCCTAGTAACAATAGATAGAATACTAAAAAATAAGTATGGCATGAAGCTGAACAAAAAGAAAACAAAAGTTATGGTTTGCAGTAAAACTAATCCGGTTCGACTCAACATAAATATCGGAAATGAACAAATAAAGCAAGTGCAACAATTCACATATTTAGGAAGCAATATAACAGAGGATGGTCGCAGCAAAACAAATATAATCTGTAGGATAGCACAGGCGAAAAGAGCATTTCAAGACAAAAGCCACATATTAACTACCAATAGTGTTAGCCTGGAAATAAGGAAGAAATTCCTAAAAAGTTATATTTGGAGCGTAGCGCTCTTTGGATCCGAAACCTGGACAATAAACTCAACGGAAAAAAATAGGCTAGAAGCCTTTGAGATGTGGTGCTACAGGAAAATGCTCAAAATACCCTGGACTGAGAAGGTAACGAATAAGGAAGTACTAGATAGGATAAAGGAGCAACGACAAATATGGAAAAGTATTCAATCAAGAAGAGGCAAGATGATAGGACACATTTTAAGGCATGAGAGTTTATTAAAGAAAATAATTGAAGGAGATGTTGAAGGACACATTGCAAGAGGAAGACCAAGAACAGAATACATGACACAGATAATGCAGGATACGAATAAGGGAAGTTACAAAGACCTGAAGGAATTGTGCTACGATAGAGAAGCATGGAGAGCTGCAACAAACAAATCTACGGATTTATAACAAAAAAAAAAAAAAAAAAAAAATATATATGTATCTATCGTAGTCATATAGTAAAATCGGGCAATTTACTAAATGCCTACGTAAAGAAATATATGAGAATGTCATTTGTCCGGTGTTCAATGAAGATACAATGCGTATAAAATAGAACGCATACATTTAATTTTTTAAATGGAAAACCCATGGGTAATTTATTTCGATCTCAAAAAAAATAAGAACTTGGCAACTATGACCATCGATTGCAATTAGATTATTTACAAAAAAATTAACCATTGTATCCATAAGAATAGCACTACATTAAAAGAGAACAGCAGTAATAAATTAATTATAGGCTAAAACTAAGCAACTTAGAGCTTGTGGTATATTTTCATTTTTTTGTTTGTATTCAGTTGTAGAGGTTTGAAAATTTTAGGAAGGGATTTCATTTTTCAATTCATTATCTTAGAGTAGCCATCGGTTTCTGGTCTCAGTACAATTATTAGTGATTAATAACCCTTCTCCAGAAGTTTACAACGTACGATATAAAATCAACTAACAAGGTTTAGAAAATGTACAGCTTTATGATTTGGCAGCAAATAAGAATATTATGACAATTTTCATAGAATTTTGTGTCTAAAATTTCTGTGAAATTGACGTGGTGAACTGGTATAAGTTTAAAAGTTATCTAGAAGCGGAGAAAGTTTTTAAAAATTGTCGAGTAACCAATGACGAGGCAGAAAGAGGAGTTGCATTGATCCAAGACCTTAATCGTAAAATCACCAAGACCAATTTTAATTTATTTTATAAGAAGTTTTTGAGCATCGAAAGAATTATCTTGATTGCAACAAACATGGTCTTACAGCCACAAATTCAACTTTTATACTATAATACATATATTTTTTAATAATTTTAGTAATAATTAATAGTTTCAGAAAACTATTACGGTAATCATTTTAAGTTTACTTTGTAATATAGTATGTCTTATTTATTAAAAAATAAAAATAAAAATATTTTTTATGGTATGAATCAGTTTTTTATCACTATTTTATTAATAGGTTACTTAATAATTTAATTTATTTAATTGGCTAAGGATGGCTCAAAAGTTAATTTAAAATCAATTTTTTTATTGAAAATTAAATTTGGATGTGCAATGAACAATTTTTGAGTATAGAAATATAATTGATATACAGATAATACAAGAATTAATTCAATATTATTTTATTATTTCTAATTATTTCATAGTTTGAATAGCTTATTTCAATTGGTAAATTTTCATATGGATATCATTTTATTATTTTATCGTTTAATATTATAGAAACGTTACTTTTAAAATATACATATGCGCCATATTATTCACATTGGTAGCACTTACGTGGATGTAGATGTACTAAACTCCGCTGTAATCGTTTGGATTTAATTTGATAAAAACAGGGTTTAAACAATAAAAACAATAACTTTCTATTCTATTGTTGAAATAATTTTATAAATAATTTTATTAAGTTGAATGCAAACTATTACAGCGATGTCTAATGAGGACGACTACTAGTTGGTTTCTGAGTTGTCTACAGGTAACATACAAATTGGTTCCTGCAAGTTTTCATGATAATACAACCTTGCTAAATTAAGCTTACAAATTATTATGATATATTCAACCAGCAATAATTGCCTTCCTTTTTATACAGACTTAAGACTATTTATAATTTTAGATACATGAAATATTTCATACCTCAAAAATTCAAACACTGCATATCTGCCCAAATATTTAGTAAAAATTCATTATTATTTTCAATATAATTTTCAAGTATACAATCAAAAAATGTAACAAGTTTTTCATGTACTAGTTTTATTATCATCTACATGAACGTTTTGTATTATATCAGATGTTAATAAAGGTAATCCGAAAAAGTATTTAAATATTTACTGTGATTTATTTCTAAATTCCATTTACAACCCTATCAATTTCCTAGTTATCGTCAAACATTATAAAATATTATATGATTATCGATTCGTACAAATTTTGTTACAGTTGTAATTTTATTTGGGAACCGATTCGAACAGATGTATGTAGTTTTTTGGCAACTAATTCGTTTATTTTATTTGACCCGGGAACCAATCCCGCATTATCAGTCTAATAGTCGTGTCCACGTATGCGATGTTTATTTTAACAAAATGATGGCATATCTATGTATTCTAAAACCAAAGATAACACTAACAATATTAATTTAAATATTTACTTTTTGTTTAAAATGAATTTATAGCATATTCAATGTATATTAATTAAAAGGACTATTTAAAAGAAATTATTTTGATTATCTATGTATTTATTATATTTATTTCATTTCTATGTCATGATATTAAAACATTGGAATATTTTACTATTATAGAGGTCACAGTTAATATTATTCAGTGACATTGAAAACTTAATCGATGAGATTATATATTATTATATAAACATAAAATCATGATCACTTAATATCACTGTTTAGGTAACTCTAATGTTAGCTTACTTTTCACCGCCCTATCACTGTCAGCTCTTCCACAATTTTACTCATTGTACATATAGTTTAGATTGTAAATATTATTAATAGTATGTAATTTAATAAAAAAAAAAACTTATGAAATACAATAAGATTATCTATAACTACTGGGTGTTTCAAAAAAAAATATCCTTAATCTATGAAGAGTTGGAATGTATTTCTATATAGTATCTTCATTTTATTTCTATAGATTAATTATTTAAAGTTTATTTCATTGTTAAAATATTAAGTAGTTTATTTGTAGTAAAAATATAATTTTGTCCTAAGGTCGAAAATTTACTATGGGTAGTTTTTCTATAGATATTTTTCAATTTTCTTTTAGTTTTTCTATCATTAACGGAAATATTAAAATACAATAAAAATAATATCGATATTCATTCCACTTTTATTTTCTATTTTATTTAAAAAACTACCAAATATGTATTGTGGTTAAAATATGTTAATTGGACTGTATAACTGTTAAAATATTTTTGAATTAAAACTATTGATTTTAATTAGCTTTGAGTTAATTCTGGAGGTAACTTCTAGAGTAATTAATTTATATTACCTTTAAAGCAATTTTTAAGTATTGTACTTTCAACATTAAGTGGAAATGAATATCTAGAGAGGAGCAATTACCTACCAGTCAAATCATTGATATTTGAGACAGGTTATTTTTAATATTCGTGATATAGGTACTCTCTTATTCAAAAACAATCATCCCTAAAAATGTATACATATTTTCCCTTACAACATTATTGCATTAGTTGACCCTTTTAAGTGCTAATTTAGTGAAAACTTTCTTTGTATATTAACTAGAATTTTACCACAATATATTATATTACTAATTATTTTTGACTCATTGAAAATTCTGTGGGGATTATTAAAATTTTTTTGTTTAAAAGCAACGTAATGTAATATTTTATATTTATTGTAATAAATACGTTAAAATATACAAATTTATATTTTTATGTTGATTAGTAATAATCATGTTCGACGATAGGTACCTATTAAAAAAAATAAAAATATTTTAATGTTTTGTGTGGTATATATTTAACACTAAGTTCGCAGTAATTTATTTAATGCTTGCAAGGTAAATGCATAAATCACCTTATTTTTAACTTGTAGTTCTACGTTTACACAACTATATCCCTTATTTCTGGTTATTTGAATAGCCAATGTAGTGTTTAGTTTGTTAGTGGACCCAAGGTATTTGATATGGATACACGTTATCATTACTTACCCTATAATATACTTATTGAATTACTAACTATTCGACATTAAGTGGGCTACGTAGTAGTCTTGTACTAGTATTAGTGGATAAGCATGGATAATTATTATAGTACAATAGAAAAATGTATAGAAAAAAAGTAATGTAAGTTATAAGTATGATTTTTTTATTGATTCCAAAAAAAGTTTTTTGTGCTACATCGTAAAATTGGAAATTGAGTACTGATAATCTAAATAAATTATAATTGTTTTTTTATCATTATTTTTTCAATGATTTATCTTGAAACAGAAATACATGGAAATGTGGTGCTTTTTGCGTTTATGTTACAGTAACTCCCGATTGGAATCTTTTCGAATCTGATACTTATTTTTTTTTTAATAAATTTATTTAATGTACTTATATGATATTTCTTATTTATGTTACTTTTTTCCTGTTAGTTTTTCCACTGTTGTTTACTAATTATATATACTTTATACCACTTAACGTCAAATAATTATTATTTCAATAAATATATTATATATTAGCTAATGATAAGTGTATCCATACGGAATACCTTATTCATACTTCATACTTTATTGTTTTAATTCATAGTATAGTTTTAACTATTAATATTCATACTTATTTTAAATAATTTTTGTTTGTTAAAAAGTTGATTTTCTATAAACAAATCTATGGTTATGAAATCAAATGACTCATTAATTTATTCATATTTCAATTTATTGTTTTTAATAGTTAATACATGTTTGACATAATTGTTCTTGTTTTAGAACGTTTCTGAGTCATTGTTGATAAATTTGATTAGTAAAATATTTTTTAAGACTTAAATTATCAATGTGTACATAATACTACATTACAGTACAATTCATATTTATCTTGTTTTATAAAATGCATTTTATTTTTCATGGCCGTGCAATAATTTGATAGTTTAACTACATTTATATTAGTATATTTTTCAATAATTATATTTTTAAAATATAAAATTATTTTTATTACTTCTAAATTATACTTAATATATTTTGAAATTACATTTATTTTTTGGAGCAACTTAGTCATGAGTAAGTATTTATACAATTTGAACAAGATCCTATTAATTTATAATTAGTTATTAATAACCTACTTGCATGGTTATAAATAATTTATTTTAAATAATTATAAATGTAAATTTATGAAAAATTTCTAAAATCCTATCAACTCTCAATATTCTATTTCTTATTTTAATATCCAGTTAAATCTCCAATTTAAGGATTTAATTATAACTTTTGATTTTAAATTAAATTTTTCTTTTCTGAAACGATCAAAAATAAAACTTTTTGTATCTTAGGATTTATTAACCATACTTGAGGTTCATTCTTAGATCTTATTCCTTTAAAAATCTTCTATTGTTGTATTGTTCGATTCAATGTAGAGTACTATCTTCTCATCTGAATAAATAATAAGTCAAAACAAAATCTTATGTTAGAATCCGTTCAAAATAGTTTTTTACATTTTATCTCTTTTAAGTTCAATATCCACAGACCCCTTTATGGGTCATACAATGTTTTATATTTTTTGAATATTTTTCTACTCTTTGATCGTCGTATATTATTGCTCTCTTTATTTTTTTCAAAAACCGTTATTATGTTAAATTATCTGTTATAAAATACTTTCTTTAATCCGTTTTATAATTAATAGCTTTAATGCCTAGAGATTCTATACCTTTTTATCTATTATTTTCAAGTACAAATTATATTTTTAACTAACTCGCCTGCTAACTTTCTAATGGTTGGAGTAATACTTATGCCTTTAATTTTATTTATCAGTTTATTATTTTGTTTAAT
Organism: Sipha flava; assembly: GCF_003268045.1. Taxonomy (NCBI): domain Eukaryota; kingdom Metazoa; phylum Arthropoda; class Insecta; order Hemiptera; family Aphididae; genus Sipha; species Sipha flava. The sequence continues at coordinate 464,509 of NW_020272815.1, forward strand.
TTATATTATATATTTATTTTTAAATATACAGTTATAAAGACCAAGGCTCAGAAGTTGTAGCACTAAAAATGTTACTTTTTAGCTCTTAAATATGCACTTAAAAACTCTAAAATATGCACTATAAATAGCACGAAAAATCAAAAAATATGCATTTAACTTGAAAAAAATGTAATTTTACAAATTGTTGGGTTCATTAGAAACAGTCTGGACTGATTGAATTATAAACTGTTAACAAAAATGTTAAATTACTTAAATATATTTCTAAAAATATACTTATTAAATTATTTTATATATTTACCTTGGAAATTATCCTAGATTATTAAAATGTTTGATAATCTAATGCAATGATATAATAAGGGAATAACAATAACGTCACTAACTATTAATACATCAAATTGTCGACGAAAACATAAAATAATATTTGATGAGGTCTATTTATTTCCAATAATTAAAATATTTTTTAAAAACATAACCAAGTAAATCGGTTAGTATCAACAAAATGTGATTATTTCCTACATTGTGTAAAAATAATTCCGTAAATATGCAAAAAATAGCAAAATTAAATTTTGTGTATGATATCCGAGTAGTGAGAAACATATTTGCATCTTACTTTCGATGTACTAAGATGAACCAAGAAAAACATGCATTTGCTAGAACTTCCGAGCTCTGGTAATGACTAATTTATTGTATTATGTTTGTTACTTTTTCACACGCAATATTCTTAATATTAAGCTTTATGACTTAAGTCCGTATATACTAAAAAAATATTTATAACCTATTAATTTATATATTCTAGACATTATAATAACGTATTTTCATTCAAAATCTTATTTTTACATAATGGTGTACAATGTTGCTTTTAAATTTAAAAAAAAATTCTCCAGTAGTATATCCAATTTAAATCCTCTGCAGAATCGATTTAATCTTGATATTTATTCAGTTAGATCTAGTTCTATCCAAATAAGTGAAATCAACTAATTTTTAAAATTGAGTATTTGTACAGTGTTTATGAACGTTAGCTTATGAATTTTTTGGATTGAATTTCACTATTCTTTATTTTAATCGAATTACGATAAAATACTTTCAATTTTACAGTTGAATTGTATAAATGTTTTGATTTTATACAATGATCTTGCAATTTTGAACTTAAATGTTATAACACAAATGAAATCAAGTTCTAATTGTTGAAAAAAAAATGTTCAATTGAATCGAAGCCCCAACGAATTGTGTAATTGTAAACTTTGATTTTCGATAAACATGTTTATTTATGTTATGATAGTATTTAGTCTAAACTTTATGTATGCAAAAAAATCGTTAGTATTGGATAGTTAGTTATGAGTTTCCAAGAATTGTATGACATCAAACCATTTTAATCTAATAAATGTGGTTAATAATAATTGTGGAAAGTGTTTTCTATAATTTGTGGTTTTCTGTCCAAGCAAACCGGATGTTTGGTAGAATATATTTATGTAAAATATATTATATCTTTTATCTGCTGTATACATAATTTGGTGATTAGTTTAGTTTTGATTTATTTAGTTTTGTGCGTAACAATATAAAGAAGAAAAAATTATCATTCAAGTGGTTCACTGTGATATAACTGTCATTTTGTCAAGTAATACCGATGTATTGTCTAAGTTTAGTTGTTTAAAATTCTAAAATATTAATTAATTAATTTTCTTAACACAACCATCGAAACTATAGCCTGTAAATTAAATTTGTTGGAATAATTTCTCATTTTAACTTTTGTAAAAAAATAAATTGTTCAAATCAGATTTAAAGAAGAATGTCATAATGTCATTTCAAATTAATTAACCATGTCAAATTAATTAATTATTTTATAATTCATTTTATAAATATCGTATTTGGTTTTTTTATACTCCTTATTTACTCAAACATAAATAAATTTTCAATATTATGTGAAATATATTTCTCATTTTTTTTTAATAATTAGGTTTTTAACAAACAAAACAAAAAAATGTTATCAACTGAAAATTGATTACAATAAAATTAATAATAATATAATTAATATATTAATAATAATATATTTTAATAAATCTTAAATTAAGTATAATTTCATAGGAATTTGATAAAATCTGGTATGAAGATTTCTTTTTTTAAACTTCGCAAATGTTTTCCCCATACACTTTTTTTATTAATTAAATCAAATTTTTTACTCTAAAATATGGACTCTACATTAAAATTACCGTTGATAATATACCAATCCTTTCTTCCGATAAGTCAAATTCTTCGGTCTGAATCTGAATATAAGATTAATCTGGCAAAATCATATTAAAAAAAGACTTAGTTTCAATGTACGTTCTCGCTCTTTAAAAATACTAATATCCCGGGGTCACCAAGAGGAGGGAGGGATCATTTTATTTCAGTCACCTGTCTAGGAAAATTTAAAGAATCTTAAAATCTAGATTGATTAGAAATACTTGGCGTTAGTGGCGTATTTATGAGGAGGGAGGGTGTTGGGGTTTCAACCCTCCCCTCAGAGACTTTCCAGACCTAACATTTTTAAATTTCGATCAATTTGAAGTTTGATAATTTTGAAAATTCGATTAACGGAAAAATTTTAAATTTATAAATTTTATTAATTTTATAAAATTATATTTTATAAAAACTAATAAAATTCAGATACGATAATATTTTATACTATAATATAGTAATAATGTATTATATAATATATCGCATTTTGCATAATGAGCATCAATAAACTCTCAAGCTTTTCTTCGACAATTGTGGACCTTAATCTTGTTTTAATAAGTTTAACCTTAAAACAATAATTAAAATATAAATTAATAATCAAAAACTTGTTTACAATATACATTTTCATTATTTACACGATAAGTATCTATTTGTATGAAAACAGTTAAGAACCACTTCTATAATTATAAATATATCTATGAATTTTCCAATTAATTTTTTTTATATATTAAGAATAAATAATTACTTTGGAAAATGATCTTTTTTCTGAAGTCGAAGTCACTGGAATTGTTCCGTACATTTTAAAGTCCAAGTATAGATTGGGAAAGGTACCGGAAAAATTCAAAGTTGATAAAATTTGAAGCAGGGTGTAAAATATAATTTGTTTTCCTTTATCTGTTACTCATTGTTACTACTACTGCTACCACTACTACTTATATTACAGTTACTAATTTCAGAATTTTCCTCATTTTATTTTATATTTTTGTTATCTTGGGTTTTTTGAAATTGTGATGTTACCATTTACATCAGAACCAAAAATTAATTCATTAAAACTTTTAGTAATTATTTTATATTCATTTCTTAACTGGATTACATTAAGATCTGTTACCCCCATGCACCTAATTTTTCAAAACAGTCGATTGGCAGTGTTTGATTGGTATTATTGTACAACAAAATCCTTTCTGGAGACAATAATGACAAATCTTTCATTATTTCACGTGAATCATTAAATTTTGAATTTATGGAATTGATGATTTGATACAACTCTTTAAAATAAGTTTCACATTTATATTTGAATTTTGCACAAGATTACACTTCATCAATACTGTTTTTGCCAAAACTTCTTTTATAATACATATTTCTTTTTCTATTTTCTTTGAAACTTGTTGGATGAAGTGAATTAATTTCAACAAATGCTGTTATTTCGGTTATTAATTTTTCATAATTTTCATCTTTCTTAATATGATTTAATAGATTTTATAATATATTTATTAAATTAATAGCTTCAATTAAGTCTAGAGATTTATATTGAAGATAATTAGCTAGTGGAGTGGTGATGGCCAAAATGTTTTTGACGAAAATCATTGTTAAAAAAACTCAAATTATGTAATTATTTTAAGAATTTTTTTAGCTCCTGTCTGTTTTCAGAAATTGATAGTTAACAAAGTGAATATAACAAGGCATTAAATTTTCAATATACGACTTGAATTACATGGTCATGTGACGTTTACCTAGTGTCTGGAAAATCTATCATTCTTCGAATACTCTGTAGGTTGAAGTAGCTTTTGTAATCTTAAAAATTCTGCAGTTCTTTTTTGTGTTCTTATAAAATATATTAACGCTTGAAAATCACTAAAGAAATTGTTTGTATTTGTACTAGAATCAGTCGTGTCTACGATGACTAAATTAAGTCTATAGGCAAAACACCATACATAAGTGGCTTTTGGATTTTTCTTTTGTATAAGAGTCTCTAAACCATTATATTCCCCTTGCATTGACACAGCACCATCATATGATTGTGCATACATATGTTTTTTCCAATTTATACTATACTGTTTCATTATTTTCAAAAATACCTTTACCAGTACTATTATCTGGAGTTTGTAAAGCAATTATCGTTCTTTTATTTCCTCTAAATAAACATATCTTAACAAAAATGTTATTTTTTCCAGATTAAATACATCAATAGTAGTATCTACAACTATTGAAAACATTTCAGATTTTTTTAATTTTATTTAACATTATACAGGTAGATCTTATAAATTCTTTCATAATATCTAACAATTTATTCTGGCTTACATTAGACAAAAAGGATAATTTATTTTTTGAAACATGGCACAATATTTGGACTTGTTACATTTCTGAATGCTCAGTCTTTTTTGTGAGGTTTTTCATTAACCACTTTAGTATTAAGAAACGATTTAATATTATGAATATCCTCATTATTATCATTACAAAAGTATGGTTACATTTTTTAATGGTTTTTTTTAATTTCTCATCTAGTGTTTGAATTGTTAACACAGGCATTTAAAATTAAACATATAATATTTTTTATCTTAAATTGTGATGTAATCTCTCAATATCATTTATATAAAATTATTGACCATATAAAGTAATAATAATTAATAGTGTGGTAATAATATTCCTTTACAGTAAGCCAATTTAATTGCTATCTTCATTTATTTTTACGATTTATAAATATAATTTAAAATCAATATTAATTGCAAAAAGTCACTTATTATTTAACAGAATAATCATCATACGAGGATCTTAAGTTTAACGCTTTTATTATGAAATTTAATTCATGGAATTATGGAATTATACATGTGTAATTTTAAAATGTATAACACGGACTTATTTAACTTACATTTTTTTTTATCTATCTACGCAAATGAATTTAATATAATAAATTAGTTTGACAGTTAAAAGTTGTCATTAATATATTGATTATATCTTATATTATAGCTTTTATTTAAAAATATTAATTTTGTTAATTTTTACATATATGTAAAAAATACTACAAATATATTTGCTCTTTGCCGTGGGCTTACAAATAATTAATGTACTAAAATTAGGAAAAATTGTATAAGCAAGTCTAATCAATTTTAAATCAATTAACTAATAATTTCTAAATATATTATGATGTTTAAATTAATTATATTATTAAATATAAATGACCTATTTAGTATTGATTTTTTTTAAATTTTTAATTAAATAAATTAAAATATAGAACTAATAAACTCCTGGTGGGCATAGAATATAAATATAGTTAAATTTTATAATAACCTTATATTAATCTTAATTTATTTATTTAATAATTAATAAATAATTAATAACCTTAATGCTCAATCACTATTATTATGAGTTACGTATTACTTAATTATTAAGTAATAATAAATAATAATTTAAAAAGGTACTCAAAATATTATATAAGAACAAAGAGCAACGAAGTAGAGCAAATCATTCTATATTTAATATGCGAGTATGATATAAGTATTATAATAAAATGTAATAATACATTTTACATTTCGATCAAACAAAATTGTTATAAACATTTTATAACATATTGAACGACTACGTAAAAAATAAAAAACCAATTATATATATTGTATATATATATATTGTACTAGTTATTTGTTAGGGATTTCAAATCTAGAACACTCAGGTAAATTGTAAACGAAACCATAAAATGCTGTATATTATTAAATGCAGATTGAATTTATAGAATACATAAGTACATTTGTTGTCAGTTTAAAATTAGAAATACATTCTTCTCTTATAATATTTTTATAGGTTGTAAGTATTTTTGATTATTTGTAATGCATTTTTTACGTACTTCCAATGAATGCCAAATTCAATCCGTCTCCATAAATTCGATTTGTTTTAAAATCAAATTATTTTTTAATGTTTTCTAGATTTTTTATTTTGGTAAGCAAATAATTGTACGATTGAAACTGTAATTAGTTATAATCAGTGGCGCCCACAGGCTTACCATGAACCATTGCAGTTATAGTTATAGGGCCCCTAAATTAATTTTGGTCTACATTCATACTGGTATGACCATATTCATTTGATCGAAATAATTTTTTTTTTCAAATGTATTTTCAAATACATAATTACCTTAAATAAATTAAAAAAAAAATCTCCACCTGTTGATATTACTAAAAAATGTTTAAAAAGGAATTTTAATTTTTTTTCTTTTCTTATGAAGGTTTTCTTAAATGTATTTAATTCTTAAATTTGTAGTTATTGTAGTATTTTTAACGTTTTATTTTTTGAAGATATACTTGAGAGTAGGTGAATAATTTTATTTTCAGTGGTTATATATTTATGTCTATAATACTTCTGATATAATTTAATGTGAATAGGTACATATTATGATCGATTGTAATACTCGAGTGTTAAATATACAAAAATAGTAATAAATGAAAATATAGTGACAAAATTTGAAATTTTTTTCAAATATAATTCCTACTTGTTGTTAAACGATATGGAACATTGAACGTTAATATTGAATATTTAAATTGAATTTGATAACTTCTTATGTTACAGCAATGAGTATTAATATAAAATAAATATATGATGTTTAACGATTTGTTTAATTTTGTAGTATAAAATAGTAGGTATGTTTTTATATTGCTGTATATAGATTTAAAAAGGTGAATGTTATATGTAATGTATAAGATTGAATGTAGGAACCTTCCAAGGTCTTATGAAATTATCAAAAACGTATTAAAATCTAATTATTTTTATACAATTATGGTATATACTATGGTAAAACTATTGAACATATTATTTCAACGTGAATTATCTTTATTTAATTCAGAATAGACGATATTAACATATACAATTTACTTGTGAGATAGGTATTCATTATTCTTTTAGACAGTCGAATGAAAAATACAGATTTGCTGAAATTTATACTCCTTTACAGTGTGTTTATGGTTTTCATGTGTTTCATGGTGTTTGAAAATATGTTTAGCTTTCTGATTTTATTTTTGCAATTATAGCTTTCCAAAAGTTAGGGTCATATACCGATATACGTATTACTTACACAATGAAAAACAGTTACATATGGTTTCTGTTTTTCACATGTTGAATTAATGAATTCTGATGAGGATTTCAGCCGGTCGTATAGCTACTTGTGTAAAAGTAACACGTAAACTTGTCATTAATATTAGAGGATTTTCTTCGGGAGAATCGAGCCGCTCCGCCTCACACATACGTGCATGATATATGATATATAAAGTCGTTTTAATTCGTTTCATCAACGAAAAAAGTTTGGTGCGGTAAATATAAACTCGTTTTTCCAGTTAACGTTATTACATTGTTTGCTGTCACCACACATGTGTTGATCAAATGTTTAAGGGTGTCGGTTTTTATTTACTCAAGATCTTTTTCTAGAAACCGCCCTAACCGCACCCTTTCAAAAACAGAAAAAAAAAACAATACATCCCTTTTGTACGCTTATACAACTTGTGTGTGTGTAGTAAATATAGAACGAAGACGAGCGATACGCGGCGGCAGCATGTATGCGAACGCGCCTCATGTGAATGCCGGCGACAACGATGACGCGGCGGACCAGGCGCGACAGGCCAGGGAAGAAGGGAGATTTCGCGGTGTGCCTACGCACACGTCGGTGGCTTACGCGGCCGGCCGGACGGGGGACGCGGAGCGGCGTTAGGGAGTGGTCGCCCGGCGTGTGCCTGCGCGCGCGCGCGCGTACGTGCATGTGTTTGTGTGTGTGTGTGCGTGCGTGCGCGCGCGTGCGCGCGCGACGTGTACGGTGCATGTGTGTGTACGTGTTCTCAGTTGTGGTGGCACTTAACGCCCGCCGCCCGCGATCGGGTTCGTCCGAAGTCGGTACCGCCGGCGATCGTCGTCGTCGTCGTTGTCGCCGCCGCTGCTGCCGCCGCCGCCGCCGCCGCCGTCATCGTCAACGGACAGCGCTGCTACACAGCAGTACAGAGCGGTAGCGGCAGAGCACTAGCAACTTTGATCGTGTTAGTATGCGTTTGCCGTTTGCCGTAGACCAGTGTGTGCATGTGTGATCGTATATCGGTCGCCGTCGCCCGTCATCGCCACCGCCACCGCCGCCACCACCTCCGCTGCCACCACAGTCGTCCTCTAAAACAATAATCGAATAAAATATTATTTTTTTTTTATTTTATCACACATTGTTTGTCGCCGTCGTGGACTCTCGATCTCGACGACTTATTGGAATTCGGGGGCGGTTTTTTACGTTTATCATTTTTCCCTCGTCGTTTCCATCTCACAGCTGCTGGCAAACCCCTCCCCGTCGGCAAAAAAAAAAAAAAAATCAAAGTGTGTTCACTTACATATGTATACCGTACTTTTAATTTTTTTATCACTCATTTTAAACCAATGAATCGTTTTATGTTCTGTGCACTTTGAAAAACTTACAATTTGTTTTTTCTGTTTCTCTAGGTAAACTTTCACGATTACAGTGCATCCTACTCCAAGGTAAGTGTTGACGATAGCGGTTTATATTATACTATACTTGTGTTGTACGATTTTTATTTGTAACCTTATAAGGTGCCGCAATGTCGTTTGGCACATTTCCACCGAAAGCGTCGGTTTTTCCCCTCTACGATGTTTATATTTTTCGATTTCTCGCGTTTTCCCGTCGACGACGACGTACTCCACTAGTTTTTAATACGGTGTACTGAGACGAGTGGTCAACAGAAATTCGTACGTCACCGCCACCACCGCCGCCGCCGCCGCCGTCGTTTGTTGCGGATTTCAAAGCACACGTCATCAACAACACTGACGCGGCGGCGACCAAGGCGAACCACGGTGACGACTATTCCTTCGCGAGCGTATGTTGTTTTATCGCACCGTCTACCATTTTTTTGTAATATTGTCGAACCGCGTTCGCGAAGAAAGCGACGTCCGGCTTCGGCGCTTCCGGCGAGAACGCCTAGCCGTACCGCGACGACGCCGAATCTAACGGTGTTTCCTGCGGCACCGAGAACCGCGGTCACTTGAATTACACGTACGCGTAAGAATTCGCGTAGCGTTTCGGATAGATATTCGTGTAAAACGTGTACACACGCCTTGGTGGTTTCAAACCGGTACGTTTTCACCGCGTACACGGAGTAGGTACCGTCCAAGTGCGCGCGCATCCGAGTGCACCGTAGGAAACGTAATTCCGTTTTCGCGTACTCCTCCGGTTCTCATCGTCTTTCTGCGATCACCGGTACATACCGGTATATCGTCTTCTCTCCGCCATGCCACCACGTATAACGTTCGACCCATTCACTATTGATGTGTATTTTTATGCGTTTACTTATCGCCCCGTGTTTTCCGCCCGTCTTATCGTCCTTTTCGTTATTATCCCTTCGTTCACCACCGCCTCAAAGAAAATCCTCTACATACATGGCGTAGAAATCACGTTTCGAAACTTTCACCATCGTCATCATCATCTGCAGCGTAATTACGTGTACACGGGTTGTATTTGGTAATAGGGTGTGTTCGAATATACGTACTCCGCGTCTACACCCTTTATGATGAAAATGGTCTGAAAGCTGCGCTGGAAAGGAAAACGCGCATGATGCTGACATATGCTTTAAGTGGTCTTGGTTATTATTATTATTAAACTTTTTTTTCCTTTCCCCTAAACACGAACAAATTTTTTCCATTTCATTTTTCGTCTCAGAATTTTTCTCTTTTAGTTTGTTTGTTACAATACGAAACGGTACTTTTAAATTAAGTCGTGTGTGTATTAATTCGCACACCGCTTATAGTGCAATGTTCGCACAAAGGAAAATCTTTTAAAGTTTTTCGTCATCGATTGTTTAAATACACGACTAGTTAAGTCGTATGGTATCCATACAATAACGCGATAATGTTCCAAGTAAAATACATAATCGTATATTTCTACAATAATATAAAGTAGGTGACTAAATAATACTCGGGAATTCGCCAATTTCCCAGAAGTAAAGTTAGATTATCGGATTAAAAAAAAAAAAAAAAGAATTTCATTGCATACTGTCATTTTATATTTTCCTTTTTACTTTCAATACATCACGTTTCGATGTTTTCAGACCCATGTCTTTTATTTATTCTGTCTAAAAAATGTGATAAAATTTGAACGTTTAGCAATTATATATTTCAAGTTTCTAAATTGCAAGTGTTTATTCACAACAATAATGCAATTTAATTAAGAAATTATTTTTGTCAAATATTTTTTAAATTTATAAGACATGTACTGAATATTTAATTTTTTAATCAATATATAACCGGTTCAATATAGTTGAAATTTCACGTTATTTTTGATACCAGGTATTTTAACTTTGACTTAATATTAAAACATTATCGGTACAATAATTTTAAATTGGTAAAAGGATTTGCTAGTGTATTGAATTTAGCCTGTTTTTTAGTCGTTTTAAAACAATTAATTAAATTTAAAAACAAAATAATGAAATTAATGTTATACATAGTATAGGTGTAATCATCCAAATATAATAATCGTGGGCCTGGCTTGACGGGATTGATTTTTTTGTTCCGCCGGGAGAGGGTGGGTTTCCCCACAAAGAACTATGACGTCCAAAATCCTGTGGGTGTATGGGTGTATTCGCGCATATGTGTATGTCCCATTTACACTTTAGACGCTTACATTATTAACTTAGGCTCCTGTTGCTTTCTTTGACGTGTCCTTTTTCTCACTTTTTTCCGCATATTCAAATTAATTTCAATTTACCAAACATTAATGCGGTCTTTGTTTTATGTTTTTTTTTATTCTTTTTTGTTCAGTGTAATGAGAGACAAAATAACTTTAAAGTAATTAAACATGTTTAAAATTCTCCTTTTGAACAACTATTAATGGTAAAACAGGACTGAGTTTTGTAATGACTGCTGTTTTTTTTTATCTTATAACGATATTTATGGCATAATGTAGTGAATTATAATTTTATATATTTTAAACATCCAATCAACTATTAGGTTGATTAAGAGCGTGTACGATTTTATGGTATTTATTTATGCGATTATTTTATATGAATGTTATAAGCAAATGTACAGTCATTTTTATTTAAAATTAATGTTTACTTGATTTTTAATAATATCATAATTTTTACTTAAACAAATTTTGGTATTTAATTTTACTTTATAAGAACATAAAAAGTCTTGATGAACATTTACAAGGATAGTAAATAGATTTCAAGTCCTTCTAATCGTGAATAAAAAAAATTGAGCTTATAATAATTTCTGTAGTTCCACTTTTATAATTCAACTATATGTTTATGTACAAATAAAGATTTCTATCCTCGGTATTTACATTTTGAAACGATTTTTTGTTATTTTTAAACATTTTATATTTGTAATAACAATTATTGACTTTATCAACTTAATAATTAAAATTATTATTTAATATTTCTCTAATGAATTATTTATTTTTTCTTATCAATAAACTTAATATATCGAAGATTAGTTTTGATTCAATAATTATACATTATTTCAGTAATTTTATTAGTTCATTATGAAAAGTTTCAGAATTGTTTTCTAAATCATACATTATAAAATATTATATTATAGCTCAGCAAGTCTGATTATCGTGTTATTTTAAACTTAGTTACTTATTTCTATTATACAAACATATTTTCATTTTTGCACTGTGCTAAATTACACGCCCGTTATAAATTTTTTAATTTTTTTTTTTTTCATTACTCTCATTACACTCGCACACATTTTACTCATATTTTACATTTGTATTGCATTTTATAATATTAAGCCCTATTAACTTTACTTCTAATTTTTTTTTTAATCTGTAAAAAATGTTAAAATAGAACAATTAATCACAAAGGTGTCTTTACTCAAAACACTTCGATGATTATCCACTTTGGGACTCAGTAGGTTAAGTTATTTAATATTTTTATTTTTTAAGTATTAATTTTCCTGATTAAATTTTACTTTAATCATCTTACTAAAAAACATTTGTTCACTGTGCATGAATTTAGCGAGATTATTTTTAAAAAAAAGTATTAATAACAAACAGATCTACAAGTATATTACTCATTAATGAGTAAGATAATATAATTTTGAACATTTTTTTAGTTAAAAATATGTTGACGTACTATTCCAAATATTAATTTAAATAATAAGCTCTAAAAATTATGAAATAATACAAAAATTTTAAGTTCTAACAAAAAATGTGCCTAACTTACTCAAATTTCCAAATTTGTTGTTTAATTTTTATTACCGTAAAATGGTGTAACATTGATAAAATTAAAAAATTTTCTTAGTTTTTTGTTTATTAATTATTGAAAAATAAAGCTTTATTATAAGTTTTTACCAATTATTGTTCTTTATAAATATTTAAATAAAAAGTGCCTTAAATTTAAACACTTAATTTATTTGTGATGATTATTTTATTCTAACTAAATATATCATAAATATTATTTTTAAATTCTATTTATAATTATTTGTTAAATTATTTTAATGTTCAAATGTTTTATGATGAATGTCAACTGCAATTATCTTATAACTTTATACATTTTTCTAGGTATTTCTAAAACGCATGTTTAAAATTTTGTCTATATAATTAGTTTCTTTAATTTGTATACTAATATTAGTTTTGATTGGCATTTTAAATGTTGGTTGAATGATGGATAAAATGTACTTTTAAACACTTTTTAATGATAAGAAATAATATCGATTGCAAATACCGTATATTTAAATATTTCTGATATTTTTTTATTATAATATTTTATATTTTTAAAATAAATGATGAAAGATAAATTATATTTTATTATATTTTTTCAATTTTTATATCATTTAAATATATTATTATACTTTTAAGTAATCAATGATATTTTTTTATATTTTACTTTCACAGATTTTTCGGTTAGATATTTAGTTGAAGATGATTTTAATTTTTACTAGTTAAGTATTTTTTGATTAATTCTTTGAAACTTAATTCACTTTATAAAATTAACTTATTAAAAGTATCAATAATGATATATTATAAAAAATTTATTTTATCATTTAAATACATGCTTGAAAAGATTATTTAATGAAATAAAAATCTTCATTTCTTTTGAATTAAAAACTTCTTGGTAGGTCTTTTTTTACATTTCCTGGCAATGTAATAGTATTTGAGTACTAATAAAAAAGTACACGACATTTGATCCCTTTTTTACTGACAATGGTATAATAAAGATTAAGTAACATTGATAAAACCCGAACTATTTTAAACCCATACTTTATATTTCAAATTAAATATTAATGTCTATATTTCACATTTTATTGTTCATTTGGTAGTTATAAGGACCATTACCTAAAATACATATCGATTTCAGTTTTTTATTTTTTAATTTTAGGATTCGTTGAATTTTATATTACCTGTTCCTTTGGAAATTACTTTTGTGGAATGTTTAACTAAAATTAATTATTTTCTTGAGTTAACGCCCTTTATAGACTCTTATTTTTAATTATATTCAGGATTTCAAATTTTTCATTTAAAACTCAAATAGTTTTAAGTTATATAAATATATATGTGTGTGTGTGTATTTTTTTATCTCAGCTTTTGTAATCTTCAAGTCAAAATATATTTGTTTTCTAGACACAGTAGCTTAAAGAGAAAGAGTTATAGAATTACATTTTTATTACTGTTAAAATAAAATCAAAAGGTTATAAACTATTATTATGTATTATGATTTTAACTAGTGTGTTGTTCTGGGTTAGTTAAAACTAATTTTTATTTATTTTACTTAACTTTTCAAAAATAATTTGGTCATAAGGTATTATTTTATTAATTGTTGATGCATTAATATTAAAACGAATTTATTTAGGTATTATTATAGTTTAATTGGATACATTTGTATATTTTTCATGATTTATTTACATAAAATATAATCGAAGTATTTTCGAAGGTTTTTGTTCACTATAAATAGCATAATGTTCATTCTTAGTTGTTAGTAGTTATTTTTTGGTCGTTAAGTAATTTATTTATATAATTCGTTGTTTATCAATCTAAAGTTTAGTGTTCATTATTATAATACCGACAGATAATAAAAATATTTAATAGTATTGTGTAACTACCTCGATTGTTTTAGCACATATTTTAAATAACATATTTCAATTTAACGTGAACATAAATATAATTCTTATTCATAATTTTTTATTATTGTGGTAATACATGTTAATTAGATTTGATCATGAATTATTTTTTCCGTTGTTTTGTTTTGATTTAATTATTTATAGTTTTATTTACAATCCTAATTATCTTCCAAATAACTTAATTGTGCATAGTACGTATTTGTATAATAATAATTTCCCTGCTCTTACAATATTGTGGTGAAGAGCTGATAAACTTTATAGTTATTATTAACTAGAAATTTATTTAATGATTTCAAAAGTGTTCGCGCAAATTATTGTTGATTACTTATTTCTGTTGATATATAGTACTTTATAAGTTTAAAATATATTTTTATTCTATTTTTTAATTAGTTTAGTTTTTGAAAGTGTATACTATATTAATATTGTACATCCGATCACGCCTTGAGTTTTTTAAAATCATCAAAAAGTGAAGATCATACAATTTTTTTTACTTGAAAGTATTTTTATAAATTTGACTAAAAAACTATGATGGGTATTTTACTTATAACTAGTAACTAGTACGTTATTCAAAAACTTATTTTATAAAATCACATTTTTAATAAAATTTTTTATTATAATAAATTATGAATGTTTAAATAATATTTAGTACAATTGTATGAATATTTTAAATAAAAATTATGGTTAGCAAGTAGCAGCAATCTTTGCTTACTATAATGCATTGAGTCTAGTAAGTACGATGTTTATTAATGCATTAACGCTTCCATTTAAACTTGAATATATTGAAATTTATGATAAAAATATTATAGTATAGTTGTTTAAAATTTATATGAGCAAGGTTCACTACAGACGAATCGCATCGGATAAGTATAATATAACTAACGTATTACGCATTTTTATGTGAATAACAATCATTATCGGGTAATATTTTTTGAGTTTTATTACTTTGACATATTTGTAAGCATCATTAGCTTTAATGTATAATGTTTCTTATAAATGTTTCTAATGAGTCTGCTCATGAAAACGACTGTGATATTGGTTTTTCGTTATTTTATTTTGTTCACTACTTATTTTATATTGTATATTGAATTATGCTTACAAAAATGTTTCGTTGATAATAATATCTCACATTGATAACGTTTAAACTATGATATTTTTAAATGTTTGGTAAATTAAAAGTTCTAACATGCACTTTTTAGAAACAAAATGCTTAATTTTAAGAAGATATATTTAAATATTTTATGTCTAAAAATATGTATGTATGTATTCACTTTTTGTTTTCACTTATAATTTTTTATAGTGCACATTTTCACCTTTATAAAAAATAAACTTTCAGTGTATTTATATCTAGGTACTTATGTAGAATATTCTTTTATATATTACGTTAATATAACAGTTTTGTTTTAATAATCATGTTGAAGTTTATGTGGAATTTATATACTACTGTGGCCCACCATTTCTTCAAATGTTTGTTTTTATTATTAATATAATTCTATACTTGAAAATAGTTAGAAAAAAAATTTACGAAAATTATTAATAAATTATTTTATTGAAAATTGAAATAATGAATCATTCGTCATTTTCTAAAATGTTGTGAAGGAGATTTATCTTAATACTAATGTCTTATATAACTTAAGTATATATATATATATATATATATATATTATACTAATTATAGCTTTAATATTTATTCATGAATATATGAAATAATTATCATTTAAATTGTAATTTATTAATATAAAATCATATTATTTTGATTTTGCGAAATGTAATCATGTCACAGAAAATTTATATTTTCAATATTTTCAATTGACACATTTTAAGAGGTTACTAATAAAATGTAAGATATCGATTTTATTAGTCTTATTTTTATTATTTTTTCAAGTTCACTTGCTTTATATTTATGGCAATTTATTTTAATACTTAGTTAATAATATTTATATCTCTCTAATACCTAATAGAAAATATTCATTTTAGTAGCATTTGAATATTAAAACTGTTAGAAATAATGGCTATATTAATGCCTTATATTATAAGAATAATAATAATTGCTGCGGCTTTTATTAATATATACTTAATTTTTTAAATTAAAATCTAAGAATATTTAATGAATGCACGTATGCTTATAAAATGAGTAAGTAAAACTTATTGAATGAGTTTAAACATTTCATTTTATTTTGAATTAATATTTATACAAATGTCTTGCAATTTATTATATTAGGTACCTAAACTATTACTGACTACATAGTAAATGTTTTGTTTGATTGATGTTAAGAATATTTCATATTTATTAGCTTCGTATATAATGATAGTGTAGGCTTATGGTATATTTATTGTGTATTGCTATATAGAATATTTCTTAGGTATTTATTTTTCATATTAAAATAGCTATAGAAAAAATATTTTATTGTCATTTATCGTTCAGAATTTTTAATAAATGCTTATTGAAAAGAAATTCCTCATTTTTTTGGAATACTTAATGTCATATTGGAATATTATTGAAATATTGCATTTTTAATGTAAATGTTCAATATAATTTTTATATATTTTGATTATAATCAATATATACGAGTAGTTTAGAATATATTATTGAATTATAACTTCTTCAATTTCTCGTTGGTATACATCAATATTATTTTAAATGATTTATTATTATTTTTTCATATGGTATATTATATATATACTATAAACCGTACTATGTATGTTTCATTTATGCTATTTTATATTGGCAATCATCTACAGGACTATTTACATTAAATCGATTTATACTATTTATGTGGGACCATTAATTATATCTTCATACTGGTTGTTAAATAACCCAATAGGACTGTGTTTCATCAATTTATTAGTACATATTTTATAGAAAATCAATTTAGATTCCACTCTTATTCTAATTTTTAAAATTCGACGATAAAAATACATTTTAGTCAGCGCTGCATTGTCATCGATATACGTAATATAATATTATATATTATGTTCGTATTACAATCGCTAAGGCGTAAATATTGAATTGCATATATGTGATTTATAGTCGAATTATAAATTTGTTTTTAACTGCGTAAAATATAATATTGCGCTGTAATTTTTTTTTAACAAAAGCAAATTTAACTAAAAAAAAATATATATTTATAGGTGTATTATAATATTTACAGATATATATTATATTATATTCGTTCAAATAGGGTAAATTCTATATAGAGATATATAATTACTAGATATGTGTATTTAGAAAGTCATAAAAAACAATTACAACAAATATTCGAAGCGATCGTATGAATGATTTATATTATTATTGTTAATTTGTCAATCGATTACTGGCGCGCTTGGTCAATCAGTGTTGATTCTTTTTATAGCGAGTGCGGGTTGAAAAAAATATTCGTCCTTAAGTAAACGCGTTGTGAATGAGACTGACGAATAAATATTCACCACCACCGCGCACTGCAATATATTTAGTAGGATTACAGTAGTTTATTGTGCTCCAATCGATGCAATAATAATAAAATATTGTTATACATGACGGACACAATACACGAGTCTGTATGGGAACGGTTAACATTCGTTAAATGTCGTCGTCGTTGTCGTCGTATTTTCCTTGTCCTTCAATGGGATTTTTTGACGCGCGTTTGAAACCCACATACGTATATGTGTATGTGTATCAGAGCATTTAAAAATGTACAATAAGTAAACACTAGACCACCATAACGAAATTATTGTGCCTGTGGTTAGTAGCTGTTTTTCATAGGTCTAACAATAAATGCACGTAACACGTACATTATACGATGTATGAAATAATGAAAAACTATTAAAAGATAAATTAAACTACAATAAGTAGTATTTAGTAGTTATTACATCAGGGCTTAAATTGTATAACATTGTTATAGAACACCGATAAAATTAGCATGCAGAGCTATACATTTCATATAATTAACGAGAATTTTATATTTCAAATTATATTCTTGAAGAGTTGTATTTGTTTTATTCCTGTTTTTTAAATTTGATTTTTAAAGTTTTTTTTATTAATCTTGTTGTTTAAATTAAAGTTGTAGGAAAATAGATTGCTAATAGAAAAATTCTCAAATTTCCATTTCACACGCGTTAATTTTTAAATAATTATTTAATAAATCGTTTTTTTTTTTTTTTTTTGATATTTTTGACGTTTCTATTACATATTGAAGCGCTGATTTTAAGATTTTTAGATAACGAAACAGCATATATTTCAATATTTTTTGGTGCTATAAAATCCTTCCGATTGTGTTATGTCGTCATGTACTCGTCGAATTTCGTCGTCGTGTACGTTCAGTACCGCAGCCGGGTGTACCTAAATTCCGCCGACAGCGAACGAGGAGCGTTCCGCGTCGTATACCTATAACGGTGTTCGTAACCGTTTTCGACGGATGTAGGTACGATGAAAAGAAAACAATAATAAACTATGCGTTCGTCCGAAGAGACGGGAGAAGCAGACTAGACAACTGCGAAAGAGAGACACTGCACACGGACTTGTGGTCGCGGCCGCCGTGTGATATTATATGGACTCAGTAGTCGCCGTCGTCGTGTCTTAACCGGCTGTAGCGTCAACCGTGGCGGCAGACGGACGTTGGTTGACCGGTCCGTCGAGTTCACTTTGTACGAGTACTAAAATGTGTTTGTCTTGCAAATACGATGTGGCACACCGCGGACAGATAGTTGCGATCAATAGCGTATGACTTGCCCCTCCGCCGCCATCACGTAGACCTCCACGCGCAGTCGTGTCGGTGGACCACTTTGCCGAACGCGTCTTTTACAGACACCGAAGAAGTTTTGGTCCTTGTTTGGATATCCGACGACATCACGGCCACACGATCCCGATTTTCCTGTCCGTCGACGTCTTTGGATTACGTTTCAAACGGTCGCGTACGTTATATTCTTTCTTTCTCTCTCTTACTCCCCCCAACGACCCTGTCTGTCGCTGTATCGTCCCGCTCACTCCCACTACCTCGTCTGATCCACTTTTTTTTTCCTTCTTACAAGTATAAAATAATATATTTTACACTCGTATGCGCTTTAACGGGACATCGTCGTATATAACGACTGCACACTGCGGCGTTTTTTACGTTTTCTGATATATTCACTCTCATGATGCATGTATGATACATGTGTTTGAAACTTTGACTTTGTTCGACGTTTAAAATGGATTATTTGAACTGATTTACAAAATTGAAGTTGGACTCCTTTCTGGATATTATTAATACTGTATCATACATTTCATTATATATCTTTATCCTACATAAATACCAATATTTCATTTTATATATTATTATGTAAATAAATTCATATAGTTTAATCACTATGTTCGAAGACATTTTTTTTTACTTATTATCATATTCATTCTCTATTATAAAGTATATTTTGTTGGTATAATTATAGTTATATTAAGTGAGATTTTGAATACTATGAAAAGTAACGGTACTTTATTTTTTTTCAACATAGTTGTGTGTAACGGAGTATTTACATTGGTTTTTCCTCATCAAATTCCAGACTTGTTCATTTTGTATGTATTATGCCATGTTATGTCGTAGAATTGATGATGCATTAGTTATTTCTTGATTTTTAATTTATATTTTTATATATAAATGTATAATATGAAACATATAAAAAATATCTAATGCTTTATCTGTCTGTGCAAAGCGGAAATAATTGTATGTATTCTTGTATTCTAATGGTTTATATATATCGAATTCCAGACAACACTTAATCAATGATGTGCATTTGAAAATTACACTTTCTTAATTATAAGATATGATTATTATTGTTGAATTTTTAACTACGGGACTCTTATGAGTCCGTTACATTCATAAGTTTTTTATGATGAGGCCGACGACTCCGTTATGCATGTGCAATGCGGGTATACAGGGCGAGTCGCTTGGAAACAATTACTTGAGGGGTCATCGTGTTTCAGTAGATGTCAACATAATGGTGGTATTAGGTTTCTAAACTATAAAATAACATGTGTTAATGTAAAAATAGAGTTGGTTTTTTCCCTAACTTTTCGATGAGAAACCATTTTTTCTGTATTTTTAACTTTTAACTAATTATACATAAAACTTTGCTTTTGTTTGAATACTCACCATGTGTGAAATATATAATTTACAGTATAATTTAAAACGGAATTTCATATATATTTTAACATGATAATTTATTTTCTAAAATATATATTTAATATCTTATATTATTTTTACCATCTTATTTTAATAAACCTATGTCACCTCTGGGATCATATTAATTATACAATTCAAACCATACTTTATTGAATCTTTAAAATAGTAATTTTTCAGCCAAAATTTTGTGATTTTGATGTATTAAATTCATGTTATTTCATCAACCTCGTATTTAAGAAAAGAGCCATATAAGCTCATTGAGTATTGTCAACGGTTGAAAGTATTACAAATCGAAGGTTATTAGAGAATGCCATGGAAATGTTTGTATGGTTCTATGCAATTTTTCATCAGGGTAAATAAAATATGCAATAAAAGGGTATGTTATCGATTTTTTAAGTCATATCATAATATTACATAATAGTATGTTTTATAATATACAATATATTTAATAAATAGAGATATATTTATATGTGCATCCACATTTTCATAAATATCATGCTTAAATTTAATAATTATTTTCAAAATAGTTTAGATTTACTAATAATTTGATGTAATTTATATTCACAAGTTGTGATATAGTCGCAACTTATTTTCCTATTCTATTTAGTATTATTTTAACATCATACATTCAGACTCGATAGAATTTTTAATCATTCATATCTGTGTTAACAAGAAAGTTTATATTAAATTATATTTACTATAATTCTGATTGTCAAGTGACCGTTTTTTCATCATGATTATTATAATCTTTATTGGTGTAGAATTGAAATAAAAAATATTTGAAATTTTTTTTTATTTTTAGTCAATTTTAAAATTTGTATTTACTTGAATACGGTAAAAATATTGTTGTATGGTAATTATAATTCTCAAATATCGTCACTGTTAAATTTCCATATGCTAATATAATATTGTTAGATAATACTGGTATTTTTTCATTAATTATAATAGAATAATATTACTTACTTATAAGTAGGAATATCAATACAAATATGTACATAAATATATAAATATTATTTTTCTTTATTTTTACTGTGTTATTTTGTTCGTTATTTTACATGTTAATCTCAATGAATTCATTTTTTTATTAAATTTAAATTAATTTTATGGATATTAAAAATTATAAGTATTTGTCATTTAACACAAATATATATTGAATAAAAACGATAAATTATGAGTCATTCTATAGGGTCTTCATGGTATAAAATACTAGAACGCTGAAATTCTTTGGAGTCTATATTTTTAAATGTGACTTTCTAAATTTCACTATCTTGCATTTCCTAATAAGATATTTTATATACATGGTAGGTATGATGATTTAAAAATTCTGTGAAATTAAAATCTTTTTGTATTTTTTTTTGTGAAATTCACAGTTTGTTTAATACGGGTCAGCAATTAGCTAATTCATTTTTTATTTATTAGTAAGGATATTAATATTTTTAGAATGAATTGACTTTGATGGAATTTTATATCCTTAAACCCCGTTGAACATCAGATTATTTTAATACGATAAAGTACAAAACGTGTTTTATTAAAGGTCTTTTGAAAAAATTAACTGATAATTTCAAACCAACATTAGTTTAAAATATTTTTAATATATTTGATTAAAAACAATTATTAATGCATTCTAAATTTTCTTTAAAATATTTAGCATAAATGTTAAGTAAATTTAATATTAATAAATATATTATAAATTATACTCTAAGATTTAAATGAAAATATATTTCTTTTTATTACCCATTTTTTTTGAAAATGTTTAAATATTATATTAGTTTAAGTGTTATTTTATTTATACATTAAGTTACTATCCATTTTTAATGAATTCAGGTTTGAATATGATATTTTAATATGAATTAATGTTGGATATCAAATTTCAAATGTATAGGTAAGTTGAGCTTGAACAAGTGTAAAAAATATAGTCATTTTTATACCGAAATCCTATGCGTGATATGGTTTTTGGCAGTAATTTCGATGTTAGTGGGTTCGAGTTATAGTACATGTGTAGTTTGAAATAATATAGCCTTCTCAGTAAAGCCATACAAGAAAACGGATGAATAAAAAAAATCGATTCATTTCACATAATTCGAAATTAAAAATAAAGTTAAAAATTAAGTAAAAATGTTGATTTCTAAATATATACTGAGATATATATGAATATTTTAGTTTCGGTCATTATACAGTATATTATATACCTAATTAGTATTATAAAATGTATAGTTCCTCGTTAGTTTAGATTGTGAAACGAAAAATGGGTGGGTTTTAAAATTATTATTTAGTGGTTATTTCACTTTACGAATTCCCCAACAGTTTTCTTAATAATTGCGAAAAATGAATGAAAAGTTATTTAATATGGAAAAATTTACGACACGTTTGTTTTAAAAAAAATCTAATTTTTGTTTTGATCGTTAAATCATGTAAAAAAAAATCTTTAATTATTAATTTTTTACTAAATGTATAATACATCACTTTCTATAAATAAAATTCTAAGTATAATATTTAAAAAAAAATTAAAATCTATAATTTTCAAAAATTTTACGTTTAAGGGAATTTGGTTCTTCTACTATATCAAATATCTTTAGAAATATAAACTAATTCACCTGACCTATTTTACTCATAATTATTTTATTGATACATAAGTTTCAACTTTAAAAGACTAATACAATAATATCATTCACCTGTTTTTGTATCTCACCAAACTGTAGAGCAGCGGTTCTCAATCTTTTTAGGACCGCGATCCAAATTTTTTTCCAATAATCTATCGCGACCCCATAGTTTTACATTTACAGAATCAATACAAATAATTTCTAAAAACAAATTTATTCTATTTTATTTCTTATTTACTACTTTATAATAATAATAATAATAATAATAATAATAATAATAATAATTATAATAATAATAATATAATAATTAATAATTAGGCGTATGTGATGAATTTTTTATTGTTTTATTGTTTCTTACTATCTGTATAATTAAAAAAAACTTCTCGCGGCTCCCAAAAAATTAACTCGCAACCCCCTAGGGGGTCGCGACCCACAGTTTGAGAAACGCTGCTGTAGAGTCTTAACAGGCTTATAAGTTTCGTCTTTTTTAATGTTTGTGTGGTAGTGTCAAAGTTTGTGTAAAACGGGTATGTATTATCATTTATTTGTATAAAACTTATCATCCGTTAAAAAAATTTGATGATACTAATGATTAACAGTTCATAATTATATGTATACTAATAATAATTTATAGAACATTCAACGTTTTATTTATTTAAAATTGGCTCCTTACCATTAAAAAAAATATATATATAAATTAATATAAATTGCATAGACCGCCTATAAATCATTATTTTAAATTCTTTAATTATTGCTACATACTTAATAATGCATACCATATTAAAATTCTAATAGCTTATAACAACGGTGTATAATATTATAGTCTTAATAGTTCAAAAATTTTTAGAATGCTAATAGCTTAAAATAACGGTTTATACTATATTTACCGTATTAAAAACGTACTCTGCATTTTCGATTTTTAAATTTTTTCATACCATTCCATGATCTTAAGCACTCAAGCTCAATTTTATCTATTATAACTATTATTCTAATCTCGAGTATCAGTTATAGAAATTTGTTCAAGAAGAATTATCATTGATAATCGATCGACGAATATTTTGAGTACTTAGTAACAACAATATTATGAGGATATAATATATATCATATAATCTATAACAATGAGGATATATACTCATAGTAAGCCTTGGGCTACCATGAATTACTAAAGGGATTTAAATAATTAGTACATTAATGTATAGTTGGTTAAATTTGTACTAACCAAGGTACTAAAATAATAGATTGACAATTAGTATATAGGGTTTAGAATCTTTCTATTTTGGTTGTATAATTTATAAATTCTAAACTCATGTATTTTACGAAATTTACGAAGACCATTTTATCAAGACCATAACTATACTATGGTTAGTGCAATGTATAGTTTGTCTGAAACTGAAAACTAAATCCACAGAAATAAAGTAAAACACGCACGAACGATAAAAGAATAATTCACTATTGATTGCAAAATTCCTTTTCTTTTATTAAAAAATATCTTTTAAATTTTTTGTTGCAGTTTTGGACAAAAATTACCATGAATGTTTGTAAAATTTGTCTTACGTATTAAAATATGATATTGTTAGCAAGCTACGCAGCTATGCAAGTGTTAGTGTAAATTCTAGTGTGTTTATGTGTTGTGGACATGGGCATATGTAGTATGCATGGGGTCAAAGGGCTACAGGCTCCAGAAAAACTTTTGTAAACGACTCATAGTGTTTATTTTAATTTAAAACATTTTATTAGAAATTATAGTTTTAAATGTTTTTATAATTTTATAATATTTATAATATTAATGCAGAAAAATACAGACATCTAAGTTTGATTTAATTATTTAATTTTGATTGTATTGTCTTTTTTATACTGTAAAATAAAATGCATGATCAAGAACATGTCAAACATAAACTGTTTTTTCTAGAAAATGTTCACTTTACGTTTAATTCAAGTTAAACATAAAGATTGTTTAGAATATATTTTTCTAGTCCTATATAGCCTCCCCCCCACAGATAATTATTCCAAACTACGCCTATGGTTGTGGACACTTATTATTCACCCGGTTTTGGTGCTCTATTTAAATGGATGAGTATCAAAACAATATCACGTTGTTGTTTTTCATAGTACAATAAAATATGCTCATGTATATTCGTATTGTTACCGGGGGATCGTCTTATCTTCTCGGACAGCGATAAAAACGGGGCGGTGTGTGCATTGTGTGTGTTTGCATATTGTTACACAGTATCTACATTACATTACTATAATGATTCGTATAACTGAAAGTTACGAATATGGTCGTTGTTTGCGTGTGCGCGCGGTGCAATCAACCTTCACAGCAACTACTGTGTCCCGTTGAAAGGGATAACGTTCAATTGGTGCATCGATCCCTTAGCTAGCCGTACCTCCTTGTACGCGTATACGAAAGACACAGAGTCGGCAGTGGCGGCGGGTAAGTGCCCCCATATGTTTTGTTGAGAAATCGACTCGCGTCGCGCTTGAAAAACGCCTCGCGCTTGCGCTATCGTTACAAAACGGCTCGCGAAAAATTCATCAACGTTAGTAGCGGTCGCCTTTCTCTCTCTCTCTCTCTCTATCTATCTCTTTCTATTTTACGGCCTATGACTACGGCTACGCGCGCCGGGTCAAAGATTACACGACCGACCGAGCGCGCGCGCTCGCGCTTGTCTTCGTTGCGTGCGTTGTTACCTACATTTGCCGTGTTGCAAGGTCGCCGTCGCAACGCGCAACCGATGCGTTTCGTATGCACGCGCGGTTGCAAGGTCTCCAACGCGCGTTTTCTTGGCTGCCAACTCGCCACGGCGCGCACGGTTCCCTCCGCTTCCCCCGTCAGTTCGAATTTCAACACACGATCGCGTACGACTCTTTATTATATTTATACGAGTAGATATTTTTATACGCGCACGCAAGTACACGGGTGTTTGTGCCTCGAGCGTATTACGTTTCCGCATACTTCACGTCTGTTTCTGGTTTTATATTTTTTTTAAATTTTTTTTTTTTTTAATGCAATGGGCACCCTGAAAACATAGTGTGTTGTGTATCTCGCCGTAGTGATTTTTTACGATACAAATGTTCGCGCAGTGCGTGTTGGCGTATTGTACATAGCGTTTAAGATAATGAGATATGATGATTATGAGATTATTAAGGTGATAAGATCGTTCAAATATGTTGTTAATCGCCTTGAACGATAATCTCCGTATCGTAGACAATTCATACGAGTCTTTCTGTGTATATTTGACCAATGTTTTTCGCTTTTAAAGCTTAGGTCAGTGATAAAATATTGTGTAAGGATACTTGTAATATGTTAACTAAAATTTTTAAATAACAGTTCTCGTGTGTGCGTAAGATTTTGTATTTGAAACAATTGTTATGAAATCTTTATGTCCCTCGAAGAATATTTTTGAATATTTTGTTAGAAAGTACTTATAAGCATTGTGTATACTATCTGTCAGATGAATTTTTGTTTTTATCGCTGTGTTTATGTATGTAATTTTATATAATACTAGCTGAATTACCCGGCTCCGCTCGTGTGTAGCTTTTAAATTAAATTCTTAAATCAATACACGTTATTGCGTTTTAAATAGAGAAAAAATGATTTTACTTAATTTATACATATACTAAATTGACTTGTTCTTTTTAAAATTTGTTTGTTGATAAAATATCTCAACGTATTATTGTAAGCTATATTTTCTTTAAAACCGATTGTAAACGTTATTGTATTTTGAGAGTTTTTGTTTTCGCCTATATTAAAGGTAGGTTAGTTTTAGGTTATTTTAGGTTCTGAGTAAAGCGCAAGGAATGTATTAGTTATATCATGATGTGCTTTTTTTCGTCTGTCATCAAAATTACAATCTAATGATCTTCAAAAGGAAGGATGATTTCTGATGAAATGTTTTGTCTGGTTGGGAGGTCATATTTTGAACATATTAACAGTTTTCCAATTAATTGGGAAAAATGAATGAAAACTTACAATAAAAACGATAACATTTATGCAGGATACCAATTTTCGACAAAATCAATTTTTTTTTCATAACTTAAAAAATAATTACTGTAGACTTGACATAGTAACATAGCGTGATACTATACTGCCGTTTTCTTTAAAATGTGTAGTTTTTAAATGGCTTTAACTGTTTTTGTGATATGTATATTTTGCATAAGTATATCTTTAAATATTTATTTTTTCTAAAAAGTATAGTTTATAATAAAAAATATTAAAACGTTTTTATTAATTCATATTTTTGATTTTATCAATATCGTAATGTTATGTCGTTGAGTATCTATCGTGGCGTCGTTTTTGGTATAAATTGAAAAAATACACAAATATTATTTATTACAATTATATTTTGTCATTATTGAGTAATTATATTCTATTTTTAATACACATAAAATAGGGTTTACTAATAAACAATAGTGAGTCTTCAAATTACGTATACATTAAAATAATAATGTTTATAATTACGAGTTTATATGATATTTAAATGTTTAAGCCATTCTAAATCTATCTGCTGCGGTGACAGAACACTAATGTTTGATATCACTTGCTAACTACATTTTTATCTTTAAAATATAATGTGTGTATAATTTTGAAATACAATATAATGTTAAAATTCAGCATAATAGCGTATATATGTTATACTGTCTGTGGCATGTATATGAGACTCGTTAAAAAGTGATGGTTTACATCAGGCGACGACGGGCCCTTGTCCGTACTACACCCTCGTTGATTTCTTTCTTATCTAATAATAATAATGACAAGTTATTACTATACATAACATGTAAAAAATGTATTGTAACATTTTACTATAATCTCTTGACTACCAGATAATATGGAATTAGTGGATCCCTTTTAATCCTTATTGTGATTCCTTCAGTGAATTTCCGCTGACAAGAGCGATCGCATTTTGATGATCGTTATTTTTATTTATTATTTTTCGTCACTGTCATCGTTCTGTTATATATATTTTTCCGACGGTTACGTGACGAACTGCTTTGGTGAGTTTTTTTTTTATTATAATATAATTATTATTACGAAGGTGGTTTCTATACAGCACAAGTTATTTACACAAGTATTTTTTAATATTGTTATTGAATTTTTATCCTAATTTATGGTAATAATACGATTTTATAATGACTAGTACGTGAATTATATACAAAGTATATTCCATCGTTAGTCATACTCGTTTTACTTTCAATTATTTTTCGATTTATTGTTCCCGTTATTTTATTGTCTTTTTCTTTTATTTGATATTTAGAAAATAATTCGTGATCGCCTGTCAAAACTGTTCCGGTCAAGACTAGTAAATATTGAGAACAATTAATAAAACATTATACATCGATAAGATATTATTAATTTTTATGTACTTCGATGTTCTAAATTTATTCCGTATAGGTATTGATGATTTAACTATTAACAACCGTGAGTCATTGTTATTATACGTACTACACATTAGAATGTGAAATGTATGTACATTTATTATTACAATCATTATTAGACATTTTGTGTATTACTATATCTATGAAAGTGTGTGATATTTGGGGTTCATACATACCATATAATTGTATAACCGTTTATCCATAGTCCGGAACCATGTGTATCCGGTTAAACTTATTCTTTCTCGGCTCGATAACATTCTATCCGGGTTCGTCGTTTTAGTGAAATGTGTTCTGAAAGTAGATAAAAAATAAAAAGGCGGATTAGATTATCATCGGTTTCTTTTATTCGTCTTTGGTTCAAATTTACTTATTAGTTTTTTCCAGTTTGTAATTTAATTATGCTGCTTGTACAGTTTTGCTGTGTCGTTATTAGTTCATCAGTTACCCCGAGACCACCAAGTTAAATTAAAAATAAATTGCTTTACGGTGTTATAGCATACTATTTTATATATTTTACAACGTGTAAAATATATAGGTGTTTAACTTTGTTATTTTCATTTCTCGTTAAAATTGATGGATTTAATTGTTAACGCGGAGAGGAAATTAATTTGTACTATTTTTAATACCAAAGCTTTGTGAAAAATGTCAGTATGCTTACTATACACTTTCGTTGGTGTGTATGCTAATTTTTAAAAAACGCAGTTGTTCAAACATATAACGTAGATGTATTGGAACTACAATTTGTTAATTATTATGTGCATAAAATGTGATAATTGAAAATAAATTTCAGTGGGTTATAAAATTGAAAAAAAAATAATAAAATGAACATTCTAAGATTATTTTTCATAAGTATATAATATTAGTTACTATCATAATCTTTCATTTTTAAATTTAAGAAATTAACTCAATATCAAAAATATTTACTTAGGGTGTAATGCACTATTAGTTTATTACACATTTAAATATACATTTTTAACAGTATTTTTTTAAATTCATATAATTTTTTGTTCTAATTTAAATGTTGACTTTTATTGACCGATAGACAATTCATTATTATAACATTTAGTATAAAGATAAATAATGCATATATGAGAAAGTAGTAGTTTTTCGATTCCTTGGGTTTATATAACTTGTTGATAAATGTGGGGTGACAGGGCTGGATCCGACACAAAAATGTCAGTGATATCCGTGAATGTGTCATAATTGTCATGAATTTTTCTTTGTTGATAACGTAGCTTTTCGCATATCGTATTCCAATATTCAATTATATTTCTTCACATTATCTAATTTTGTTGACTACATACACCGACATAGTTTTTATCAACATAAATGGAGTTCCTATTTCAGACTACACTTCGTTTAAAAATTCATTCATACCGCTTTTTTGTAGAGTGAAACTTAGTCAAATTGAAATTGCTTTAAATAAGTTATGGTAACTAATTTTGTGAATTGTAAAATTTTAAAGGATATTGTCACGAATTTCCTTCAAAACGAATATAATGTTATCTAATGAAACTTTTGTTAGTAATAGCGCTTGTTGATGTCGTTGACTGGTTACTCACAGAATGAAGGTGAGAGGCGTTTGTTTATTTCCTGTCGACGTCCCATCCGGCTGATAAGTTTTAAAAACACCATGCTTCGTGTATATTATGTCAATTTTGAACAAATAAATTTGTTTTATCATATAAAATGGTAATATTATTGTACAATAATATAATTTAACACAATTTTTTTTTAAAAAAAAAAAAAAATACGATTACAAAAGATCTTTACAATAAACAAATAGAAGATATACCTAACACATAAACGAGTATATGATCGGTAATCGAATTATTTTAAATCTTATGAATTTCATAAAAAATAAATTTCTACATAATAAATAATAAATATAATACTATGTTGTCAGGTAAATGTTAAGTTTAGCAAGAACACAATATAATAATTAAAATAGGTCACGTATTTTTGATTATATTTAAATGCAAGCTTCGCACATATTTGGTGACATTTTTATGACGTCTCTCTAATGACCTAAATATGCTAACATTGCATATAGCTGTATTTTACCATATATTATTAATAAAAATGTATCAAAAAATAAGTATATATCATTACAAGTTCATGTACAATATTTAAAAATGTCACAATATTCGTTTTTGTTTTAATGATCTGACATTGCATATCCTACATTTTGCTTTGAGCTTTTTACATTGAGTCATACAATTAAAAAACACGATTCTATTTTTCTTTTGCGTAAAACCCTTGCAAATTCTGTGTAAGAAAAAAAAGGAAAAATGTAGTGAGTATATTTCATTTGTTTCATCATATTTTCGAGAGAATATTGACAGTGCTTATAATATATATTTCTAACGTACCTATACATTTTAAAGTCAAAAAATAACAAAATTATTGTAAAATCGATGTATTCCTTGCTTCACTTAAAGTCTAAAATAAAATATGATTTGACTATATTTATATTATTATGAGATAATGTGTTGTCCTTTTTCTTAAAATTCACTTGAGTGAATAATTACATTTGTAATCAGTTTAAAAATGTGTATTACATTAATTGTTATAATTATTATAGTCTAACTGTCTAAATATATTACTTATTTAATGTTAAATAATGTAATAGTCAAAAATATTTCTGAAGTTGTTGGATAATATGTACAACTTGTAAATGTAAAATAAATGACTCATTTGTTTTTCGATAAACTCCGTCGTTTAGGTACAGATCATAATTCTTGCCAGTCTGATAATTAATTTGAGATTATGTGAAAATATATAGAAAAATTATAGTGAAGTACTATTCAATAGTAGTATGCGTGTAAAAGTACACTAATTGGTACTGGTTGTTTTACTTATTAACTTATTTGTTTACGAGAAAAACATATAGATATTATTAATATTTTAATTTAAAATTCTATTATTAAATATTTATAGTTATTTTATCGTACTAGTTCTGATAAAAATACAACTACATTTTTATAGTAAAGATTTATGATGTTATGAATCTCATAGTATTTACTAATTTGTTATTGTCGACTGTAGTGGCTTTTTAATTTTATTAGAAATTACTATTTCCGTGAAATGGGTGTAAATATTCATTAATTAGGTTATATTTATATATATATATATATATAAAAAAAAAAAAAAGTCAATGTGCCAATATTATAGTCATTGTTTGATATTTATAACTTATAAAAGATATCTTGCTCGTTTAAATTGTGTAGACGAAGGGATGGTGTGGGAGTACATCCGCAAAATGCACGTATACTAGTGTCATCGACCTTGATCAGACCGGAAGCAGTATAGTGTGTGCTTGTGCGTTAAATATATATGTTTTATCACGAAAGCAATATTCGATCACATTTATACATGATTATTTATATGATATTCAGAACTTAAAATATCAAATATAATGCATGGAAATATTAGTTTGCAAAAACTTACAAAAATAAATTTGAAATTATAATAATGTTTGCGTTTGTTGTTTAGCGTACGCAGTTGGCCAGTGGTTACAATACTACCGGTGGTAACCAAGTGTTGAACAACACGAATTTTGGTGGCAAATCAGGCACGGTTCCAGGTCATCACAGTGGCCCCCCCGGTATGACCGGCAATTATGCTAGTGGCGCCCCTACACAGTATCATCACAGAGCAACAACTGGTTGGAACTCAGCGCCCTTACCAACACAGCAGTACCGTTACGGAACCGGTCCCGTGACACAAACCACCATGTCACCATACACATCTTACAATCCCAATCCAACTACCGTAAGTTTTGTTATATTTTTGATTGCTCATTTTTTCATAATCAGCAAATTTTAGTTTTCGAGGTTAAACTGTATTATCGTGCAATTGCTAAACTAAACACCAAATTGAATAAATGCATTTTATTCGAATACTTTAAACTTTGAAAACATTTTCTAATTACCCTTTTCTTACATATATTTTATTTTAAGTATGTTATAGTTCATTCATACAAACTTTTGGTTATTGGAATGAGACATAACATTTTTTTATATCATTGAATTTTGAATTTAATTATGTACAGGTAGGATTTTATGTACCCACATTCCTACTTATGAGTCTTTAATTTAAATTATGTTGGCAAATATATTTAATCGAAAACATTTATTTATTTTTTTATTTAGCCCTATAATTCGCATGTGAATTATTGAAGTATGTTACTAATCACAAATATAATCCATTTTTAATATGTTTTCCCGTTTGTGCAAGGTGCATAATAAGATTATTATACTAGTAGTGGAATTTTTCTTTTTCATTAATATGTGTACTAAAGTACCACGATAAGATAAATAATAAATGATCACGAGTTTAGTGAATCGTATTCATGCCTGTTACATAAAAAAAAAATATAATATGCTATATGGAAATTAATATACATAACTTTGTTCATAGACGATCATTTCTCGAAAAAACGAATCGCATATTCTGTTTGACTGTATTTATGTTCAAACTTATTCAAAATATGATTGAAATTGTGATGAAAAAGCTATTCCATAAAACTATTCCCGTTTATGAATATCAGAAATCACCCAGTTAAAACGAACTGCACATCCAATATGTGTATAAAATATTTTGTATATCCATTTGAATAATTTATTCCACCATAAAACATCGCAGTGTCAAAATCAATAAATAGTTATATATTATATAAAGTCGTGTATGTCTCTTAAGTTTTACAATATTAATTATATGATAAATTTTTTTTATCTCATGTAAGCATAAGTTTTTATTTTGCTGCCCGATTTGCTTTCTGTTCCAAGTAATCAGATCCATTTATACTATACTATACTATCTCTGACATAAATTATAGTTCTTATTTTAGTTACCTATCGAAATAAACAATTAATATTATTCTCACCAGAAAGTCATCAATTGTAGGGTTGTGATTGTGACTAATGTGCATATTTTTTATTTTAACTACCAAAATTACTCTGAATAATATCAACCGTGACATGAATTTAAAATGGCTCTCAGCCAAAGCCTTTGTTTAAAAATTTGGCCTTGAGCTTTTTGTTCTTTTCAAATCGGTGATGTCATTATATCAAACATAGGTTCATTGTAACTTTTATTTAAAAATGCAACTATGGTTTAAACTTAAACTGCATTTTTCTATTTTAAATTAATTATATTAATCAAGGTTAACTGATTTTAAAATTGTCCTATCCTTTTCCGTCTATTTACATCGACCACCCATTTTCTTTACTTTTATTTGTGATTTCGTATCACAATACACTTATAATTTTATATATTTTAATATATAATATTTGGTTAGTCAATTCAATTATTCATATTTTAATTACATTATTATTTTAAAGGTAATATTTTCTCAAATTTAAAATAATAATACAATATGGATGTAAAAATGTAATTATTATTTACAAATTAGCAATAGAAATGTGTTTTTAACTTTCAAGACTAATTTTTCTAACCTTCACAATCAATTAAACTGGTTAACAATCTCGTACTAGAATATTCGACTCTCGCCTTTTCACCCTTGATAATTTTAGGATAAAATATATAACATACATTCCTCAGCATGAAAATCAACAAGAAATTAATTAATATCATTATTTAATTTACCATATCTTGGTACATAAATGATATATGATTTTTACATAATATCAATATCATTATCAATACCTACTTCAATTTGAATTGTGTATGGACTTGTATTAAGATAACAAAATAAATTATTTACAAATTTGTATTTGCTTACTTTTGATTCTAATTATTTTCATACATACTTTAAACACTGTTAGAGTGTAAATCTTAAATTTTATTCTATACTTATAATATTTTTAAAATTAATACATTAAAATTTTATATTTTCAAGTTATATCTTTTTAATTATCCTATATATTTTATTGAATTAAGGCAAAACGGTTTTAGTTTAAAACATAATAAAAATAATAATATTTATATTGTTATTTAATTAATTTGTTTTTTATAATATTTTTTTCAAACTTACGATTGATAACGTAATTAGTATGATTAAAATTTGTTTCTTTTATGTTTTATAGAAAAATTTGATCCGATTTTTAATTGAATCTTGTCCATATATAATAATGTATAGTTATCCAAATACTATACGTATTTAATATAATAATATATATATAATTATAATGGTAATAATAATAACAATAATAATATAAATTCAATTTTTTGTCGTGTTTTATTTTATTTGTTGTGCTTATTACCTACGAAAACTCAAACTTTTAACATAATCATATGGTGTTATTTATTTGAAGTTGTATTTAAATATTTTATTGTTTATAAAATTTTGTTTGTTTTGTTTATTTTTTGAGGTTTATTGGTATCTGACGTTCTTATTTTAATAAATATATTTGGTCAAAACATTTTTAAGACTTCTATTATTTTGAATGTATTAAGATGATGATGATAAACATTTGAATTGAATTCGAAGTGAAAACTTTCACAATCATTTGTAGTAAATTTTTTACAAGAAGTAGCACTAGCCTAAATGTAAGAGAGCAAAGTACTATTTTCCTCTGTATAATTTATCACTAAGTAATTGTAAAGTTTGTTTATTTTATTATTATGTAGTTTTTCAGCCATGAAATATGTACTTTTGTTCGTGTAGGGACTTACGTATCGGTACATTATTTTTTTTCGTACAAGAATTTACATATGTAAACATTTATCTTACATATACCTTACCTTACATATTTTCATATTTTTATAAGTTTATGCAAGTAAAAATATAATTTCTGGTTTAACCCTAATGATCTCGTTTCTAGTGGTTCAAATTGTCGAATAACGTTATTTTCTGTTTCGAAATTTTATCGGAAGCTCAATTATTGGCAAACATCTATGCAAAATTATTGATAAATTTATCTATAAAAACTTCCTAGCTTGAACATATGATATAACGCTTTTTATTTTTCATAATAAATTATTATGATTATTGTGATTTGGATGTTATTATCTCTACAGCGTCCTGTACATTAGAGGTGAACTATTTCATTACATACTCGTAAATATACATTTGCTTCCCGAGATATGTTCAAGATATTGCAGTAGGGCCATTTATTGATGAAATCCAATTGCAGAAGGAAGCGTTTCGTTTACTTGCATAGAATATACGTAATATATATGTATGTGTGTGTGTTACGGATAACGTTTCATATATAAATATGATCATCCACTTACCCAATATAAAATGTTCATATGGGGTATCGAATTATGTTTTTTGACTAGTGTGGCACAGAAAGAGAAAGAGAAAGATGAGTCCGATTTTTTTCTAATTTGTCATGTATAAGTCTTCTTTGTGCCTTACTGTGTATTGTACGATATGGGTGTAAGTAAAAAAATTATCCTCCTATTTATGATTTCAAGTTATAACCGTCTCTTAATATACAATACGTAACCATGTGTCCTGATCTTATTTTTTCAACCCTAGTCCGTAACTGAAAAACTGTATGAATACGATGACATAAGAATATTTGATCAAATAAATGTATAATATATTTAAATAAAATAATATTCAAGTTAACAAAATAAAATATACTATTCATATGCAAAAATTGTATCATAATAACTCCCCATCTTTATGATGGTTGACGTTTTATTTATATGTTTCAATTTAGATGGCATCCATTTACTGTCAGTTTTTTTATTATTATTTTATCTATGCAATATTTATTATTATTTTTAGATAAGATTTTTTTTTTTTTTGTTTAAAAAATTAAAAATAACGAAAATATGATTATATTTATTGAATTGTTATTTAAAATAAATAGCAAAACAAATATTATTATGTTTAATTATTTTCTTTATTTTAACTTTTCTGAGCTAAATTTAATTTTTAAACTGTTAAACGAGAATATTGTGGTAACAATAAAAGTAAATCTATAAAGGTTTACCTAATCTAATTTATCCATCTAACAGAAATTAAAATCGTTAGTGCGATATTCAGCCTCCTGTTTTAATTAATGTAACCCATAATATAAGTTACTTGTTTGTATGTAATTATGGTTTTACATACACGAAACCCCATAAATATGCTAATCGCACTGTATAATGAAAAAAAAATTGAATTTTCTTAATCATACGATAATATACGTAGTTTTATAAAGCGGGATATTACCATTATAGTTTGTTATTTCATTGTTTAATTTAGCATAAACTGTGATGGATTAAGACCCGTTATTTAAACTAATGAATTTAATTTGTGATTATTATAGCGATAATTTAATAACTTACTATATGTAACATTAACTTGTTTGTAATAGCTGATATTTAATTTATGAGTGAATTTAGACGCTAGTTTATTTTACAGTTTTTTTTTCTTGTTAGCGTCGATTATTATAATCGTTTTTACACCTACTGTAGTAAGTATTGAGTAAAATAAAGTATTTATGATCAATAAAATGCATTTAATTAATATATTTAATGAAGTGTACTCTTATATGTACATTAATAAATTTGATAAGCACATTATTTTTATAGTATATGATTTGTATATTCATAGAATATTGATCTTTAGACAAACCATTGTTCATTCAGTTCAGTTTGTTATCTGTTATTTAATATTTAAAAACAAAGATAAAAATATGATTGTAGTAGGTTAGGTTTTTATAGTTAATTTTTTTTTATTTTAAAGGCTTTAAAAAATTAAACAATACGTTAAAGATATTTAATTTATTTTTGTATAGTAAGAAAATTAATTTAAGAGGTTAGGATTTCAAGCCAACGTAAAATAATTGGTTATATTAGTTATATTATATAAAAATTATGTCATTGCTCGTAAAATTTTAACATTTAATTTTTATAAAATTTTTCTATTAGAATTCTGATAATTTTAATTACATAAATTATTATTATTTTCAATAAATTACATTTTTTTAGAACGATTAAAAAAAAAATTTGCAATCAATACATTTATTGACATTATAATTTTAAAATATGTAAAATAAAAGTAAATTGCTCTAAAAAAAAGCATTTAAGTGTGTTGACTCGTTTTTCAAAATTTAAATCATTAAGATCATTAAATTGTGAAATATACTACTAAATTCTAATGTTTTTTTTCAAACTACCAACAAATTCTATAACCTATATGTTATTATTTATATAGAATCTATGATCATTTTCAATATATTTACAGAACCTTAATTTCCAACACATCAATTATTAATTTTAATATCTCTTTGATAAACATTTTACTATGTGATTTGATTCAGGTTTTAAGTTAGATCTAATAAATTATGTATCCACTAAAATGCAATTAATGTTAATTTATGCGCTTTCAGTTGTTATGAGTAGTATTCAGTAGTTATTATTTATCAATATAACTTAAGTTTTCCTACGATTTCGGCATCGAATAAAAACATAAATGGGTTTTGGCTGTTATCCATGAAAATTTGCAATAAAAATAGACAAACGCCCTCTCTTTTTTCTGTACACACATGGCCCTCAATAACTGCACTCTTCGTGATAATATACGATTTTGGCACCTCCAAACAATATCATTATACAGGGTGTATATAGTTTCATGGTCACCAATGACTTACGTACTGAGTACATTTTAGCTAATTTTAAACTTGTTATTGATACCTTAAATAATTTGTTATGTCTAATTTATAGAATATATGAAACTTTTCCTGATTAATTGCTTTATTATTTTACAATAACATTATCTAATTTATTAAATAGGTAACATTTAGCATATTATATTTATATATATTTTTCTTTGCTCTAATTACAATTTTTTATTAAAATATAAAAATTATTACGTTTTTTTATAAAAATCCAAAAACTAATAACACACCTATGATAATAATTAAACATTAGTTTTGATAGTAACTTATTTATCAGTTTAAGAAATCATTTTAGATGATACTTACAATTTCCAAATCAATAAAAAACTATCCCTGTAATTTAGTTTTATTTAAATACTCTTGTCAAATGTTTAATGATATACTTGTATAAGTATGACACATTCAATAAAAATTCCAATTTGGGATCTTTGAACATATTATAAGATATAGATAGATTATTATAGATAGATATAGATAGATTATTATATAAGATTAAAAATAGTTTTATTCAGGCTTTTTAATTTTAATCTAAGTAATATATATTACTAATAAAATTAATAGTTTATGAATTAATGTAATTTATTATTTTAATTAAAATTTATTTTATTTTAAAATATATTAATATTAAATAGTAAATAGATCAAATATAATTTAGAATTTTAATTTAAATACATTTAACGAACATTTTTTACTATTGATAACTTTTAGTGATTCTTAGTTCGATTCAAGTATAAGATCAACAATTAACTTGAAAAGTATATCAATATTTAATATTTATGTATGAAGTCATTGATATGCAATATGATGCAATTCAATACTTACCTTAGATCCGTTATTCACTTTATGTAGAATAATATTGTTGAGAAAGGGTATACCTGATTTTCTTGCAACCACGGTGTTACATTTGTGACTTTATTCTATATAAATAGTTGGAAAATTATATTTTAATTTGTTATGCATTTCGTGTAAAACCATGTTTTGTACTGCTATACGACCAAACATTTAATATTTTTCGACGCCAAAACTTTATAAAATTATCACCAGATAACTTTTTGTTCGCAAATGTTAGATCGGTTATTATTAAGAACTTTTATTTAACATTATTTTTCCTATTGTGTCTGTTGTACTTGTATATGTTTAAGTGTTGTTTTTTTTATTGAACTACCATTTTTTTCAATCTGAATTAACATATTGTACAATAAGTATAACTTTAATAGTTTTCGAATGACGGGAATTTATCCATTGGCCTAACCCAGTGGATAGTTTTTAAGGAAAGATTAGGTCCCTACATCACTTATTTTTAAGGCGCTTGGGTGGGTTACCTGAAATTTTTTTGATTGAAAGATGAATGATAATAGGATTCAAGTGAGTATATCGTTTATATGATTTTTGTAGGTGAATGTAAATTAAATAAATATTAAATTTTTTTGTTAGAATGCAAATGTCTTTGTATAGTGAGTCGTTTGTGATCTACCAGGGAACTTCTGATATTAAACGAAAGCATATAGTCTGGAATGTATTGTTTTAGTGTTGAGTGGTTTGGCTGAGTCTCAAAGTTGAGTACTACTATATTACTTCATAGTTTGTAGAAGAACCATGTATATTGTTCTTTTAGTTTGCAAGGAAATTCTTAAGCGAAATAAAAGTCTAAGAAGGTGAAATCTTAAATTTAGAGCTTTATACTTGTGTTGTTGTTTTATTTTACAAGTATTTATTGCTTGTTTATTTTTATAATTATTGCAGTTTATTCACTAAATTCAAATTTCATAATGTGAAATTATTACACATGCTAGACCTTTGGATAGCTAGAAACTATATCTAAACAAATATTCGACCTAAGTATCCATTGCTATTGCTTATTGGCCAATATCTTTGAATTATATTGAAATGCTGCTTTATATTAGTTTAACTAAATAGTAAACTAATTAAAAACATCTTATGTAAACTGAA
Organism: Sipha flava; assembly: GCF_003268045.1. Classification (NCBI taxonomy): domain Eukaryota; kingdom Metazoa; phylum Arthropoda; class Insecta; order Hemiptera; family Aphididae; genus Sipha; species Sipha flava. The sequence goes on from NW_020272815.1 coordinate 504,445, forward strand.
TTGCAAATATGAAATATGTACTAATTTATGGTGCATGTGTAGATTAAAATATACATTGCAGTCGTATACGACTATAGTCGATATCTGCATAACAATTTCCCATCGTCATATGTTCTTCCGCCTTAGTTTTACGGCTTAATCAATATATTTATAATTTCGTGTTGTTAAAAAGTATAGGTATAGTGTACTATATTTTAGTGTATTTATCAATAAATATGTCTAGTTGTAACTTTTATATAATTTAATGGGCCGATATATTTTCTTAAAATGTATATGTCTTAATTTCATATTTTTCTTTCAAATTAATTTATTTGTTTATATTAATGGGCATATTTCTTTTTACTTACTTTATGAAAATAAAGTAAGTAACGATACAGGTTTTGATAAAAATTATAAATGCACAGAAATAATAAATGTAAGATCATGATGAATTATAAAAGTGGTTAATTAGGTACTTATAAATATTAATAAAATAAATTAAATACTATAAAAATATATAAATGCACTAAAATAGAAAAATAATCTTAAAGCTAAAATTAAATGTAGATTATTAATATAAATTCTTTATTGTTATTTTTATTATTATATTAACTACTATATTTTTTTGTTTTCATTAAGTATGATAGAAATATCAAGCAATATTATCAATATATCGTTTATCTAGTTAATTTATAAAAATGATTAGGAATATTATATAATTATTTATAAGTGTGTTAGACTATAACTACATACATTTTAAAAGTTATAATGTATATCTTACTATCTATTATTTTGTTAATTATTATTTGAGTCATTATAATGATTATAATTTTAAATTTATTTGACCTATACGAGTAATCACAATTTTAATCGAAATTTAAAATATTAATAGCAGATTGAGAAAAACAGTCTTAATATTTGGCATTTATAAATATATAAATTTTAAAAATATCTGTATAATTATTCTATAATTTAGGTACCTAGATTCTTTATTTGAAAACATTTTATATTCAAATCAATTAGAAATAATAAGAATGAATAAATAGAAAAAATACATTTAATATGGACCCTACTGATATTATTTAAATATGTATGTTTAATAATTAAGCAATATTTTTTAATTTTAATAATGCTGTTAATTGCTTAAGACATAGAGAGACGTACAGGAAAGGGCCTATTAAAAAAAAATACTTTTTAGTTTTTACAAATACAATTTTTGAAAATAATAATTACATTGTTTCAAGTACACTTAATATTTTGGACATTTACTGAAAAATGTCACCAACAATATTGGTCATTTCCCGCAGTATTTATGATAAGTTTGAGTTCAAACATCTATCAGTTATGTATTTATTAATTCTTTATTTATATTTATATTAAAAATATTCGTTACCATATATTTTGAAATTCAAATTTAAGGCGATAACCTCGGTTCAAGAACTCTTAAGAATTTTGTTGACCAAAATCCATTTTCACTGGACCTTATTGTAGCTACATGAAATAGTGAGATACTCATAAACACTAATAATTGTTTCGGATGAAACATATTTTGTGTCGTTTATGTTTTTTACAAGTATACTTATCGGTATTTTTTCCTTGCATTTGCTATTTAATTATTCTTCAGTTCAGATAATTTTATCTTTCCGTAGGATCATCGCCCATCAATTATCATACCAACATCGTTTTGGAAGCTTATTTATATTGATATATATATATATATATATCAATGTATATATAATATATATATAATATATTAAGATTGTTTTTATTAAAAACTGTTGAATTGAATTTACCTATTTTCTGTTTAAACATTTCTATCTTACTATTACTCGTGTATTAATTAAAAACGCACATTGACTATTTTTTTTTATTAACTTACATTTTTCTAATGAACATAAAATGCATTATGATCCACGACATTCTTCAAGGTGCGGCCTTGTGGGTAATATATTTCTTTGAACAAATGTCATGATTATATAACAATCAGTGGTACTATTACAGTACCACTTTATATTGGTAATGGGACGTATTGCGATTTGTATTAATTTTCATTATTTATAATATTTTATCATAATCGTTATCCGTAGTAAGTAACCTTAGTAAAATTGATTTTGTGTCCTCGTAAATATATTTATATATCTATATAGATATTATAAACTAAACTAAACCAGTTGTAATGCTAAGCTAGTAATATTCGACGATTAAATGAATGGGGACGAGGGAAGCAGTCGGGGTGTCAAATAGGGCATGATGTAGATAAAAAATAAATGGCTAGGCCTCCGAGTTACGGTTGCGTTGAAGCGAACATGTGTCCCGGAATGGGTGTGATTAGAAAAATTACATATTGAGTCCGTAATCACGCGTAGACAAGATAACAAATAGTCGAGAGAAACTAATGGTTAAACGAAAACACGATTTTGTAGGACACAAACAAATTATGCTTAAAATGTCGTTTTGACCGTTTATTACATTTAAACCTGTCTGTACGCTGTGTAACGTTGTCGCCCTCGTTCGGTGGTCATAGACGGATATACCATTTACTGAAATGCACACATTCGCACGAACGTTGAGTTTAAAGTAAACTGTGTGTGTGTGTGTGTGTGTGTGTGTGTGTGTGTGTGTGTATGTTTTGGGAGGGGGGAATGGTAGAGGGAGAGCCGCAGCGTCGGTGAAACGGTGGTGTCGTCGGACGCGTGTGATCGCCCTTGACATTGAACGTCGCCGTCGTCGTGTTCGTCAGGACGTGGCCGAGTCATGCGTTGTGCCTACACGCACGCGAATCGCTGCGATAACTCGAACGGCGTCAACGGAGTTCGGTGAACGACTCTTCTTCTCCGCGAGTGCCAACCGCGCAACAGGGCGTCGCAGTTTTCGGTCGTCGTCGTGACGTGGTGAGACCCTCCGGGCTCGCACCGTTCGAGAACCTTCTGGTAAAAGTGGACACGATGTATTTCCAACACATTTTTTTCGCATGCACGTCGAGGAAGAGATTTTTTCGTCATGCTCGGCCAGCCCACAAACCATATTCAATTTTGATTTCCTATTACTTTTCTACTACCCCCTATCCCTTATCGGAACTTTTGACCGCCGTGATCAGAGGGTACGGCACCACTGGCCAGTCCGCTAGAAAATTGTGGTCCCATTAGGATTTTTTTATTTTTTTTTTTATTATTATTATTATTATATGGAATCCTTCGCCTTCGGCGACAGTTTATGTATACATGTATATACATTTTACTTATATACGCTTTTATCACCGCTATGTACTGGCCGTTTTTTAGTACTAGATAATCGAATTTCCATATAAAGAAATATCTTAAAAAACACTAGTAAATTTTTTTAGTTTTTGTAAAATTGTCTGCGGTGATACAAATTGGTTTTTCACAATATTTTGAGCTAGTAGTTATGCTATATTTGCTTACTTAGATAGTTGCGTTGGGTTCGTGGATATTTCTAATTACACCGACAATCTAATGTTTCGATATGCCCGAGAATTCAATATTAAAGATCTCCGTGAATTCGTGATAGTTATATTCCTCTCTGTGATATCATATATAAGTACACTCACTGAAAATCATCATGATAGTTTTCGATTTACAAACGGTGGTTTAATGTGACCTTGAATAATTTTGTGCTATTAAAAGAATCATATCACTAACAATATGACTATTAAACGTATGTAGTTATATCGATTATTTACAATTATATATATATATGGAGATTTGATTCTATTGAGTTTTGAAAACCTAGTCAAATATTATTGTAATTTAAACCAGAGTAATTGATTATAGTATAGTTATAACCAGTGCTCGTAAGTTCATGCATTTGCATATCAATCAGTTGTATTTAAGGCTAGATGACATAGAAATCCATTTCAATGTACCACGGTTAAATATGTGAAATCTTATTTTGCATGTTTTTGCATATTTGGCATGTTTTTGTATATTTGGCATATTTATGAATATTTCTATTTTATCGGGTATATTATACAACATTCTATTAGAATCTATCAAAAATCTAAATGGAAAATATATATAAAATTAAAAATAGAAATTGTATTATCATCTTTTCTTATCTTCTTGATACTCGTGCATTTAATGAATACATTTGTTTCAAAAGTTTCAGATTTAAAATAATTACTTACAAAGACGTACATAATACGCAGTTAATGAAGGCTCAAGAATAATATTAAATAGTATTTAAATTCTATTTTTTTAAATTGAGACATAAAAAAATAAAATATAGCTATAAAAAAATTAATTGATGATTCATATTATTTCAAAAATTATTAATTATTTTTTTTTTAAGTGCATAATTTTTGATATTTAGTGCATATAAATACATATTTTTGAACTTTTTAAGGCATATTTCAAAGCATATTTTGCCAATTTTAAGTGCATAAATGCATGCTTATTTAGGATTTTCCAGGGCACGAACTTACGAACCCTGGTTATAACATACATATTATAATTTTTATAGTTAAATTATTTTGTATTTTATTGTCTACAATACATAGATATATACTATATATACATAGAAATTTGACAATAAAATGCTCCAAACATTATTACCTAAAAATTATATTTTCAAACTAAGAATTTTATTTTATAAAATAAATTATTTGATACAGTAAATGGTGTTATTTATTAATCTTTACTAAGTAACCTTTCATATTTCAAAATTTGTTTTTTGGTCGAAGGAATGAATATGACTTTGTCCTCGGATAAACATTTAATCAAAATACTCAACTGATTTAAACATATATAATTAATTAGTATAAGTAAATAATTAATAAATTATTAATATAATAAGTAATACATTTCATTGTTTGTGTTAGTAACAGAATTTATTTCTATTATTAATTTTTTATAAACAAATGCATATCATAAATGTACTAAATAAATGTATTACATTTTTTTATTTGATCATTATTCTCTACGTCCGGAACTAATTTTACATTGCCTCTTTGTAAAGTCTTAGGTATTTGTAATTCATTGGACGTTGGTGAGTCATTGTTGTAACATGCTCACATTCCAGCATCTTTTGTTATTAAGATTCGTCATCAACAGATTTACTATGCTATTTCTTATTTATTAAAAGTGTTAAATTTAAGTACTGTTCCATCACTTTATATTTACTTTTCATATTTTAAAAAAAAGATTTAAGTTGTATAAACACCATGACCAATTCATCTAAATTAGTATTGGTAATGTGTAGTATACTGATTTAATATAAACTATTGTTTAGTTTTTTAGTACTAATTATTTTACAATAAATCAGTATATCAGTCACAATTATTTATAACTAATATTGTACTTATCTATATAATTGTAAATAATATTTTTTAACTTATGCTACTCGTACTTTGATATTTGCATAAGGTATTGCATTATTTCATTAAAAAAATACAAATTTCTTTTCGTTTATTTTTAAATATTTTATTAAATATTATATGTGTATAGGTACCTCTAATATGCCTTCTTAATTAACAAACAGTATTCATTTTGATTTACCTATGTCACATCAATATCGATATAAATTTCAATTTCAATTCTAATAATTTGAATATTCTTATAAAATAATTGGTTATTGATTATTTTTATCTATTTTTATTAACTAGTATTTTTAACAATTTAATTTACGATACAAACTAGTTTTATGGAAAATAATCTTTGAATTTTCTTACTATTTCTTATTTAAAATAACTAATATTTTCCTTAGACCATTATGTCGATCAAAAACACATCCATATAATCACCAACTTTTCCCCCTCCCCGCATATGGCATTTAATATGAGTGGACTAAGGTTTGAAAAAATAGTTTGATCAATATTATAATAATTTGTGTAAACTATATATTATATTCAATATGTAATGATAACGTGTATAATTAATTTAAACCAATTAATCGTCTATTCTACTCTACTTCATAATATTGGCCATTAGATCTATTTCAATATTTTAATATATATAATATAGCAGTGATGATAATGGGAATACGAAGTAAGTGTGATTGATTAATAAAAGTATTGGTGTTAGTTTTCATAACGAAATATGTATATTCTTAGTGAGGATTTAAAAAAAAAAAAATGTAAAAAAAAATGTCTTTTATGGACAATAGTTTTACTGAGAAGAAATGCTTGAATATACGAGTACTTTGGTGCACACAAGTATGTAATATGTTTGGTAGCGGTTGGGAAGAGTGGACTCGTTCAAATGCCATTCGTGATGCACCGTTAAAAATATTTGGTTTCCCATATTATTATTATTATTATTATTATCACTATATATTGTGAGAAGTTCCATTTATGAATTGGAAAAAATTGCATTCCATATAATATTTTGTCCTCAATATCAGGTTAATGCACGATATCTATATAGTGGTCCCGAAATTCCAATCAAGGTCATTACTGTGAATGTATGAAACGTGTCCAATTTACGTTTTTCGAATAGTCAAAGTTTTCATTAATTCTTCATAACCATCGCAAGTGCATATTCATAAACATATTATTTACTATATTTCTTTGTTAGTAAATCATTGAATACTATTCACTTTAGATCAAAAAGCTAAGAAATTTCGAGCATTGTTTGACTTTTATTTTATTGAAAATGTATGCAAATCAGATCAACTCCTGAATAAACTAAGGTTAGGGACGTTAAGGTTCTGCAAATAATAAGAAAATAATTTTTTGAAACTCGTTGAATCATATATTATGCAATATTCTCGCATATTAACGTCAATTGTTCGACGTAGTACTGTTATGTAGCCATTTACGGTTGTACAGGGTTAACGTACCAATTTGGATGTTTTATAATTTCACGAGTTCTTGTTTTCGATGTGCGATGTAACTAATTTATAGCAATTATAAGGATACTTATTTTTTTTTTTTTAACAATAATGGTAATCCATGAACCGATTTGGTCTAACTACCCTAGATAATTGCAACATATACAGCTGTGTTTTATGTGGTAATATATAAGTAATACGTGGTCGGTTATTAAACTCATTTTAATTATTTTCACATATATCATCTATAATATTAGATTTTTAATATGTACTACTACATCATTATCGTTATTTATCACAGTTTTTTCTGACGTGTGTCGTCTGTATTTTGTCTATACATTTCAATTTTGTCTAATGAACTTTGTACTCGTATTTATGTTAATAATGTAATTGTTCGGAAAACATTATTACCAGTCAAACTTATCACTGTATATGTATTTTAATGAACTTAAAACATATGTCCATTATAGTATTTGTGCATACCTAATCTATTGTTAATCTAATTTAAATTATATTACATTTTATTTATTTTAAAATGTTTAAACTATATATCAGTTTTCGAAATATTATTTTAGACTTTTATTATTTTTTTCGTCCGGATTTTTAACAGGTATTTAAACCATTTTGTGACTATTTTGAGAACCCATGACATTTATTCGCTACGCCACAACTCGTTTCAGAATCGCCAAATTCCTGTAATCTATTCAATACGATTATAACATAGGCACAGCTAGTTTTCGCATACATTATTATACTATTTTTGTTATTATTTCTAAAGTCCATTCACCCGAAGTATATTTTCTTTCGAAAGTATATATAAATATAAATGATTCAATAAATATAAATATATCAATGTATCATTAAATATCATAGTAGGACATGCTGTGAAAATGTTTAATACTAAAAATTTTTTATCGTTTAATCGCTTTAGTCTGTTGGGTAAGGATATATATATTTCGTATGTAGGTACGTATATTTGGTGTCGGTGCGATAAACGCAATCGTCGTCGTATGTATATTTGTAAGTACGTACTTGGATTGTATTTTGTATACGAATAATTAACTAGTCAGTTGATTTTAACTACCATAATACGATTTTTATTATGATGATAAAGAGAAGAAAAAAATTAATAATTAATAATTTAAATACATATAAAACCAATATAATAATTATTGTGTACACCGCTGTCCAAACGTGATAAGATATAAAATATAGGTGTATTAACTAACAGTCAAAATCACCGTAATTGTGTACCAAATATAAATTATTACTTTATACTACGAGTACTTACTATTACTATTACGCTACTATAAAACACAACTTACTATACAGTATAGTGGCGGAGCTGTAAAAAAAAGCTGTATTTTATTTTCAACTTTTATATATTTTTTATTCGGTAATATAAACAACTATAGTTAAATGATGAGTTTGTTACTCGTAAAAAAAAAAATAAAATAAAAATATATATATATATAATTACCTATAATATAAAAATAAGGGATGTGCTTGTTTGCTTTTGAAGGAATTTTTAAATTACAGAGTTTCTTTGGTATACATTTTCATTTTGCCGCCTTCTTCATAAATTTCCTTTCAAACTCAATTCAACGTTATATATTTTGTTGTAATTTTTTCAATAAAACATGCGTAGCGTAACATCGCTGTCAGTTCCCATCAAAACGATTTAATATATATTAATACATAAAACTATAGTTAAAAAATTTTGTTTTAGCGACAAAAAATGATAATGAAAATAATAGTAACAACAACAATAATAATAGTAAAGAATATTTTTTTTCTTGCCGGATTAACGGCATATGTGGCGGAATAACGTGGGTACGCGTACATATAATGAAAAAAAAAAAAGAATACAATTTGTATCGTTAAATCAAAACGTATGATTATTAAGAGTGAAAGCAAATGATTATTTCATGTATAGATCGTAATAATTCTACGTAATTGTTTTTCTGTTTTTACAGTACACCAACAACAGCAACAACAGAATACCAACGGCTTCATCACCGGCCAACACCAACAGCAGCTCGAGCTCCAATACTAACGGAGGAACGTCATTGCAATCGTCTAACCAACCGACCACAAGTTCTCCGTCATCGGAATGTCAATCGGCCGCGCCGACTCAGCAGTTGTCCAAGACCAATCTTTACATACGCGGTTTGAACCAGAATACAACGGACAAAGACTTGGTCACCATGTGTTCGCAGTGAGTTTAAATAATCGTTTCTAATAAACGGACGTAGTGGAACAATTAAACACTTACTACATCCTACTTACTTAAATACCTAACACACCATATGAATATAACTAACTGCGCACATTTCACGTTGTTTTGAAGCTTGTCTACAATATATATATATATATATTATATCTCAAGGTGACGGTGTATTGGTTTTTAGTATATGCACTATTTTTTTCATGAATTTATTAACGATCGCCGAGTTACGATGACGGCATCATATTGTATCTTTCATTTATGTCGTCAGCCGTGACGGTAACTTATTAAAATACGGCTTCGAATCATATTATTACGAGGCTTAAGAAGTCTTACTCATGGCAATGTAGGGAACGATTTCTCCGATCGAAATCACCAAGATCCGTAGTACGTTAATATTTTCTATTACTATTATTATTATGTTTGTAACGATACACTTATACAAATTGCTTATCTACATAATGAATTGTACGTGTAAAACGTGTGTTTCTCAATTTCTCGATCAAAAGAAAAACAAATTATTTAAAATTTTCTGGGTTAAACTTAAAATATATCTATAATGAAATACACGATTTAATAAGATATTTTAAAGTGAGTACTATTTCTTATTCAATTGTCTATGATCTTCGTGGATTATATTATTAATTAGTAAGACGGATATTTAATAAAACGGATTTACTATCATTTTTGTCATAGGAATATTTATTTTCACTCTTGATATACCTACTTACGCTTCTCTTTGTATTTTTTGCTCTTTTTATTATACGAGTATGTTAAACTAATTATAATTGTTTATTCGTTTTATTATTACTATTATCGTATATCGTACCATACGATGACACAATAATCAATAACACATTATGTTTTATTCACCCACTAGATCCGTTGCGTGTTGAAACAACTCGAGATTCAGTATTATTTGGTTTATATTTTTGTATTTATACTGTACCTACTATGATATACGTTAACGATGTTTATTCATAATCCAATTTTTTTTTTTTTTTTCATTACAGATACGGAAACATAGTCTCAACCAAAGCGATATTGGACAAAAATACCAACAAGTGTATGGATAATATAATATTATTTTTATTTATATCCCACTATATTATTACCGTACTCACTAAATAAGGTTATACGAAAATTACTATTATTCTTTTGTAGGTTACGGATTTGTTGATTTTGAATCGGGCTCATTTGCTGATGCTGCAGTCAAAGGTCTACAAGCAAAAGGTGTACAAGCCCAAATGGCTAAAGTGGGTATTCCAGTTCAACGTAGAGCGGCCACTGTACGTTTGTTGCATGAATATATTAAATACTGTTATTTCTCTATCGCTGTCAAACAGTATAGTAATGGTTTTTTCGTTCTCTCACATCGTGAAGGATCTTATTGTTTTATTAACAATATGTATATGTATGTATGTTGTATCTATATTATTACAGGGTGAGTCTCTGTGTGCACGTGTCTGTCTGTGTGTGTTTTAAGTGCAAATTTATTTTATTTACAATGTGAATAGTTCAGCTATTTTAAAAAATGTTGACAGTTTGTGGAGCGTCTTAATATTTTTATATATGTTTGGAGTAATGGACTCTAAGTGGCTTTCAATGTATGATGTGTATATTTATAGTAACCCACACAGAAAATCCTTAAAAATTCGTCATTCAGGTATCAAACTCATTTATTTAATTGTTTTTTAATCTGTACAAGGTTTTCACATATTTGTAGGACTCTTCTCATTGTTTGATTTGATGTAGGTCGATAACAATGTATGTGTATATATATATTATAATATATGGGTGTGTACGCATGTCACGTAAACTAGTGACATAAGCTTTGTTTATTACTTTACATTTATCAGGAAATACAAGGAAATATCTAAACAGTATTCATAAACTAATATTTTAATCTCACATATTTTACATTCAACTAGATAATTTAAATTCGTATTTATGTATAAAATTCATAAAAAAATCAATTGACCATCTGACCACTGTTTAAAACATTTTATCAATATATTTTTATCGAAAACCTAAACCATTTGTATACTTAATATTTACTAAAACTGATATTTATCACAATTGATATATTTCCTAAAAAAAACGTTAAATTTTTTTAATATTTTAAATAGTATTATGTTTGTCTATCTATTTTTTAAATTATGGATTTAATTTAATTTTGTGTTTAAGTTTTCGTTGTATTGAATAATTATTTGTAATAGGTATAAGTTCAAAATCCATTATTATTAATCGTTTAATTATAACTGTTCAAGTATATAATTTAAGGTAAAATGTGACTTAAAAAACATTGTGTTGACAAGTCGTTAATTTGAATTCGTTTTATTTTTAACAGTAAAAAAATTACTACTTCACTACTGTAAAAAAAGTAGAAAATTTAATTATCAGTATTTTTGGATGGTATTATGGTAAATGTATTTAAATTAAATAATCTTATTGGATATACAATTTAATTGTACTGTTTAAGTGGTTGAAAGTTAATTTATTTTAAAACCTTACTTTAGTTAAAATATGGTGTGCATAATATTATATAACTAAACTTGTAATTTTCCTAATGATACGTCAAGAGTTGTCTTAAAATTTAAAACATTACAATTATTATTTTTTTATACTTATTAAATTATTATAATTGTCATATATGAAAGCTAGTCGATATCAGTTTAAATTAATTCCACCATATGGTAGTTTATGTTCAGTTGAAACGATTTTTAACTGAGTTATTGGTCTCTATTGATAAATAATTTTAGCTATTAATTGACAATTATTTTATTATCAATCTCACATGTTTATTTTTTAATTTATTAACAGTTATATGCCAGTCAAGCTTTTATGTTCTATTAATTATTTTCGATTATATTTTGTCATACATCATAATTTTTATCATTTTTATTAAAAGTGTGTTTGACTTGTTACCTAGTTATTTTCAATAGTGTTCAAGTAGTGTGTTAAAATGTTAGTACTTACTTAAAATTTCACTTTTAACCAATGCAATGCAATATTTAATGCAAAATATCGAATAATGATATTGAACCGTATTGATCTAAATATTTTGGCAAATTGAAAATAATTACATTAATTTTATCATCTTATAGTACATTTACATAAATACATTTTTATATCAATTCAAATTTAAGGCTAATTTTTTACTTTAAATGTATTTTTAATATTTTAGAAATTAAATTTTGATCAAGTTTTGTTAAAAACATGTTGTGTTGGTATAAAGAATGAATAATAAAGAAAATATTTATCAAGATAATATTTACATAAGTAAAAATCAGTAGATTCAAAACCACTATAGTAAATTTACTTACCACCGTCGTTAATACTTATAATATATAAACCCTGGTCTTATTATCTCTAGCCTTTCCTACTGCTGTTTATTAATGTTCGCTTATATTTTCTACTGGCTTAATAATATTGTGTTAAAAACTTAGACTCATAGCTATCGAATTATTAAACTTATTAGTACACTGCATAATGACATGTTCGAAGCTTGATAATTTGTCTCAAAAACAATCGCTAAAATTTATTGTTGAACGAATAATAATTTTTTTTACGTTTGTAAATTTTTTCCTTCTACGAAATACAATGTCATTGTATAATCTTATTGGATAAATTATATTTCCTTTTCACAATCAATTTTTTTTTGTGTTAAATTTTAATAGATTCTTGGTTGATAAGTATATCAAATCTTCTACGTGGGATTTGCTTAGCTCTAGATTTTAGATGATCTTATTCAGGTAATCTCTAATCATCAAAATTTATACCGGAGTCTTATAATTATTATAGAAAATAAAACAATATATATTTAAACAGAAGGGATTTGTGTGTGGTTACTTTATTTAGGAAAGAACATTTTTTATGATTAATATTACATTTTTATTTACTGTTTGACTGTATAATTTTAAAATTAAAACTTCACAGTTTTTTATATTTGCGTTGTTTAATATTATTAGCAGCAAGAACAAGATCCAACCAACTTGTATATAGCCAATTTGCCACCAAATTTCAAAGAAAACGATTTAGACACATTGTTATCAAAGTTTGGTCAAGTAGTGTCAACTCGAATCTTACGTGACACAAATATGGTCAGCAAAGGTGTCGGTTTTGCTAGGTAAATTAATTATAGAATTTATATAATATTGTATTATATAATGATGTGTATATAATACATATTATACGTTTAAATTTATTTCACTCGTTTATATATTTGTGTTGTATTTATTTACAGAATGGACTCCAAAGAAAAGTGTGAACAAATCATTCAAATGTTTAATGGTAATCCATTGCCGGGATCAAAAGAACCTTTGTTGGTTAAATTTGCTGACAGTGGCCAAAAGAAAAGAAACACTAGCTACAGATCAGATTCTCGTTTGTGGAGAGAATCAGAGGTATAATGTTTAAAATTTAAACGGCATTGATCGTAGGTAGTATTCAAATAGTTATTAAAATAAAATTAATAGGGATCAATGAAAATAACGGTTGCATACTAGATTATCCTAGTTGTATCCCAAAAATATCTACGAAAAACGATTTAATTCAAATAGCGGCCAGAATGTTTTTTAGGTACAGACGATTTGTGACCCGGGTTTTTTATTATTCAAGTTACAGCCCGATTAATATTTGTCATATTTATCAGATCTATCAGTAGCGAACGCAGGAAAAAATTTCGGGCAGGGGGGGGTATTTGAAAATGTGTAAAATGTTGATAAATAGCATGCTTTATTACTCATTATATAATATATATATAAATATATTTAAAGTCTCATGGGAAATATTGAAATAACTATTATTATTTTTTATTTTTTATAACATTTTTTCTAATATTTATGGGGGAGAGTTCAATGTTCACTGAAAAAATATAATGACAGTATAATGTTAGTACCAAAATACACGCCAAGAACATTTCACCGCTTTTTTGATTTTGCTATACTAAAAAAAAGTATTGATAAGGATCTATACAATTAAATACAAAACTACTTATAATACTGATGCTATAAAAAGTTCTAAGCTTGTATAAAATTTAGAAGGAATATAAACATTCTATGTACAATTTTATAATAAAAAAAAAATGTTAAATTAGTATTTCCTCGGACCACAATTCGTATATATCCCAAAAATACTCGAGTCACAATTTAGAAGAAATTTTTACTGCTGGGCGCAATTAGTAAATACTACTTCATTCTTATCAGTATATCAGTATATTAACTTATATTTATTAACTGTAGAAATTGAAAATTTATATTAATTATTTTCTTCCATAATGGTTATTAAAATTAATATATAAATTATAACTACAGACCTAAAATCTCCCTTCTAATATTGATAGGCATGTTTACGGAAGGCACCGGTTGGGCATTTCCCCCTCCCCTCCCGGTGGGCTGTGTCTCCAACAAAAATCATGCCCGAATAAAAAAAAAGTCGTGTGGTAATACAGTACAATAGTACCTATTATGTATGTATCTAATTATTAGTTTTAAATGTATTTTTATTGTTTTTACATGCCAATGGTTTTAGTCTTGATTAAAAAATATTCTTATCATTGCGAATTTTTTATCATAAAAAATAAATGTTTCTTGATGTATGAAAAAAATAGGTCTCACGATTTAAAAATGTTTAATGCCCCCTCGGTCACCAAAGTTTGAACATGCCTATGCCAATACTAAATATTAAATAATTATAAATACCTTAAGATCTTGTGTAATATAAATCAATTTTAATCTGTACTACAAATTAATTTAGAGTAAAAAAATAATGCCATGCTTTTTTTTACATTGTAATTAAATTTATTCAATGGATATAAATATGAATGAAAGTAGCTAAAACTTATAACATTATTTTTCAATAAAATATACGTTTTTCAGCTTTCATAAAAACTAATATTTGATATATTTATTTTTATGGTTAGTTGCTTGATAATGAATTTTTTCTTGATGTACGATCAATGCAGCATGCTGCAAGGTTTTATTATGTTGTTAATCTTATGATATATTAAATCTATGCTTTATTATATTTGCTATTAATTAGATTAATTTTTTTATCTTCTTTCTAAATATTGTGTGATAAACTATTTGTGTACAATTGTTGTGTGACAGAATGGCGGATGTGTGCGATTTCCGGTACAGCACTATATGTTGCAGGGTTCTCATGTTGGATATGATGGCACTCACAATGGTTTGACTGGAACAGGTGGTTCACATGTTATACCTGCTACACTGGCACAATATGTTGGACGTCATTATACTACACAGGCATTACCTGCCCATGGATATTCGATCCCTGCATCATCATGGTTGCCACAATATGTAATGCAACCTGCACCACCACATCATCTAGCCCAAATCGAAGTATGCCATTATCTACATTTAAATAAGTTGATCATTATTAAAACAATTTAGAATTAAATATTATTTACACTTCGATCGAGGTACATGTGTTAATAAGAAATATAAATGTTTTGTTTAAGACTCCTGTATGTTGTCAGATGATTCAACCAGCAGATCCAGGTTCTGTTCAATATGGTTCAGTTATACCGCAACTTGCTACACATATGTCTGCTCTACAACTCGGAAATGGATCAGTAAGTCACTATTATAAAGGCATTTCATTACTCTTTGATTCTTAGCAAATAAAATGATTCAAGTGTATAAACAATATAATAACGTGTTTCTTTTCTAAAATAAAAATGTTAACCTTTAATTTAGAAAATAAATGATAAATTTACTTTGTATGTTAGTGAAATACTATCTACTAAACTTCTCCAACGATTCTTAATATATCACATGATACTTTTGCATATTATTGTAGAGTAATATAATAAATAAACATATTGTCAATCCATGGGTTTTTAATTATTTTGAGATCAGGTTAAAAATAGCGCATAATAACGGGAGAATAATTTTACCAGTGACAAAACAAATTAGTTTTTAGTATTTGTACAGAAGTTATTTATCATTATTGATCGTCTATAGTTTTTTTCATTACTTAAATTTTGTTCTTTTAATTCGTTCATTCGTTTTTGTGTTTTCTTATTAATATATTAATTTTTTTAATTGATTAAAATTGTTATTTTTTTACTTTTCATATATTAATTAACAATTGATAATAATAATGGCTAATTATAAACGTGTGCCATTACCTGGTACCCTGATTAATGTGAGGATATAAATAAATAAATACGTTTTAATTTTTTTTCGATATTGCAATTAAGTATCGTGAAAAAACAGACTATATCAATGTTTAAAGAAAATATCATTGGAGAAGCCTAGTGACTAGTATTTTTAATGATCCATTGTCTTTCATTTTTATTCATTTTCATCAAAAATCATAATAAAACAAATTTGGTTTTTATATGACTAACCTATGTTAAGTATTCTAGATAAATATTAAAATATAACTTGAATACACAATTCATCTATTAACTTCACTCCAATGAATTTTTCGTTATTATATTCCTTTGATAATTTGTCAGTACATTTCATTAACACTTACCTACATTTCTGAATATTAGTTCTATAAATGTATTTTCTGTATAATTTGTATAGTAAATGAAATAGTTGAAATGAATATTAAAAAAAAAAAAATTATAAAACAATGTCTATAATACAAACATTTAATATGTTTATAATATAGACATCGTTCTATATGTATATACATATTTTTTAATTAATATTCATTTCAGCTATTTTATTTACTATACAAACTATACAGAAAATACATTTTATAGACTCTATAACATATATATTATTAATTGTTATTCATTCTTTTATTACTATGCAATGAAATTATTGATTTTTTAACAACAAATTTCATTTTAACTGTAAGTTCTAAGAAAAATTCTGAAATCTTAAATTAGGTTAGGTTATTTTATTAAATATTATATAGTATTATAGTAGTTATTAACTACGGTTATTGTGTTTTTTTATTACAGTTTTAATTATTTGAAATAACATAATTCTTCTCAAACTAATTATTATATCTTTATAAAAAATATTGTATTACACTTATAAATACATACATTTATTTTAAATTTTATAATTTATGAATAATTTACTTTGATCATGTTTAATTGCTAAGAATCTTTTAATAGTGTAATAAAATATCATATAAAAACTGCTCATTTCCCCCTTTTTTTTTTTAAATTAAGTATCCATGTTTTAGTACATGGCCAGCCCACACCCAGGTTATCCGTACTTCACAAGCTCTGCACCAAACATAATTCATACAGTTCCAATTCCAGCGGAAGAACATCCTTCGACAACGGCATCACCTGATGACTCCTATCAACATTTTTCGCACAAATAAATAAAAAAAATTAGGCAAAACAAAACCAAAGCCAATAAGAGTAGGTAACTCCCATTTTTGTTATTACTTTTCAATACCTAAGTTACATTATTTTTATTCATATATTTTTTAAAGAGTATTTTGGCCATTTCAAAATTTAGTTAACGTTGTTTTGTTCTCGAAAGAAAAATTAATATTACTTAGGAAATTTCATACAAAACCATTGAAAAATATGGTCAACCTGTTAATTCTGAGAAAAATTCATTTTTAAATATTCTTACAGTTTCAGAATAACAGGGTGACGATGTATTTTAAATATATATTATATTTTGATACAAATTTTTCTCAACTAAAATTTTACGATTTAATTTAAAACAAGATATTTAAATTGATTAAAATTGTTTTCAAAATCCTTTCTCTCCAATAAATTATACTGAGTCTTTTTGTTTTGTAAATACAAACTAATGGTTTTTCCAGTGCTATTAATTTTTTCCTCTTGACAATATAAGCTGTTTTTTTTCTAAAGAATTAATATGGCCTACATACAACTTTATTTTATTACATATTTAATGGTACATAGTTATTTTTACTGTAAAAGCATAATTATTAACTACCTCATAATTTAGATGTAAAATTTATATAATATGACTAAATTATGTAGTTCTTAGTAATCGAATAAAAGGTTTTACTTTAACAATTACTATATATTATTAAGTAATAAAATTAAACTGTATGTGGCTTATGTCTAAATTGTTATTTGGAAAAAATTAATAACAAAATCATACGATCCGATTATTGTACTTATTAAACAACTTGTTAAATTTGACATTCGACTTTATTTAGCGAAGTTTATGCAGAAATTATTTTAAATTTAGTATTTTGTCTTTAATTTTTAGTCTGAGAATTTTTGTTTGTGTCAAATTGTAAATTATTCTTATTTAAAACATTCGTTAAAATTATTATTTTATTTATTTATGTTAATTAACTTTTTCTGTTCTTAAAATTGTTTTTACAGGATAATTGATTTATTGAATATGTGTTAATATTTTTCCATTTTAAAATATTTTGGTTTATTCGTGAAATTTTCAAGTGTATTCTGAAAAAAGTTTCTCTTTGAACTGGTCATTCATAAAAGTTAGTCATTTCAAAAGGAATAAGAACTTATACATGATTAAATCAGTTACGTAAAACCAATTAACAGCTGTTACATTGCAATGTAAATTTCATTTTATGCGGTTAATAATAATAATAAAATCTAGTTTTAAGTAACTATATATTAAGTTATTGATACACATTTTACGATAATATTTTTGTTTGATAAGTAGTTCTGTAATAGTAAGTTTAAATGTAATTTGTCGCAATGTCAAACTCCCATCCCGTAGTGTAACCATCCATTTTGTATCCATGTGATTAAATTTTTTTTTGGTAAATTTGTCTCCTTGAAATTCTGTGATACATGTATTTGTACATGTTAGCGGTTAATAGTCACTAATGTTAATGTACCGTTTAAGAAAAATAATTTTTAAAACGATATATTTCAAATTTTTATTTAAAATTTTAAAAAGTAAAAAATTATTTATTTTTTTACCTTTGCTTAGGTACCTATTTAAAAAAAATATTTTTATTTTTGTTTTTATTATTTTCATATTTTATTAATTGTTTTTTTTTCTATAACTGACAATTAATTTATTTAATTTTTTTTTTAATTTATTTATTAGGTAATAGACTAAATGATGTGATTTTTTTTTTAATTTAATTTTTTTTTCATATTTTCAATAGCGCTAATACTTGCAAATATTTGCATTTAATCATGTGAGAATTAGTTTAAAACATTTAATTTTTTTTTCGTTATTAACAAATTTTGAGCAGATCTTAGTTGAAAATTAAAAAGAAATTACGTGGTTTCCGATTGGGTCTTCAGATCGATTCCCCATAGTTAGCCCTTTTGGTTACCATTTTGTAGTAAAATAAAATGTACATATTAATTGATTCATAGATATAGAAAAAATCTATACTCTGGTGATCGTCAAATTCACCAAACTGTCCCATTAGCTTCAAAAGAACTTTTGCATACTTCGAACGAAACATTTTGAAGTTCACGATAATGACATGTTTAGTCTTTTTAAATTGCATCATATTTATGATAGCATTTTTCGTATCTTTCCCTGGACGTATTAGTCAGGTCTAAGTATTTTAATTTATTTTATTTTGTATATGTGTGTACATAAAAAAATGTCCAGAATAGTCTGGTTTTGACGACTCGATCGTTATTGTTTAATATATCTGTTCCGAAAATCCTAAAAATGGTAGATAAATCAAAAACGTGTTTCAATATTCACGTTTGTTGGCGGAATTAAAATATTATTATTATTTTAATTTTTTGCTTGTGGGGTTTAATGTATTGTGAATTAATAGTTTTGTTTTTTCGCTTTTTATTATTATTATTATTATTATAAATGATTGATTGATAGGTACAATTTAAATTAGATGGATGTACAAATACGGTTTCGACGTAAATTTCTAACAAATTTGGTCGATACCATATTATAATAGTAACACCTTATTATAGTATTGAAATTTTAATATGACTATTTTTCCCAAAGCATAAAGTTTATTATTATAATTTTTAAATGTTGAATAATTTATTTTTTTCTTCATATGAAAATTAATTTTCTTAGAGAATTTCTGGGTTAATTATGAAATGAAAATGTACATACATACGACTGTTCAAATTTTACAGGGGTATTTTTATATTCTGTCCCATAAAAAATGTAATAATATAAGACTTAGTTTCGCCTAAGCGCCTTTGTCTGAATAAAACGTATGAAATTTTAATGTGATATTTAGCACATCGGTGTCTTCCCAGGACACAATATGCGCATGATTATTTGTTTAGAAACAAGACAAAAATATCAATGAAAAATTTTATTTCTTCACTCATTAAAGATCCGGATTTTCTTATAATTGATTACCCGTATGTGCCTATTAGTTTCTGTCAAAATAACAGAAGCGTGTTTACCGGTAGGACGAAAAAAAAATTGTAGTTACATCAAATGAAAATTTCGAGAATTACCATGAAAATACCTATTTTGTAGCTCGGTGTTTTTTAACAATGACCACTCCACGTGACTTATTATGTCTACATTATTGTCGATGCCGATATTCGTATTACGTGCCGAGATAGAACGTTGAGATATCCTCAACGAATAATGAATAATATTATAATAAAAGCCTATATATTTAATAATAATAATTTAAAATTAACGTTATAAGGTAACGACTTATTTTTAGTTTGTAAGTTTTAAGTGTTATAATAATAATAATAATAATACTATGTTAATATTAATTAAAAGTCTAATTATATTCATATTTTTTTTGCAACATATGCTAACGCTAATCATGATTAGCCTCCATTACATACATACACACAATCATGTTTATATATATATATATATATATATATACATAATGATGTGTATGTATGTGTGTATGTTTAATATGATAATAAATAGACATTAATGAATAATTTTTTTGGATTGTTTTCAAAGCTGTGTGAGATTAATGATTATTCGTTTTAACAAACCAAATCGTGGCTTATTATTTATTTACCGGAAAAAAAAATTAGCATTAGTTTATTAAGGTGTTGCTTTAAAACAAAACGTATATATTAATTTAAATTAAATTTAGTACTAATGATAATAACTTTAATAAACGTGTAACGAAAAAAAAAAACCTCGGAAGGAGAAATAAGTAATAATATAATAATATAATAAATATGTACGAACAATAAAATGTTTGTATGTTGTGATTGAGACTGCTGGTCCCCCTCCTTAAAATCGGTGGGTAAAGTTGCGTTAAAAAAAAAAAAAGAAAAAAGAAAAATAGAGTCGGTTACAACTGTACTCTAGGCTTAACTCATTTATATCACCCGGTGTCTTGTATTATTAATTGTGACTGATCATTGTTATGTAGAAGGCTTTAGTTGATAAGTCTTGCCGTAATATTTATGTGTATAGTTTAATGATTTCTCCCTTAATAATTTGTTTCTCCTTTCTAATATCAATAAATTATATAAAAAAAATTATTATTTTGCTATACATAATATTATATATTTTTTGTCATTTATTTTATTTAATTTATTAATTTATTAATATTATTATTTTTTTTTTTTTTTGTATATTATTGAACAATTCTATGTCTCATTATTTGTAGGTCTCGTTTGTTTATTTTTGTTTTGTTTTTATTGGGTTTGATACATTTTGGCGTTGTTGCGTTTTAAGGATAGGTTATATTATAATTATTAAGTTTTTTTTTTTTTTCATAGACTAAGACTACTATTTGCGTGATTGTGAAAATAAAATAAAAACGATAAAAAAAACAAATAAAAACTAAAGTTATTACGAAATCGAGTGTTTGTGTTTTATTATCATCAACATCCATCCAAATCAATACAAATACGACATGAATCGACTCTTTGAAATTATTTTTAATCCGTTCCTTTGTTTTAATAATGAAATTGATGGGACGACGATGTATTGCAGACGTACACGTTTGTCACCACAAAAATCGCTTCCTAGGGCATGCTTTAGTTATTGACGATATTTGTTCACGGTAGCCGTTTTTCTGGCCTGGGCGAATGTTCCCTGGCATTGTTGTGTCTGCCATTGCAGTCTAGCAGCAACAGCGGCCGCAGTGGCCATTCGCTTGTGGTGCACCCTCGCGTGTTTGGTCAAATGGTCGGACCGCGAGAATCGTTTATCACACATGCTGCAACCGTACGGCTTAACGCCCGAGTGCGAACGACAGTGCCGCGACAATTCATCGGACCGGGAGAAACGCCAAGTACAGCCCGGCCACATGCAACCGTATGGTTTCTCGCCCGAGTGCCTTCGCATATGCACCTGTTGATTGGTAAGAAAAAAACAGTGAATAGACAAGTTTAAATACATAAATTGTAACCATCGAAAGTCTAGTTTATAACTGGAAATAGGAAATAATATCTCAAGTACAATAGTCTCGTATTATTGGACTCGCTTTGGGATTAGGCCATTTAAGTTCACTTACCGAAAAAGTCAACAAGCCTAAATATTTTTTAAAAAATTAAAAGTAAAATATTTGTTAAAATGTCGGTTTAGTTAAACAAATATATGTGCATATTTATATAGTTGTATAATAAAAATATATATTGCTGACAAAAAAAAAGTACTTTATTTTCACCGAGAATTTGTTTCATAATGCACGAATAACACTTAAACGATGACTGTGATAACTATACCTAATTCATTTTAAATAGAAATCCATCTTATTGTTAATCATTTATTTGTGAAATAACCCTATTGACCAGTGTAGTGAATCTAATAGGCGATTTTTTTTCCGTATGTGTACGTAAAATTGTGACAACTTGTTTTGAATGAATATGTCATTTAACAGTGAGTTCAATAAATGATGACTACGTTAGTTATGACTGTTGTGAACTGTGTATTTGAATTCAATGAAAACACCACGATTAAATACTACGCACATCAATCATAATGAAAGTGTTTGGCATTTAGACTTTTTTCCCCAGAAAGAACGTGCTCTTTATATACAACATCATGTATACATTATTCAACTTTTGGTTTATTGTTATGGTTATTTCGAAATAATTTTTTACATATACAATATTATAATATTATCATTATAATTTATAACAGATGTAAGTATTAGGCTGTGTTTCACCAAAAGCAACTATCGATGACAACGCAACTTCGATGCGACACGAATGTATTATCCAAATCGACATGTTTTCACGGGCAGCAACACGATTATTAAGCAACTCAACTGTTTAAAAACTATTTTTAAACAACTTGACATGTCAGTCTCTTTCCACCTGTTGCTCGTGGTCATTGTATCAGTTTATTTTAATAAGATACAATATTGTATTTTTAAATTATTTATTAAAAATGTCATACAAACAAGAATAAAATGTGACTTATGTATAACTTATAGAAAGTCATACATGTCTTTTTTATACAAAATCATATAATTATACCCGTCAAGATACGTATAAAAGAAAAATCATGGAACAAAATTTCAATTAAAACAAATAATTCTAGTAAATTAATGGTGTCCTTTTTATTACGAAATAATCAATAATTTATTTTATACATACGAGTATTCAATACATTCGACATACCTATAATATAAAATACATCATATTGTACTTAACTAAGAAAAAATAAAATAATAATAATTAATAGGCAACTGATATAAATTAAAGGTAAATTAATTTTATTCCAGATTTTTTGATAAGAACATAAGAGCAACTCAACTGAAATGACTGTCGCGTAGCTATTGCGTTGCTGTTGACAGTTATTTTTGGTGAGAACACTGCCTTAATATTCTTTTAAAATGCGTATACCTATACGATGTGTACGAGGTATTTTCATAAAAATATATATTATTTGCTCTGTGAATTTTCACAAGTGTTGTGTATCATATTTTATATTTTATATACTGTTCTTGTATAATCACTAGAGCCCGGATTTATATGCATTTGCATGATTATAATAAGTGTATGCTCGTCTATGGAGGTTTAAAATGTCCACGATTTATATCACACCGAATTTAAACACCAAATTTTATATTGCACATTTCGCATATTTCGAGGGTTATTGCATATTTGTTCATAAATGCATATAACATGCATATTAAATGAGTTTTTAATAAATTAAAATTTTTGTTTATTTTTTAAGTTTTATATTCGTTTTTTGAGACTAATTAACTTCAAATAATCAAAAATATTTATTTTTAGTTTTTTTTTTTTTTTATATTCTCATTTTTAAGTTACCTAAAAGTTTTAGATTGATTTAAATGATTTGACATATAAAACAGTGGATATTATCATTTTTTTTTGTTTTTGATAAAATATTTAGAATTTTATTTGGTATAAAAGTGTGGTTTAAAAAAAAAAAAAAACCACATTTTATAAAATGTGACATAGTGCATATAATTGCATATTTAGACACTTTTTCTTTGCATATTTGCATCATATTCACTTTTAAATGCATATAAATCCGGGCTCTAATAATCACTATACATTTGTTACGAGAATTCCAATCTGTTCGTATTACACTATTTTAAACATATATATAATAGACATGTACAAGATGATCCTATTTACCGATTACGGTAACTACAGAGCACACGCAACCCTAAGCCACATTATGTTTCTATAATGCGATAATGCCTAATTATCTATTTAATTTTATTACTACAATTTTTTGAAAGCTTTTTCAATATACAAATATGCCATCCTACTGTTAAAATTGTTATATGCAGACACTAGACGACGCTATAATAATTTTAATTCAACTTGATAAAAATGGGGTGTCAACAACAGAAAATTATTCATAGTTATTGTTTCTAATATTGAAAATCGATTTTTATTAAGTTCAATGCAAACTTTTACAGTGACTTCTAGTGTCTATACAATATAAGTGCTACCGATTTTAACAATATGAGGGTGTATCTTTTATTTTATTTTAAATAGGCTATAGACCCTCCACTTAGAAACAAAGTAATACTTCAAGTGGCGGGAGGATGGAGTACCGTAAAATAGGGTGAATAGAAACACTTTTCAACTTTAAAAGTTTATATCTTTGGAATGGAAATAACAAAACAACATATTAATGGCTTCAGATTTGGGTTTTTGAATACACAATACAATATCTGCTTATTCTAAAACCAATGGTTCTTAATATTTTATAAAATCTTATTATTTTTAAAAATAAAAAAATGTAATGACAAAGTCGATGGACTATTAGGTACTTTATCACATATCGTAATATATAACTTTCCTGAAAAAATTGAAAATCTGGGTAACAAATACTATCAAATTTCGGCTTAGTATTCCACAGTTAGTGCACCAACAATGCAAAATGCTAGTTATCGTTCTAAAATTAGTAATATTGAAGAGTACAAATGTATCTATATGCATTGTTATGACAGTTATAATATTATATGTTGTAAACAGGGTTGGACTAGGCCACCGGAGCACCGGGGCATGCCCCGATGGGCTGTTGTAATTTTGGTTAAATAAAATTACTTAGATTTTTTTGTTTTTAATTGAATGCGTCTATCTTCTATTCTTAAAATAAAATAAAAAATGTCGTCTTGTAACATGACATTACTAATGGATGCGGTGACACAGAATTAGGTAACTCGGAGTTTGAAAATTTAACATATTTAATGTCGCGATAGGCCAATTGATAACAATGATAACAATGATTTCATCAGAATATTTATAAATAGAAAAATTGTAGGAAATTTGAATACAAAAGATGTATACAATATGTTAATCATACGAAGTACCGTTCGCGTTTGTTCAAACAACATTTTATTAAAATAAAATGTTGGTATGGGTTACGGTCTTAGAAGATTAATTTTCTAAGACCATGGTATGGGTAGACATTGTCGCGCAAAATATGAGATAGCGAAATTGTTTTTCGATAATAATAATTTTTATAAGATTTATTAGACTTTTATTTAAAAACATTTTAATAGTTTTGACGTTCAATCAATAACAATCCTGTTACTAGTTTCCAACCTTAATGGACCTTTGGGCCACATTCACAAATTAAAAATAATACTAGAGCCAGACAATGTAAAAAATGTATGTGATATTCAATGACATTTGCTAGTTTTGAAATTTACTGTGGGCCGCATAAAAGAGACATTAGTTGCCGACCCCACTGTTCTAACTCAATTAAAATTAAATGTATAAACATATTTAAATCAAATAATTTTTTATGGTGTAAAATTTATCTTAATAGGTCATTATATCAATATTATAGATAAGATATACTATGCGTAAACTAGATTTATTTAAGGAATAACATTAAATCTGAAAATATTCAAATGTACTTGGGTGAATATTGTTTTTTGAGTTACGAAGATAGATTTTCAGTTAAACAATAATTTGATCAGGTACCTACCTACTTATAAAGCTCCATTGAGGCCGTTCGAAATTATTTTGCCCGGGCCGAGCTATAAAGCTAGTCCAACCCTGGTTGTAAATGGAGACGGTTTAATACAATTGTATACATTATTATAACGTACAATTTAGTTTTCAATACTCACGAAAATCAAACACCGTGAAACATTTCAAATTATTGTATAGAAAATGCGAAATTCAAGATCAAACGATTTGAAACGTTTTCGACAGGTCGTCTCCATTATCCCTACCCTCTATTAAATTGTATAAACGTGAATAAAAACCGGTGTAACTATATGATCTAAAATAGGGATAAAAACAAATCTTTTAATTAACCTTGAGATGTGACGGCTTTAAATACGACTTATCACAATTCGGATACATGCATATCAACGCCTGTTTGCCATCATTATTGCTTTTGTTCTGCTGCTGTTGTTGTTGTTGTTGTTGTTGTTCGTTTTGTGGACTTCCGTCTGTCAGCTCTGGATCGTCGTTGACCTCAGCGACTGAGGCATCTTGATTACTGCACAGCAAAAACTCGTCCGTGGTCAACGACAACAGTATGTCCAATCCGGGATCGTCCACATACATATTTGGATCATCCCAAAATGTCTTACTAGGGTCATCGACGCAAAACTGTGCTTAAAAATGGTATTCAATACAATACAAATGTATACTACAAGCACGAAGTTTCTAGAGGTGTATGTATATATCAATCGATATTTAAAAACGGGAACATTAGGTTTGAGGATTTAAAATATGGTGCGATTTGTAAAAATGTATTTTGCACGGTTTTAACTGGTTTAAACGAAGCTCGTGTGCAAAATATTTTAACGAAATAATAACGACATACGTCAGTTAAGCGCGACAAATTATTTAGACTACTTGCAACACAATTTTGAAACCGTATAGAAAATGAAAAAGGAATTTGTATATCTTAAAAAAAGAAACAAAGTTACCTATCCAAACAATATCTCGATATTTTTTTATTTACTTTTTTTATTAATTTGCCTTTATTATCTCGATATTATTTGTATATATTATTAACTAATAAGCTATTGAGATGATATTGTGTAATATTTGTATTACATTCGCTGGCATTTTTAAAAACTTCTGATTCAGTTATATTGACCGTGGTAGTTAAAAATAACAACCAAAATTAGACTATAGTGGTTACATATTAGTTTACTTGAAATAACTATAGAAACTTACGCACACAGTTAAATATATCGTTTGAATATACGTTACCTAATACCTTATTTTCGAAGAACTGCATGTTAAAATATATGCTATATTTATATAAAGATATATTTATTTTTTTTAATAAATCAAAAATTATTTCAGATTAATTGTATAAATCCTTTTTACTGCAACAGTTTATAAGGGGTTTTTTTAGAAACAATTAATAGTTTTTTTAATGAAAAGTAAAATTCATTCTTACGAAAATTTCAAATCGTATAATCTTATTTGTATCACATTATATTATTATTATTTAACCGAAAAAAATGTTAAAACAATCGGGATGCTGTACTTTAAAATATCCATAACAAAGTAATGATGAAAAATTACATTTTATAATTATTTTAAGTTTAATTCATGAAATATCAATTTATCAGTATACTATTTTAGAGTTGGGAGACAAGTGTGAAGGCCACTTTCCGGTATCCGTCATCAAACAGATCAACTAGATGTGAAATCCCAAAAGGCGTTTATAAAATGTCAATAAATTATATTATATACTAAGAGTGGCAGTTTTAAATACAATTAATTTTACTCAAATGTATTATTAGAATTCTTTGTTCTATTTATCTGTCATTTCACATTATTATAAACACGCTAAATATCATCCGAACTCAAAAAAAAAAAATGTTTTTTATTATACATATATATATATATATATATATGTATAATAAAAACATATATAGTGTCTTATTATTTTTTCACAAAACTAACAATTTTCACAAATTCATGTTAATGTTATTTATTTTATAATTTATTGCTAATACTAAAAAAGAAAACGATCTCAATTAGGTGTTATAATAATAAATACAATTTAGTAGGTATCTAGCTTACACATTTATAAGTAATGACTATAATGCCGTTCAAAAATATTATCAATTTTGGGTGAGCAAAGTCATATTTTAAATACAAAATCGAACACAAAATTTTACGAGAAAATTGTAAACATAAATCAGAAGACTCAATTTCAATTAGACCATAAAAAATAATCAGATCTGAGCTGATGGCAATAGATTTTAAAATGCCACATTCAGATATAAAATCTATAAGAAAAGCCATGTATGATAAAAAACGGAAAAATTGTCCTCCTTTTCCAGATTCATTGACCTGTGTTATACTTCAGTTGAAAAAAATGGAAGAAAATTATGGTATTAAATTAAAAAATTAAAAATTTGTTCAAGCGCCAGACGATTTGCAATTTATTTTATTAAAATATTATTCGTCGTATTACAACAAAGACAAATATTAATATACTGTTACAGTGTGAATATGGTACTTTTGAATGCGTACCAAGTATTTTATGCAACATTATACGATACACGGATTAAAAAAACCATTATTATTTATCTTTGGTTTATTTATTTTTTTTTAATTGATAAATGCAAAGAAACTTATATTCAAATTTGAACGTATTTAATTTAATTAAACTCAAAATATTTATCTGTAATTCTATGTATAAAACAATTGCGTGTCGATTTTGAATGTGCTGCTTATGAGGCTGCAAAAACGATGTTTTCTGACATAAAAATTTTTGGATTTCGATACTATTTAGGCCAAGCTTGGTGGTGTAAGGTAAATACCTAATGCATTATAACATAAAAAATATAATGCAACATAAATTATTTTATTCATTAGATATAAATCCACAATACTTAACGAACATCATGTATTAAATATGTCGAATTGGGACAGTGGTTAAAATCGTTTTTCGGACTACCATTTCTATCATTCGAGTAAGTTGAAGATGGTATTATTCAACTTATGAGTTCGTGTTCAAATAACACTAAAGGTCTTATATTTATTGATTATATTTTAAAGACCTATATCGAACCTGGCTGTTTATTTTCACCTTAAATATGGGCTAAAGAACCATCAATTATATCTAAGTAAGTTTAATTAAAAATATTATTTTATAACTGGAACAGTTACAAAAATAAAATTAAATAAAACAACAAACGGTCCAGAAAGCTTTCACAAAATGTACAATGGGCAATTTCATAACGTCCATCCATCAACACAAGTGGTTATATCAATACTAACAGAAATCTAAGTTGAAACAATAAAGAAAATATGTTCAATTTCAAAAGGAATTAATAAAATTATGGCCTCATCTGATTTAAAACGAATTAAAGTTTCAATTAGAATATATGATCAGTATAAAATTGACACTATTTACCAAGGAAAACATACATTTTAATTTTTTTTTTTTTTATAGCGTTTATGTGATTTGGTAATATTTATAAATTATTTTAATAATGACACATATCGTTTCGTGTGTTAAGTTATTTGCTATACAACAAGATATCATATATACAATAATAGATCATTGAAATATATTTTGTGTATTATGTATATTAATATGTATTTATTGTTTATGTTTTTTATTTTTTTTTTTTTAATGTCTATGGTCAAGGCTGGATTAAGCACTTATTGGGCCCCGGGGCTGAAACTTTATATGGGCCCTTTTGACAAAACATGCTTTACAAAGCTGCTAGCTACGCTCGTTGAATGATACATTTTTATTTATTTTTTTTTTTTTTTTAAATAATAAGATGATATTTAAATAATAATCCTAATTTAAAATTATCAAATATTTAAAAAAAATTAACAGTGATGATTTTCACGTTCCATAAATGTATACATTTTACCAAAAACAAAAAAAAAAAAAAAAACCTCTAAGGTTTCTAAAAAGTATAAGAAGAAATTTCTAAGAATGCTTTAAAACTATAACTTTATTAATGGTATAAGAAATAAGTAAATAATGCATATACTCACGTCGACGAAAACCATCGTAACGTCTCGTATGTAGCTATGTATATATTTTGTTCGTCGTCAACGTTCCACGGAGACTGAAAACCCACAAACTAATCACTGGTGACATAGTATTTTTAGTTTATCAATTCGTATGGTTTAAAAAATAACGTCAGATATCCTCTAGGGAATTGTGTGTACCATGTCTGATATTATTACAGGTCAGATAAAACTAGATCGTGTGCAGCCTACCCTGTACGCATGGGCTTCTCTAAACCTAAAACCAGATAAACCGTGTGTCAGCGACGTTCATTGACGTTCATTGATACCTTCTGAAATATGCTAATTTTCCCCATCTAAAGTCATATATATGACTTCAAAATCAACCATACATTTTCGGATGGTAAAAACTGATCTTACGCATTATTAAACCCTTGGTGAATTCAACCTCCGAAAAAATTAAAATGCAACCGTTTTTATCGAGAACCAACAAAGTACTTATATATTTTAAAGTTAATTGATCAATTTTTATACATATTCATAAAACCTAATTGAACCGAACCCATTTGAACGTTTTATATTTATCTATAACACTTGTACACTCGTTCAATTATGAGTGCGTGTAGAGTACTAACACTCTAGACTAAGTCAATATATTTTAATACCATAATATAGGTACATATATATTATATAACATTACATCATGATAAATTTTTAAAAGAAATCGTTCAAACACAAAATCATATTTTTAGACTACCCAATCAACATCGTCATACTCTTAATCAAACCGATTATAATGTTATTAATACTATGTTATATTATAAGTTCAAAATGCTTTTATCATGTTAATCATGTTCGATTTAATAATTTACTAGTATAATTATTGTTGAAAAAAAAAATAGGAATTATTTGTGTTAGAGTTCCGTTGGAGTATTGTACTTTATTTTAAAATGTTTTTGTTATTTTTAATAATAGAATAATCATTTTGATTGAAATAATAAGTCTTTCTAAAAGCATTTACATAGCACTTCGGTTTTGGCCGTATAACCGTAATAGACAAATTTGTAGATTGCCAAGATTGCCATTTTTTAAACAATACATTTAATAAAGATGTTACTAAATTATAAAATACAAAAAAAAAGACGATTAAAATAAGATATCATGAAATTTAAATAAAAAATAAAAAAATCCTAGTGTTTGTACTTAAGTAAATATTTTAAATTAAATTATTTGGTTAGTAAATAATTATGAAGAAAATCTTTTTTTTTAATTTTATACATGGACATGTTTGATTTGAAATAATTAAAATATAAAAAAAAACAAATAATTCTATTTGATATTTGATTATTGATTATCGCGACAATGTATTTATAATTATTGAGCACTTCATTTACTATTGATATAGGTGTTTGACAAATAACAATTCATGAAGAAAATAAACATACGATAGAAAGTTAACCTAAACAGTAGATATGAGGAAAAAACATGACTAACAATTAATATTTAACATTTTTCCAATGAATTTATTCGATTATAATGCAATAGTATATTCAATTTTTAATTTACCCGTACAACTAAATGTCTATTAATACCGTATTATTATTATTTTCTATCATTTTTGTAAAATAATAAAATAATAAAATAAATAATAATAGTGTAATAATAAAATGTATTAAAATCCTTTTAAATAATTACATTAAAAAAATTATTTGTGGACCGTTATTGGCCCGGTGCTTTCAATTTAAATGTTAGTGGTTTTTACGTTCTGTCTATAAAAATTCTCCGTCGAAACCAAGTAACATCCTAAATATTTGTATAGCTGTATTTAATATTTCACATCACATTGATCTTTTGGGAAAAATTTAACCGATTATTTCATTTAAATGATATGTAATATCATACATAATCGTATTTATGATAACCAGTACAATTATTATATTTGAGTTGTGTATGAAAATTTGATTGTCGCTAAGAGAATTTAATGTATTAATATATTTAATGAAGTTAAAACTCTAGTGAATTCATAAAGTAAAAAAAAAAAAATAACAAAACCAATATGAGATATTACTCAGTATTCACACACATATATATATATATATATATATTGTAAATTTATTAATAATTACTTAAATTCCATGAAATATATATTGTAATATTAAGATTATAGTACAGTTACATGTGATTATATTTTACGTTATAAAATAGTATAGTATAAGAAAAAAAACCTTAAAAATAAAAATAAAAAATTATAAAATATAATGAATATGAAATCGTTTTATAAAAATTGTGAATTTATAACCGTCCACGGTGTTTGTGAATTATGAGTGGTGTGATTAATGTCATAACAATAATACATTTCGTATAAAAGTATAAAGTATATACTATAGTATAGTGGCGGCGTAATAAGGTATTTAGGTATTTCATGAGGCCATTGGACCAATCGACTAGCCGTCCCCTGCTGTAAAGTTGTTTAAGATTACTTTAAGATGGATAGTGAAATAATGAAAGCTACCACAACTACTAAAGTATACGAGTTTTTGTGCTACACAATTTAGGTTTTGGTGGTTGACCTTTATTGTCTAACATGTATGATATTTACCTCATGATATAAAAAAATTCATGCCACCAGTGTGTATATACATATATAATATACCCAATTACAATAACAATGTTGATGAAATAAGAATAATACAAGTGTTCCGATACTACTTCGGAATTAAGGATCCGATGAGCGGCGCATTCGTAAATGAACTTGTAGTATAATCCAATGCATACTTGAAAGAATCAAACGTACGCACGAACAGCCATAACAATAAAAATCCAAAAACCACCTGAGTAACGGCATTTAACCAATACAGCCTGGAAAACATTTTTTTTTTTTTTTTAGTACAATTATATAACAGTATATTACATATATAATGTATGTAAATATGTAATACAACAAAAATATTCAATTGATCAAACAATTTTTCAATATTTTATTATACAAGTAGTTTTTATATTATTGAGAAGGTAAAATATATATCAGATAAGTACTAAAGTTAAAAAATAAGTTGAAATTTGTAATTAATCCATTTTATTGTTCTTATTCTCGCGATGAATATATAAAATATCTTAATGGAAACTATAAATCTACCAAGGAAATACTTTATGAACATATTATTACTAAAATAACGAATACCGAATAAATATAATGAATCAATCAATGTCAAATCATAAACTCTATTATTTAAATAGATTAGAAAATTGTGCTGTTTTTTAATCAAAACAACTAAAATGTTTGTTGTAAAAAAGCACAAGTCACATTAAGGGAACATGATATTAATTCAACGAATCAAACATTTTCCTCAGTTATTTTTAATTTTGAAAATGTGAAAAATCTAAGCTATGTATTAAATAAAACATTAAATGTGTTCAATATTAAGATTCAATATTTTTCCGAATAAGATGTCCAAAATAATTGTGTACTAATTTAATGTCGTACAAGTAAAAATTACAAATAATATTATTATATTAATAATCACACATAGGTTTTAAAGATAAATATTTTGGACTATTTGACAAAAATCGTAACAATTGTCGCACCCATAGTTTTTAATATATAGTCAATAAACTTTGTCTTACAGTTTCAGATGATATCTGGCCCGGTCCAAGTTGGTCAGAGGTTCTTTCATACAATACTGACGGGCGCCCAGCATTACGTGTATCATGTATTTTTCAATGTCGACTTCGACGTTTTGGATGTAAAATAATTTTCGATCCTTTTCGTTCATGGTGGAAACCAAAGCTTTCGTGTTTTCGATTTTGAAATTCCAACCACGCATTGTAAAGTATTGCAACACTTCCATGCCAACGGCTATCCGTTTTTGTACTCGAACCATGCTGCGAGTAAACACATTCAATGTAAACGTTAGACAGTACGGTAAGCATATTCTATACAAATAATATATCGATAATATCGAAATCGATGTAACATATTTTAATTGTTTGATATCAGTATTTTTTTATCAAAAATATCCATATTTGATATATTATTGATATTTGTTAAAACGATTTTTTTCAGTCACAAAATTTAAAATGAAATATTAGGTAACAACAATTATACAAAAGATTTATTTTAATCATTTTTCCAAAACAATAAAAAACAATACAATAGAATTTTATTTGTTTTAATATATTTAATATTTCATTACACGATTATTGATAATTGTAAATTTCAATATTTTTCATGGAATGGTGATAAAAAAGATAATATTTTTTCAGTTGCGTGGTCGGTGACTAACGTATGTTGTTAACGTTTAAGTGTATCACCAAGAATGGAAACTGAGTCAGAAAGCAATGAGTATAAGGTGAATTGTAGATGTTTGATTTTTTTTTTTTTTTTGTTAATTCTGAGAAGTGATTGATTTTTGTGCGATTATTTTAAATATAAATTGATGGTTTTATTTTCGTAGTAATTTTGATACAGTTTAACTAGGACGGAGAAAAAAACCAGTGATGTATCCATATTATTATATATTTTAAATATCAAAGCGAAATATCGATATTTGATACGACATATCGTATCGACATACGTATTATGCATACAAAGCCCCAAAGTATTGGGCCCAAAACTTACAATGTTTTTTGTCTGGTCAAAATCATAATACCATCGATCAAATAAGCCGGTAACATCTGGAGCCAGAACACGATGAAATAGTGGACCAATTTATTTGTTCTTATCGACCCATTGGGATACCAGAGACCAGCGTCGAAGGGATATTCGTATCCGTATCGTTTTCCTTTACGCAACACTTCACCCCAAGTCATATGGATAATGTCACCTTTGGATATGTTGTAACATGGGACCATTTCGTCGTCAACATTTCTAAATGTTAAAAAATTACGATTAATATATCATTACGGGGATTTAATATGCGACAATATTAGTATAGTATAATTTTCATAGTGAACTATACAATACTCGTATTATATTAATACAATTTTTCTACGTAGGATCAATCCAGCTTAGCTGAATAATATTATATCTTCGGACATACCTTTTTAATTTCCGTGCATATTGTTTAAAATTCAAGCTAAATATATTTTAATTTTTCTTCTGCAATAAACATATAAACTAAATAGACTTAGTAGTGTCTATGAAGTAACACGTTTTATACATAAATGAAATAATGTTTACGTTATTTATTGTAAGTAATACGAAAAAAAATTCTAAACTCAAAAACTATTTGATTATATTTTTGGAAATAAAAATAGAAATAAATATGAAAAAATAAAACCTTATGTATAAGATAAATTAATTTAGTTTAATAGTAATTACGTCTCCACTGCATCAGCCGGACGATTTGCAAGTATAATTCATTTTATAAGTGTAACACATGCACGTGAATTGCAATTTTTTTCGATTTATTGTTTTGCCTAATACAGATTAATAATAAAGATTAGTAAGATTCTTGAACAATTTGAAATGTAAAAATAAGTATTTTAATTTAACGAAATTAAATAAAAAAGGTTAAATGTATTTATTATTACTATTTCTTGTTAAATTGTGTAAGTAACAACGTTCATAGTATTTTTATAAGCATAATGTTTCTTGCGGAAAAAACTAATCATTTATTTTTAATCTTAATTGAATATTAGATTCGATGTTTGTCCAACTATAAATAAATTATATTTTATTGAATAATTACTCCATCATTGCTCGCTTCCAGGCAATAACAATTAACGCGTTAATCGCTATGTCTACAGGCACGACTTCCGCTTCGTAATCCGGGCTACATAACATAGAGCGTATTACTCCTTTACCGGCTGCGACAATGACTCCCACTGGCCCGTTCAAACTATCCACCCATCCGGGAACTGGCTCAATATACGAAGGTGTCACTGAGGAAAAGGAATAAAAATGAGAAAAAATGTTTCCTTCAAATCGCCGGTCCAAATGCATGATTTCGTGTAGATACTTACCAATTGACGGACGAGCCACGGATATCGGTAAACGGTTGGCATATTGGCTTACTAATGTTTCCGCCAGTCTTTTCGAGTATGTATAACAGTTCGGATGGGGCCCAAGTAGTCTGAAATCAATACGACGTCATTGATTTTTACATTCAACAAGAGTGCTGTTACCTCGCATATCATGATTACTTACCCGTCATTCGACTTAATTATTTCAATTAATTATAATTTCTAAAGTATTTTAACATCTGTTTAATTTTTGCTAGTAATTGGCTCTTGTAAGACTAACTGATTATCGATTTACCCAATGGCCAAGAGAAAAGTATAACAGTAAAATACATATTAAACCTTGCTGACGCATGATACCTAAGCACAGGTACTTAATATAGATATAGTTCTTTCATGAAAATAATACTTTCGAAGACAACTAATGAGTCTAAATAAGTAAATATTAAGGTACGAAAAAAAGAAAAATAGTGGATGTAAAACTTTTCTTATCCATATTATTTCCCGTATTATGTATTATGTTAATATTTTCATTGCTACGTACCTAGGTGTTATAGTCTCCAGCGTGTGGTCGTCCATCCATTCGACGGCACGCATGACATCCTCCGGGTTAGCTGGTGATGGATATATCGTCTCTTCCAGTGTGTCATATTCGCAGTGACAAAATGCCGTTGACAAGTGGACAAATGACTAAAATAAAATATTTAACAAAATGTACAGATCAACTGTCAAAATAAGCATTTCAGAGTCATATAACAAGTAACTTTTTGGTCGATGTATAATCAATTTATTCCACTACAGTGTTATACTGCGCAACGATCGCGCCAACAGGTCAACGTTACCCCATCGAATGTTACTGTGTTGTAAATTATTATACATCATAAACACAAAAGTGAACTACATTACAGTGTTCGTTGCTGTAACGGACCAATTGCGGTTAGCTCAATACGATTTAAAGTTTCACCAACTAACGCGATCATACACAATATATTCACAAGTAGTACAAAACAAATACAATGCAATATTCAGTCTTATAGTTAATCGTATTTTATTAATGTTTTTTGTTTATTGTTGTTATTGTATGATACTGGGTTTTTTAAATTTCACACGTTACAAAAACAATGTTATTGCACTGCCGTTACCATCTTCCTCTAAAGTATGTGCAAATTGTAATCTATCAATTTATTTTCGTTGCAGCAAAACCAGTAGGTAGGTAATATCACCATTGATTTAATATAATATATTTAATCAATGGTTACACATACACCTCTGTGCATTTGCCAATCTGCCCATAAACAATAATCATAATACATATGCTAATTATTGTGCGCTCGCCATGAATTCGAGTGTGCTCGTCTGTTATGTTTCGTATTTTTACCAATTTTCTTTTAGGTCACGTTATATTTTATACATTAGCCAATATTATTAGTGTTTTATTTTAAATCATACCAAAAGAAAAATAAGACGATATCACAAATCTGGATCTACCTAAAGATATGACCGGAAACGACTTATTGTACTTTAAATATGCACTCCATACATCTGCAGACTTAGAAAGATCCTTTTATAAGTTTAAACTTTAATGGTAGACAATTGTTGATCATTTAAATCGGAGAACATAAAAAAAGAATAATGATGCAGTGTAATTTTTATACATATTAAATTTCCTAATCAATTTTTTAAAAATTTAATTACTTATTCTAAAAGTTTTATTTTTATTTCTAGTATAGGTTAATATATAATTCTGAACTTTTTAGTGTGTATTTGAATGCATATTTTGCCAAAATATACAGTATTATTGCATGCTTATAATTTTTATAGAATTTTTAGTGGATGAATTTACGAGCCCTGGTGATGACCAAATTGGTCCAAAAAGGAGAAAAGATAAATAGTTCTTAATTTTACTATGCTATTTGTACTATGTGTATATAGGTGTAGTATACATATTATGATATTGTATTATATATGAATAATAATTAACATTACCACTAAATTTTTCATTTCGAGAGCCAAATCCAATATGTATTTTGTCCCGGTGGTGTTGTGTCTCACTGCGTCCTTCAGACCCGCTTCCAAGCGCAACGAAGCCGCTCCGTTAAAGACAACAGACACTTCGTTCATCAGAATTCTTTTATTCTCTTCGCTCAGTCCTAGTCCAGGTATGCCTAAATCACCTTCCATTGCTTTTACTTTCTTCAATCTATCCGGACACTCAGTACGTACGCGGTCGAATACCTTGATAAAGAAAAAAATGCATAGGTCAAGTTACATTTACTCTTGACTAATCGAACAACAAATTGAAGATACGGCATATGCAGCTACGTACATTCAATCTTCTTATATAGGATGGGGGAGAAAGAGATTAAATATTGTACATAGTTTTTATGTCAATATAAAACGTCTATTTTAAAATCTTCTGGGATGAAAAACTAATGTTTTTGTGATTTTATTATAATTGAAAAATACTAAATTTTATATACATATTAAAATATTCATGATAAGCATATTTTTCATTCTAACCATTTCAAAACTTTTTTTAGTCCTTGGAAAGAATTTATCCCGAACCACCCCTCTCCATTTTTACGCAACTGGTTATATGTATATGATAAATATATATTACCTATAAAGATTTTTTGATTGGTCAGTTACTAACTAACCTTATAAGAACGCATAAAACGCATAATTAAATTGTGTCTTCTAATAACATGCTGTAGTTCGGTATATATGGTATTATTAAAACAATACCGAATTCCAATAATTAATGTAATTATTATCATACAATTGAAGGATGTTTGAGTATGTATTTTATCGTAATATAATGTTTTGTAATTAATAAATTATAATTATACCACTGCAGAAATTATTTTAAATCTTATCTTTCTATAGAATTATATATAGTAGCTACTTTCAACACAGGGCGATAATTTAACATAAGAAACTTATAGTACCTATATTTATATAGGCTAGTTTTGTACGTTAAACTTATAGGCGTTAATAATTGGATCTTAAAAAGAAATTGGGTATTAAAGCTCCCATACGGGTAATATCGTAATTTGATAAATTATTCAAATATATATTTGAATATAATCACATTTATTTAATTTTTAAAAATGAATTTATCAAAGCTTTAATGTAATTGAATGTACACGAATTATTCCCTAGACGTATAATACAAAATAATTGTAGATTAAATAATACGCATTATGTGTAAATAAATATAGTAATAATATAGCTTCAATAATACAATTAATATACTATAATATAAAAAAAAAATTAAAATGTCTATATTTAATATTCCATTCGCAAATCAATTGAGAATGTTTTCAAATATATCGGTATATCCAAATTAAATTAAAAAAAAAATTAACAACGTTTATAAATTATAATAATGAATATAAAATATCAAATTACTAATTATAACGTGCGTTATTTATAAATAATTATAATCATATCGACTTAAATGTAATTATAAATAATATTTATTTTTTGGTTTTATTCAAATTATTCACCAGATTTTAATTATTTTCACTAGTAATTAATTTTTATCACTTACTGCTAATTTCCTTATTTGCTCAATCCTGGCACTTGGACTGAAACCCCGCTTTGGTCTGCATAGTACGTAAATATTCTTTATTTCATCACAGTCTCTAAGAAGCTTTTGGATGAGTACTTTGCCCATGTACCCAGTACCTCCTGTGATAAATATGGAACGACCGCCATACCATTCACTCACGCCTTGCTTCGTCATTTTATCACCTGGGAAAAATATTATTATTTAAAATAAAATTAACACTCTTATTATTTTATTGTTGCATATACTTATACAGTGTTTTTACTAAATATAATAATAATAATAAATTAATAACGTTTTAGTTATTAAAATTTGTTTACAGTACATGATGATATAAAAATCAAATTTTTATGACTGACCACAGATAAGATTACAGCGGAAAAGCTTTTTTTTCGATTTCTAAAATATTTTCTAAAGATAAACTAAATTATTTGTTCGAAGCTGGTTGCTAAACAGTTTGCAAAGAATTAAGTCAGTCTACCTGTGGAACGGCAAAGTATATATTGTTCATTTATTCATATCAAATTCACATATAGTAAAATAAACTATTTTGTGTCGAAAATATTACACTTTTTAGTTTTTTGATGAACTCAATTAAGACCAACTAACCGGAACTTGAAACATTACATGGATCCATGGGTACTTAAATTATAAATTTGTTAGTTGTCATTAGTCTGTATGAATATATTTTTATCACAAAACAATACACATTTTGTTGTGAATGTTCCCCATGGTTTCTAATTTCTTCACTAGTAGAAATCAATATCTATTAATACTTCATTATTATTATCTAATAATTTTTTTATTGTGCATTTATTATAGCCATCTTTGATTTGTGACAATGAAAAAAATTTGTTAAATGGTGTTTTCGAATTTTGTAACACTATAATACTTAACTTATAGTATCTAAGTATACATAAATTCCTTGAAAAATTAACTCAAATTATAGTGTATTAACTTATATTGACTTAAGTCATTACATAATCATACGTTAAATATTTACTATATACTCATATAGGGGCGATTGTAAATTCCACCGATATTTTATATATATATATATATATATGTTACGAGTAATGTTAACATTTGGATAATGTCAACATTAGCCATCTGTTATAGCTAATGTGTAATTTTTCGTTTATAAGCAGGAATTATTAACGTTATCCGGATAATGTTAACCTTAACAAGTCAATATTGGATAATGTTAAAAGTTGTATATTAAATAGACTAGAGTTTTTATTAGCATTCCATACAATAATAAAGCGTCGGACTTCCAGAGTATGATATTTTATTTTGACTTGTAACCGAGTTAATCAGTTATCTTACCGATAAAGTGAACAATATATCGATATATCGATGTATAAATGCAAATCATCTAGCATTTTGTGCAATTCAAAATGTCACGAAAACATGCCATGTAATAATAAAGGTTAAAACATTAGCGTTTTAATTCTATAGGTACTTAAAATAATATTTTAAGAAATAATTTATAATATTAAATAAAACTCAATATTGTATCATTAGTAGGTTAGATTATTAAAAATAAAAAATAAATTCATTTTAATAATATTATGTATTTTATGGTAATTACTAATTTATTGTATGTTAAATATATTTAATATTGTTAATGATTTACAATGATTTTATCTCATGCACATTAAATGTTTATGGTTGTTAAGAAATTATCCAAAAGTTCTTGGCTAATATCATATTATCCGGTCGGTGTTAACATTAGCCAATATTTAATAATATTCATAGCGGGTAATGATAACAGTTGGCTAATGTTGACTTTAGCTGGATAATGTGGACATTATCCAAATGTTAACATTACCTGTAGCATACATATTGATATGAGTGAAACACGATAACGGACCCTTTACCTTTTTTGCAACCCGATTGCGGACAATCATTATATAACAAAAGGCATTATTTTGCACTCAAAAAATGACACGACTGCGATTGAAATTTAATGAAACGTTGCCAAGTTGTGCGATGCAGTTTATTAATATAATAATATATAATATAAACATTTAAAGTTAAAAATGTATATTTTTTTCCCTCTGTAATGACAACTATTTTTTTTTTTAAATATTGTATCACGTTTTGGTGATTTTTATAATCATTATAGCTCTGAATAGTTAGGTTGATTCTACCTAAATCTTTTTTTGCCACCGATTTTTTTCGACCTTTGTTTATGGATGAAATAATTGTCTCAGTTTTACCTTGAGTTTCTTTTAAACTTCTTTAATTTAATTTCTTCTAACTGCAGTATTTAACAAAAATGACTTGTAACTGCATACTAAATTTAATACGCTCAGAATTTTCACATTCCCACATTATCGAAGTTTTATTTTTAAAATTGGCAACATGTGTCCGCAA
This sequence comes from Sipha flava, assembly GCF_003268045.1. Classification (NCBI taxonomy): domain Eukaryota; kingdom Metazoa; phylum Arthropoda; class Insecta; order Hemiptera; family Aphididae; genus Sipha; species Sipha flava. Next base: position 546,610 of record NW_020272815.1, read on the forward strand.
AAGTGTAATATTCAGGGGTCCGTTGATAAACTATAATTTCGATTAAAAAGGTCGCCCCGATGAGAACCGTCCGCAATCGTGTATCACTGATTGATATTAACACATAAATATATTAAAAATAAATAATACATAAATATTATATTCTGATACTAATATACTTTTTACATTTAATTAAAAATATTTATAATTATCATTTAGGTTAGCCAAAAAATAAAAAAATAAAAATAAGTACATAGTTATGAATGATTTAAAATTAATTTTAAAAAATTAAATAATTATTGATAATAGTCTTGAGTAGCTAGCCAAAATAAAATTGAGTTTTATAATGATTACATGCAGCTTTGACGAATTGCATAAAAATAACATTATGTTCCTTAAATGACAAAATTATGTTATTTAAATATTGTTAGCGTGTTTTTAATCAAAAATTGTTGAATTTATTAGGTTCATCAATGTCATTTAATTAAATATAAACAAACTTTTGAATTTCTAATAAAGCTTTTGAATAGTGGTGTATATTTGAATGTGTGTTATTAAAGGATTAAGGTAGAAGTGAGTGGATTTTACCATCGGTGGAGTTTACATGTTTTTTATTCGATAAAACATAGTGGTGGAGTATACATTTTTTCGGGTTAAAAAAAAGGAATCTACGAAATTTCCATTTCTTTTCCGGTAAAAAAAATTTACCGATGGAATATACATAAAAAAAATCGTATAGTATACGAGTATATATACTAATAGATACATATATATATATATATATATATATATATATATATATATTAATATAATAGTTAATAAATATATTATTTTTATATAATAATTAAAATATATATTTTTTAAATGTAGGCTAATTTTGATAGAGTCAGTCACGGATACATTTGCGGCTGAAGCCGGGAGGGGGAGGATTTAATATTTTAAGTATTTAATGTCTAAGGAGGGACTAGGCCTTAGGTACTTAAAATATTTTAAAAATTACCTTAATTTTCAATTTATTAATTAAAGTAAAAAGAAGCAATACTATACTAAAAACATATTATATTATGTTGATTATTGACATTCATGAGTGATTGTATATAATATATAGTCCTCAATAGTCCTAACCTAGAAAGATAAAAAGGGGATTGTTCAAATTTATTTGCTAATTAACTGTTATCTTTATTTCAACTACTAAATATTTTACACTCTATATTATACATATTATATAATATACATTATATATATTTTACACTTAAATATGTTATTATATAATGTATGCAATAAAAGTTAATTACGTTATTAAAGTTTTTATTATTATTTTATATTAATATTATACAAAATAATAACTTAATCTTAATATCAATGATTTTATGTATTTGAAGTAAATTTTTTCGTCCTGCCCCCTTTTTTCATTTCTAGATACATGCCCGATGAAGTTGAGCTATTCCATAAATATATCAAATTGTTTACTATTAAAAATTTATATAAACCTAATACCAGTCTATTTTATATTGTAATCTATACAAGGTAAGTATATATATATTAAATATATATTATAATAAATTTAATTTATTTTAATATAAATTTATTGGTAACGTATAATTTACAGGTATTTTACTAAAAATATTAATCTTTACATGTAATAAACTAATTGTATAAACTTATGTCTACTTGTAAATAAATGACCTTAAAAATGTAATTATCTTTACGCATTATTAAATAACGAATTGATAATTTAACCATGTTTTGTTGTTATTTTGATATTTATTTGATGATGATATTCTAAAATATTTACTACTCATATATTTGAATATTTTCAATAATACTATAATAGTTTATATACGAATTTTCGTTGTACCTTTCAAAAATAAAGTTTCAAGACATTTTAGAATGAACGTTAAAGTATTAGAACGATAAAAAAAGAATGTTAGAAATTCATACTGAATTTACCAAATGAAAAATAAGTGAAAATAATTTATGAAAACTCCTCTAAAAAAAAATTTCGAGTACCTAGTTTATAAATTCTAAAAATATTACAGTCCACAATAATAATGTTTTTTGAACATGTTTGTTCCATATTGTATATGTTGACAGTGCGTAAAAATATTAGGCCACGTATATTCAAGTTTATAAAATCATTCGGTCACAAATCGGTATACATAAATCTCTTGTAAGCTCATAGAAATGCTAATTTGACAGTGTATTACGAGAATGTCATAGTTTTTGGTTATTGGTTTTTTTAGTTATTGCTCACTACATGCTTCTAATGGCCGACGTAACGCCCGTCTTCAAATAATATTTCAAGAAAATAAAAACAACAACAGGAATAATAATAATAAAACGGCACCTGCAGTATGTATAAAAACGGGGTAATTAGGAATCGCGCGAGCGACTACAAGGACAATTATACATTACAATCACGTATGATTAAGTGCCAAGAAAATTATCCAGTAAAACTGTACTAATAAGGTGTACATGTTAATTAGAACATGACGGAAAAAAATATGACGCCACAGCATAAATGTTTCTACAAACCACTGCGGCAACCACCAGAGGATCGTTCATATTGTTTCATAAGTTATATTAAAATATCTATTACCGATAAAAATATATTTAAAAAAATAAACACTTTCGAATCGATTTATAAAACAATCCAGTCATTTTCAGTGTTGATTTATTATAGAATGGTTTTGTTCAAACCGAACAAAACCAATATGGTAATGATATAGTTGATGGACGGAGAAACGTGTCAAAAACAAGAGTATTTGAATGGCATAAAAATAAATAATACACGTAATAGATAACATTAGTTTGTGAAGCATGGTTTAAATAATATATAAAAAAAGCTTTTATTTCCTAGATATATATTACCTTTGATACCGATAAACTCATGCATAAGTAGAAAAAACAAACAATATAAGATAGGTTATGAAGTTACCATTGGTTTCAACCATTTTTACCATTTCAGTTACGCTTTGGTCATTTTCCAGGAAGGAAAAGCATAACTGTTTTTTAGGTATATTAAAAGTTGATTATTGTTCGACAAGAATCAACAAACATTAAAATTAAAAATATGTGTTTACTGAAACGAACCAATACTCAATGTATGATATTGTGATATTATACCTACAAAATAAAAATTGATTTTAAATGTATTTACTAATAAGACATAATAATTTAAAGAAGAAATTCAAAATCTTGCCTTGACAATATTAACAGAAATAAGTAACAAATACATTCTCATGTACCTATTATCATGATAGAAAATAACAACTTCGTTTCGCTAACGTTAACACGACGATTTAGAGAAGAAAAAGCATTATGTTAATAACATGTACTCGTAATTCGCCTTACTCATTCGCAGCGTTAAAATCATTAAGTTATTTCTTATAATTATAGTCTTGATAAATTTACAAAGTTCCCTTGACTTAAATAAATTTGCAACAATAAAAACTCCTTGATATTTTTCTTAACATTGAAGAAACTGTTTTCAAGTATTGTTGGTTATTATTTCATTTCATCTGCTTATATAATTAATATTAATAATTATTACATTGTAAATTTATAAAATATTAATTTAAGAGTATAATATTGGTGTAAATTATATATATAAGACTTTAATCGTGTAATAAATATTTTAAAGAGAACAATTATTTTACTTTCATTAATATAACATATTTATTACATTTTATATAATATTATATTATATATAGAGGTATATAAACTAAATGTTGACCAATTAAAAATTATTTTATTTCATTTTTATTCGGGTAAACCAAGTCGTAAACAGAAAAAAAAATCTTGGATTTATATTGTAGTAAAAATAATTTTAAAATATAATAGCACTACAGTCTACATCAATTGGTTAATTAGTTAATTTTTGTTCTGGTTTATTAAAGGACTCAATTATCATGTATAAGGTATTAGTTAATATTAAAACACTAGTTTTTTCCATTATTGTTTTTAAATTTGATAAATAAAGACTATTTTGTAAATTTAACATTTATTCAAATTTATATTTTGTGACACAAACTTTATTATACTTATATATATAACGTTACTTGAATCGCGCCCAATTCAAATTAAAAAGAAAAAAAGAAACATGTGCCATCGAGGTAATTGATTAACATGCATTTCCAAAAATAACTATATCACATTACCTATATCAGTGATAATAAATGGTTTAGGTAAAATTACGATGGTTTGAACAAATATAAAGTACAACACGTGTAATAAGTAATTTATATAAAATAACAACATCAAAAACTAATGTTTTGTTAAGATTATGTATGAGTATGAGGCCGTCCGTCGCTGTCTTGCATAAATTTTTTTTTACTATTATCGTGCGAGTTGTGAAGTAAGTTTCGTTTATACGTGGGCATAAAAAAAAAATAAAAAAATAAATATACAATAAATATATACATACGTACATAATATTGAACATTTATACGTTGCTCGTATAATAACAAGTTATGACGAAGAGAAATTATATGCTGTGCGCGGTGCCACTCTGTAGTAATGCAATACACATTATTGCACCTATATATAACCACGATGTGATGTAACTACGTGTATCTACCTCACTATTGTGTATGTAGTTATGTGTTTCTGACCAAGTACATACCCAGCATATGATCACTTGATATGCGATCTTGCTAGTACGTGGTGAACTCATTAGTACAATTTATATTAAAGGACTAAAAATGAAATAAGTAATGGTTCAATAATAACAACAATAGCAAGTAAATAATCTTAATCCCTGATCAAGTATAGAATCATGTTGTAAACATAAATATATTTTATCAAAATTGTAAAATATATGTTTTTTAAATAATTAAAAACTAGTTCCAAACAGACTTTCGTTTAATTAAGTTGTACGACTAAATCTTAAATTATGTATTTACTATTTTTATGTAGGTATTTAAATGTAAAAAATGTTGGTACTGAATTTCACATTTGTAAATCACATACATTTATGGTTTAAATATTTAAAATAATAAGTTGCCACACAGTTCAAAAAGTAAATAAACGCGTGCATAAATCTTATTCACGTGTGGGTTGATTTTGACTTAATTTAATTTATTATTCATTCACAATTTTCCTACAATTATAAGTATACAGCCTGAGTTACAAAGTGCATATTTTTTAATTGCTTTATCAACCAAAACGAATATTAATGATTTTCATAATTATTTGGTCCTTATCATTAAAAATCATTTGAAAATTATAAAAATAATAAACAGTTTAAATCTTTTAAATAAATTGGTTTATGAACTTTAGTGTTTAGATATAGGTAGTTAATTAATTAAAATTGTTTAATTATTTAATTAAATAAAAAAAATTACAATATAATTATGAACATATTTGTATTTTATATTGTAATGTAAACATATCAAAGAAAACCTAATTTATTAGATCTGTAATAATATAAACCTCATTTCAATGCTAAAAACTAGGGATATATATTTTTTGCAACTTGCTATAACTTATATCCAGCTAAAATTCATTATTTCCTTAAATTAAAGATTTGGTTTTTAGGATTGGGATATTTGAACTATCATATGGAAAGCAAGAAAAAAAATTATTTATCATTTAATTATATATCGAAAATAAAATATTTTAATAAACGTTTTCTTTTTACCTTATAAATAATTTTAATTGTTTTTATAATATAAAATTATTAATTATAATTATGCTCAAGAATGATAATTAAGAAATATGCATGAATAATAAATTTAATACAAATATTGTAATTACAATTTATATTTTATATGAACACAAAATATTTCAAAGAAAAGTTGGAACAATAGTAAATATGGACCATTTATTAAGTGAAAGATGCTACACGTATAAACGTTGTTGAATATTTCATTCTGCTTCTAATTATCACTAACTGCGTTATGAGTGAAAGAACTTATTAGTATGAATAAAGTAACTTTTGGTATTTTAGTATGTAATATTGTTTTATGTATTTATATTTATAATAAAAAAAAAAAACAGGGGCAAACACAGGAACAACTGTAGGGGGAGTTGAAAATATGTAAAATGTTTATAAATAGCATGTTTTATTACTAATTATATGATATATATTTATACATTTCATTTACAATTCTTATGAAAAAATTTGAATTAACTATTAGGCAAATTTTTATAATATGTTTTCTGATATTTCGGAAGAGGGGATGAATCTTAGTCCCCCATACGTTCCTGAAAGAATATTATAATTTTTTATTAATCCATCTGATTTTATATATCCTTATAAATAAATACATGAATAAAAATTAGTACGTATTACAAACATTTTATCATTCCATTTAACTATATAAATCAAATGATAATACATCAAATTATTTACGTAATTTATGAAATTCACTTTAATAAAATTAATAAATTATGTAAATTTATGTTAACTTACATTTTATAATACATGATGTAATTTATAATATTCAATCTAAAAATAAATATGACTCTTTTTTTTAAAAAAAAAAGTATAAAATATACAAGTTACTTCAGTTTTTATTATTAGTAATTTTTATAGTTTTGCAGTAATCCCCAAATCATGTTATGATTTTGATTGATGTTTTTATTAACGTATTATTTAACGTACTTATAATCAAGTTCGTTCATAAAAATGTTATTATAGAAATATAAAACCAGTCTAAACAACTTTATCAAGATCACATATTATTTTAAAAAGCATATACCTTTTAATCTGGCTGTACCAGATGTACAAAAATACGTATAGGTTTTCAAATGTTCAGCTGTACAAATAGTACATCGTTCTTAGATTGTTTACACAAGTCTACGTGCAAACACAGAAAATACATAAAGCATGAGTATAGTAAAACTAAAAATTTGAGTATAGTTTAGTGACATGTACGTTTTCTTGTAAATTAAGTATTTTTAACAATCTCGCAGCAAACTACGGCCCTTGGAGCGTAAATATTTAAACAACAGTACTCATGCACTTTAACTGAACAGCTTTATTTGCTTTTCGACCGTTTTCGAACACAATATACATTAAACAGTATTATGGTAGTCAACTGAGTGTAGACATCGCCTGGAATAATGTGATAATGATGTACCACAGAATGTTGGTCGCGATAACGCGACCATTCGCATACTACTCCAGTTAGACAACAATGGACGACAGTGATAAAAGACTGTGTGACGTCCATAAGTGTACCATATATAAATATACCATATATTGTAAATCACAAAAGTGCGTGAGGAAAATGTGCGAAAACGAAAACGACCAGTGTTAAAAAAAAAAAATAAAAATATTTGCGTCTTCGTTAATTTTCCGGATCGATACAAATGGAATGCGTGTATAAAAACATTTACTCACCCAGATGCGTTCAATCTCGTGACTGGTAATAATACTTTGCACTCGTCCGACGGATTTCAACTGTCGAGCACGTCTGGAAACCCGTGTGTCGTTGTCGCTTCTGAGGCGCGAGAGTCTTTCCGTTCGAAGCACCTTGAAGACGGCTAGAAGAGCGGACAGTTAATTTGTGAAACCATCGAATTCGTCGGGGCCGCCGACCCCTACCTCATCGTAGTAGACGAATAAAAAAAGAAAAAAAACGTTCACTTTCTTCTGCGCGGATCAGCCCGGCTCGGTCCATCGATGCAACCGGTGTGTGGTGTAACAGGTCCGTCGACGAATCGGGGGAACCCCCGCGCGCAATGTGTCTGGTGCCGTTTTCATCTACCGTACACGAGCGCGCGCGTTACAATAACGTATCCGGCAGCGTTGAAAGCTTGGCCGCGTCGAGAGATGAAAAGAGAGAGAGAAGGCCTTGCGACGAGAATAAACAGCAAACGGACGATTAGGAGAGTGACTTAATCGCGTTGGTATTATTATTTATTTATTTTTTTTTTTTTTTTACGTAACAGTCTCGCCTGTACCGTATTTTCGGTTCGAGTCCCGTTTTCAGGACGCACGCACGTGCATATTGTTCATTACGCGTACGAACAAACGGGGAAACAGTATAATATTATTAGTAGTAACGCAATGTTTTTCCGATAAAATAACCTTCGGAATGCGATCTCGCCGCCGTTGTACACCTCGCACGCCCAGCCGGTTACACGTGCGGTTAACAGTGGCAATGACCACCGGCGGTTGGAAAGGCACTCCTCGAGGAAAAGTAGAATTTTTGGCAACGCTCGGAGTCCGAAGAAATCAAAATAAAACTAAGCGGACCTGTGCAATATTACTATATGCGCGTATCGTAATGTAACGCGTTTCGATCGGTAACCCTCTGGGTATATATTATCGTACGGTTTTCGAGAGATTCCCGAACATACCCGATGTATTAGGTACCGTTTTTACAAAATAATTGTCTACTGCCGACCTCCGACGGTTGTGCGTTATTATATTTTTACCTGTTACACGTAATACGCACTCACGGATCCACGGTATGTTGTAAAAAGGGTTTTGAAATCATTTTTATACGAGTAATTTGTTAAATTCGACACAAAATATATCTTGGAGCGGTAGTTTCCCAACAAAATGTTGAACTTCTTTAGTTTTTTCACATTACACAATTAGATATAAAAAATAAATTTTATTTAATACCTAATTTGTTCTTGTAAAATTATTTTTGTTGAATTTGAAATGTATTAAAAAAGTATGAAATTACTTTTAAAACATTTGTTTTTTATATTTTTAAATCGAATTTCGTACTTAATTAATAAAAGCTTTAACGGTATTGATCTTTAGCTTACTTTTCAACTTACTTAGTTATTATATAGTTCAACTACATCTTGGGCTAAAGTTTTACCGATATTTATCTCTTTTGTGACTTCAGAATTTAATATCACTTTTTATGGTATTCAATTGTTGTTTTTATTTATGTATATTATTGTTATTATTTTTAAATTACAATAAGTCTCCAGACCAAAACTTAACTATTAGATAATATTTTTATTGTAGTTTGGCAAAAGTTAGATTATATACAATTAAACAGTGGCGTAATTGTGGGGAAAGGGGGGAAGTGCCCCCTCTGACAATTTTTTTAGAGATTAAGGTATAATTTTGCCCCCCCCCCCAGATAATCCAACAGTACAAATGGCAACTTTTATTAATGAACTCTTATGGGTATTATTTAACAATATTGGTACCTAGTACCTGCTACCTACAATTTATGTTTATTTAAACTATAAAATGAGTTAAAAGACTTATGTAAAATCAAACAATTCGATATAGTGTATAAGATACATACAATAAAAATATGTTTTAACTGGTGAGGGTGAGGGGTGTCAGGGTTTTGGTAATAATAAATATATTATATTTCCTTCCTCTAGATTTTTCCCAGTTACGCCACTGCAATTAAACATTATACTAACCTACCAAATAAAATGTAATACTATAAATTATTATTGCAATAGATTGTCTTCATTTAATTATGTATTTAAATATATTTTGTGAAATTTAATTGTTGTGGATCCGAAGTTACATCACTTATCATTAGTTGAAGCTCAAGGCAACTAGGAACTCTGAGTATTTTTGTAATTAGGCAATGACAACAAAATTTAATCCTATACACGTCAACAGGAAACGTAGTCACGTACAGTGGCGGCATGAAGTTTATCTTCCATTGAAGCAGTTACTTGTGTCGATTACCCACCAAAGCATAATTTACAAGTTACAAGGTACTTGTAGGTACATAAATATTATAATTAACAGTTCCAAATAAAATAATATGTAGTAATATTTTATGTCAAGTGCAAAAATCATGTATTAAACTTTTCTGTCACACATTATCCATCCAACTTTAATCATGAAGCAAACCATTTAGGCATGTCTGCATTTTATATTTCATTATTATTGTGAACTTATTTAGACTATTATAATAAATAATAACCATGATACGAACAATAATATTTTGAAACCCCTATTCCTTCTTTAAATCGAATACTAAAACAATGAATAATACACCTCATACGTACAAAATACTATTGTTGCAATTTATGGAACACATTATTGGTACGGTTAAAATAATTGGTTTCTGTTATTATTCGTTCGTTAAACTATATACTCTATATCGATATATTTACTACACTAAATAACTTGATTTTTATGTTTTTATCTGTGAGGTCGGGGACGAGTGGAAACAAACATGCATGGATCGACGTAGTCCTATAGACGTGATCAACCAAAAAAACAGACTTTTACATGTTATACGTACGCTTGGGTCACGTAATATTTGCGATAAGGCAATTCGCCCTCCCGGCGACAAAAACCGGTACACAGCATTGGGTACATATAGATACATCTGAAATGCAACATGAGCGATAAACATGAAAACAAGAAATATGGTGTACCACGTCGTGGCTCTGACAGTACTGCCACACTGGTCACACATGCTTCACGTCTACGCAAAACTACGTTATAATAAACAGCTTGCAGATCTATCAATAGATCTATCGGATTACTATCAACTGCCACCTGCATCTAGGTGTCTTAATAATGACTTTTGGTATACACACAAGTAATTAAAACGAAATGGCCGCTCGTCAGCTTATTATTCTATCACGTTTCTTCCGATTCAAGTTATCGGAATTATTATTCCATTCAGAATCCATGCGGTGAAATACTTATTATTGCAGTCGAAACAAAACATAAATAAAAAAGTAGGTATCATATTTGCGATGTTATCAGTACACAATAGAATCGTCACGTTACTTTTTCATATAGAGTTTCTACAAAAAATAATATTAATAATAATGGTAAATTCTCAATCATCGGACGACGAGATTACACAATATTATTTTGATTTTATCGTGATGCCCAGATTAGTTATCAAATCATTTATATTTCATATTATTTTTCACAGAAAATAATACATTAACGAGAAATGTTATTGTAATATTTTTTATATACAGTATCTGAATCTACGATTTAGGTTCTATACAATTGTATGCTTAATGCAATATATTTTGAATTAAATCGAAAAAAACTTAAAACACCATTGTTTGGCAATATTCAACTTTTTTGTGGCAAGTGAAGGGGGTAATTAATCTTCATCAAATTTAACTCATATAGCTTTTAATCAAATAATCCCCTTCCCCCTATAACTAGTGATATCTAAATTGATTTATTATTGAAACTATTGAGTTACATACTCTTATTAACATTATGTATATATTTTTAATTTTCTTAGGTTACCCGACTCTTGCAGTAAAACAATCAATCCAATACAATTTATACTTAAAAACTTTTCCCATACATAACAATAGACGTATAAAAAAAATCATAGATATGCTTTTTATTAAATATATAAATATGCGAGTATTTAATTTAAGTTATTTACCTTTTTACAATAGGTTTAATATTTTATTAATTATATTCAAAAACCGACAAACCAAAACTATTTTGCAATTTTTCTACCCCCTGGCAACATGTGAAGGGGGTTAGTAATCATGATAAAATTTAACTCAAATTTTTTTCTTATAATAATAAACAAAATGTGGGTGTGATAAATCAAAAATTTAAAAAATAAAAATACATAGTACTTATATAGTACATTTACGTTTTTTACTATGCAATTTTTACTGATCTACTAAGCTTTATCTTCAATATATTTAATATAAGACATGCTTACCAAAGCGTGAAAGACGCTTATATATATTATATAGTTATATACTCGTATTATCATTATATATATTGCATTTTCCTTAATCTCAAAAATAATTTAATTACATTTTAAATAATAACTGTTGTATCCAAATCGCACGCAACATAAATTTATGAATATTCAAAAACCATTACCACATATACATGAGTAATATTTTTATGCTTTTCAGATTCTGAATAAAATAAGGAAAGTGTAATTTATAATGATGAGTGTTGTCTTTTTTCGTGAAAGTACATAATTTTGAATAATCTTAAGGATTATTCCGATAATCACAATTGTGTGAAATATTGTCTATTTGGTACTTTGAAGAGGTAATTTTACGAAATTTCAAATATTTTTCTTAATTATTACAAAAAATAGATAAAAAAAAAAAAAAAATAATATCAAATAATGTGATAATAAACTAAGCTTCTTTTTTCAACTTTTTCAAACGCAGTGCTAATTAAACTTAGTTAAAATAAGTAACATTCATCAATTTTTGTTAATACATTTTAGAACAGTTCAATGATTAATTACATGTGGTTACATAACTTCTGCCTATCTACAATTTTTTTTTTTTTTTTTAATACAATGATGATATTTATGACTCTGAAAACTTCTCTATTGATAAAGAATTTTAATAATATATTATTACATGATTTTTTAGTAAGAGTTATTATTGTTAAAAGTATTTGTTATAAGTAATCCTCTTTTATTATTATGTAACAGTATCAAGTAAATATGATTTCATAATGCCTAAAAAATATTACCTATGTCAAATTCATGAAAGTCCATTTACTCCTCATCATATTTTATACAACCAATTTTGAAATAAATATTTTTTCAAATTTTTAAAAATATTGGTAGAAGATTCAATTTTGTATTTTTCATTTAAGTAGCTGTAAACATTTCAACGTTTTTAATATGCAAATACAAATATTAATTTATAGAAATAATAATACCTACTAGAGATGTTTATAAAATGCCTGATTACGGCCCGAATTCAGGTAGTCGTATTTTATCCCAAATATAAGTATCCCAATTGTATCCAAACACACCTTGGTTTACAAAATAGTAGATAATTAATAAAATAAAGTTCAATAAACATATATTTTCAATAAAATATATCATAAATAGTATATGTACAAATATAAATAATTATATATGTTTATATGAATGCGAAATTATAAATCATGGACTTAAAATACATAAATAGCCACTGCAACAAAACAGAAAATATATCATAGTAATTTAATAATAGAAGTATCAAAAAATAAATACTGGATTGATGCAAAGTAAAAGTAAACATAATATCGAATACAATTTATTAGGATAATATTAAAATAATACCAAAAATACAAGAAGCTTCGAATTTGTATGGAACATGATAACGATGACATTAAAAAAGACTCATTGATGATTTATAAATAAATGGCTAAAATAATGCCATTCTAAAATTAATAAAAGAGAACAAATGAACAAATAACAATCAAATAACGGAAAAAATTGTATATTAAAAACAATAACATTTATAAAAAAACTAGTAAATTATATAATTCATTTTTGTTCATTTATGGTAATACTATAACCTTAAGTATGTGCTTTAAATATTAGAGTTAATTGTAATTGTTTTAAATTATTTATATATACCTATTTTAAAAATATTAAATTCTAATAATTCTTATAATTAATATTAATAATGTACTTATAATATATATATATATATATATATATATATATATAATAAGAATTTTTTTTTTAATAAATGTATTTTAATTACCATTGATTTTACACAAGTCAAAAGTTTTAAAACACAATATCCAATATTTATTTTAATTAAAAGTATTTTTAATAAAGCAACATTAAAAAAAAAAACATTTCCTATATTTTTGAAATTCAAATTTTATTTCAAATAAGCTTATTCCTAAAATCCTTGATTTATTGAAGATATGGACAGTAAAAACACTATATAACTTGTAAAAATTTAGTGTTCACTAATATTATAATACAACATTCTACCTACTATGGAAAAATGTAAGGACGACTAAATTAAGGAATACCTAACTTTTTTTAAAATCGAAAACGAAAGATGAACAAACTTCCCAGTACTTTCCTTTAGGGCAATATCTATCTGATACAACAAATAAAGCATATACATCAGATGTAAAAAAATAATTAAATTATACTGTATGCTTATTTATTATCGTACATTATTAAGATGCATTTTAAGTATTCTTGTCAGTCAATATGAATAATTTACTTACACGACAACTCTTTAACTTTAGGTTATGATTTTCTGTTCAAGGTAATCTTAATGACTCATTTCACCGGTTATTCATAGTTAAATCCTAGCCAAGCCAACAAAGAATTATGTTGATTCATGCATAATACACGTAAGTATTATCATAGTGATTATAAGTAATACAAGTACATCATAATATAATATACTAAGTTCTAAATATTAAAATAATTTATTACTTACTATATTAGAGAAGTTAGAACAGTATGACTGATTAAAAATCTTTCATAACTATTATTTGTTGTTGTTATTATTATATGTATAATGGTAATTTATACACAATATATGTGTTGAAACCGTTATGGAAAATTTAAGCCATTGTACATAAGAAGGATAAATTCTCTTTGTCATCTAAAAATAAAATAAAATTTGCTAGTAATAATTTTTATTATAATTCATACATATAATAATAATGTATTTTTTCTTATGATTTTTGTGCTCAATAAATCTTTACCAACGTGTCCCTTCAAGTTATTATATAAACAAGTTTATAAAAAAATCATTGACGTGTGCATAAACAAATTACAAAGACATTAAGTACAATTTAAAATCAGTACCGTACTATAAATATATAAATATTATGTGCGTATGGTATAGCTGAATGTATTTGTGCACTATATATATATAACTATATAAATTATGTTCTTGCTATATACAATAAGAATACTTAATACTCGATAATCCATTCCATTAGTACAAAAGAAACTAAATAAAAAATTACTTTTTTTTATCCGCTCACCAATTGGAAATTGTTCAGATAACAATTACTTTTCACATAAACTCACTATATATTCAACAATAATTTAATACATTTTAATTCGACAAGAAGAGCAATAGTTCAAAAAATTATTAATGAAATACTGAAAATGTTAACTGGAGATAATTATTACTGAAAGACCAACAAATTCATACGATACAAAACTTAAATGTCTTCTAAAATAATATAATCTCATGTAAGACTCTGGCGATCATTGATAATAAATATATTATGTATGGGAATACTGGAATGTTATTACTAGGGACCGGATTTATATGCAAATGCATATATGTATTGCAATGGCGTATATAGGTTTTTTTCGGAGGGGGCGATTATATATTTTTATAATAAAATATATATACATTTATTTGAAGTTCTCTGAGGAAAGCATTCCTGCGAGACCTTTTAACCCTCTTTACATCATCAGAGTAATAAGAAACTCAATAATTTTTATAATTAATTGTAACATAAAAACAAGTTAAAACTCTAAGTTTCAATAAACAATTTTTTAATCACGTCACTCAAAATTAAACAAGAATACAACCAATACTAATATAATGTATATAATTAACAATCGTACAAGAATAAACAAATCCTATAATTTTTAAATACATAGTTTTGGATTTATAAAAAAAAAAATTTACAAGACAAAATCAAGATTTCTCTGCACACTTGCAAACTTATTAAGAACTTCCTCATCACTTACATAAATGTCTCTGTGAATGGATAACAAGGCCAATCCATTCAATCTGGTTTCAGATGTTGTATTTCTCAGATACGTCTTTAATCTTCGTAAGGTCGAAAAACTCCTCTCGACAGTTGCAACAAAAACGGGCAGAACTGCCAACAATTTTAAAAGGGTATACATATTGGGAAATAAATTCTTGTCACATCTTTCTATAGAGCAAATGGCTGTTTTAGGCAGGTTTATAACTTCTGTTTTTATCCATTTCTCTTTCCACAACATGAATTCGCTCTGCACGATTTCTTTGAAAGATAAATCTTCTGAATAAAATTTATAAGCAGAGTCCAGTGATGAAAACTCACTTTTTATGCAAAATTCTGGAAGAACGCATTGCAATGATGAGATTAATTCCTTATGGGTTTCGAAACGTTCATTCAATGCACTACAAAAATCGTCAAGGTTAGGTACATATACTGCTCACCGATAATACTCTTCTGAGTTGTAAGGTACGTTACAACGGGATTCTTGAAGGCGACAAGTTCTTGGGACTTCTTCTTTAATATCATTTTTGTTAGCAAATTCTCTTATTTGGACGTACAGTTCTTTGAAATTATCCTCTACATTTGTTTTTTGTTTTTTCAGCAGCTCCAAAATATTTGTCACACTTTTCATAGCTTGTGAAAGGTCAAT
The DNA here is from genome assembly GCF_003268045.1 of Sipha flava. Lineage (NCBI taxonomy): Eukaryota > Metazoa > Arthropoda > Insecta > Hemiptera > Aphididae > Sipha > Sipha flava. The sequence goes on from NW_020272815.1 coordinate 562,641, forward strand.
ATTTTTCTTTTGCAGTATTTCAGACAAATTGTGTGTCATGGAAAGCATGTTGCTCAAAACAAAAATAATAACAATAAATTGATATTGACTTATAGAATTGCTTAGAGCATGTGCTTTTACATTTTTTTCCTCGATTTTTAAGAGAGCAAGATTAATTGGCTACAGTATTCCTTTAAAGAAAAGTACTGAGTCGTGTCTTTCGACTCACCGTGTTTCGGAAACACGTTTCTTTTTTTTTTTTTTTGTTCAGGACAACATTCAGTAATGGCTAATTTGAGCAATTCCGTCCTTTGGGCTGACATGTGAAAGAATGCACACACTTCACTAATAATACTCATACAGTTTCTTATAGAAGGTTACTTGCATCTGATAAGCAGAAATTTAAATTATGAGAAGAACAATGGGTGTAGACGGCCAACGGTAGTTTTTGTTTAATGCAAGCTTGCACCCCTCTAAATTGGCCTCGCATGACTGATGCGCCATCGTACCCTTGACCTCTAAGTTTATTTAAATCTAGACCTAAACTTCATAAAGTCTCCAACACCATTTTAGCTAAAGCTGAACCAGTAACTTCATGTACAGGAACAAATATAAGGAAATCTTCTCTAATTTTAAATGAATCTTCGTCAACATACCGTAAACACAGAGAAAATTGCTAAACTTGACTGATGTCAATTGTTTCATCCGCTAATACAGAGTAAAACCATGACTTTTTTACGTTGGACAAAACTTTAGACTGTATAATATGTCCGAACGTAGTAATAAATTCGTTCTGAACTACTGAGCTGGTATACATACTCTTTCCATCGCTATTTAACAGCTGGTCTTTAAGATTAAAGTATTAGGCACTAATTACTCCACTATTAGCCCTATATCGTAGCAAAGCCCTAAAATTTCCATCGTTGTTTTCTGGCTCTTTAAGATCTATTCGTCCACTATCACGATGGCCCCTTAAAGAAATTTGCTGCCTCCTACAAAATCTTATACTTTGTATTATAGGAATAAGTTTTTTCGATTTTCTACAACATTAATCTTTCTTTGGGTATTAATTTCATTTATTACACTTTCAGTTTTATTATTTAATATGGATCTTATGTTTTCCACAGTTATCACTGTATATTTGTAATAAGTGCAATTTTGATGTTGATTAAACACCTCTCTAGCTTTTTTTAGATTAGTAAAAGGCTTTGTTACTAAACTCCCCACCATTTGGTGAGATCCTTTCCCCACAAATTCAGAATGAGAAAATATTACACAATATTTACAAAACGATCCTAATTTTTTTTCAGAATATGCTAACCATTTATATTCTTCAAGCCATTTCATTTGAAAAGGTCGAGTATGATTTAGATCTGATATTTTTGGAAATTTATATTCACGCTGTGGTTTCCAAACATTGTCAAAAAATGAAAGTCGTTCTTCGTTAGTTAAAGAACGAACGGAGCTTTCGTTGGAAAAATTCCGAATGTCATAACGATTATTCGTTACTTCTTGGTTAAGACTGCAGTCCACGATGGCTACTGGCATATCTATGCCAGAATTGTCAGTAATAACGATATTGACGATGTCAACAATGGCAGATGAAACATTCCTGTAACTAATTTCAATTTCATTATTAGTGACATTCTGTTTCTTAACAAAAAAATTTTGAATCGACACTTGTCTCTTCATTATGACGATACTATAGTAATAAAAAAAATATAAAGTTTTAAAGAAAAATTGTAACACGATAAAAATTACACAAAAACACGAAATTTCGCATGTATTGTGGAACGAACTCAATAAAATCGATCACACTACTGATATAGGACAACAAATATTATGGTAAAGCAGCGACAAACTGGATCGAGTGCAGAATAAAATAAATACAAGGTTATAATAGAATAAAGTAATATACTATATTACTATCTCAGTTATTAAATTAATTCTAAGAAGTCATGAACTAAAATTACATTTACAAATAATTTCCGTCTGCCGTAAACAACTATATATCAACCAATATTGGTTTTATTTATAAAACTTAAATTGTGTTACATAATCATTAATAATTGTCAAAATACCAACGCATTCAACATGCTATACTCTTATTTTTAGATTATCGCATATGCAACAATTTCGTTCGTGACATCATGGTTACATTTTCGGTGTCGCGATAATTTTTCGGAATAACTCCCAGCCATAAGACATAATATTCCATGTCAAAAATAACAATTTTTATTAATTGCGCTTTTCATTTCGGGAGGGGCCCGGGCCCCTTTGGCCCACCCCATAAATATGCCACTGATGTATTGGAATAAACTTTTTGAAATCTGATGAGCATTGTCCCCGATTTAGATCTTTCTTATTAAAATAAAACTAATTTAATTTTGCATATTTTACATATTTCAACGTTTTTACTTATTAAATGCATATTTATAGTTTTATAATACAAATTATTATTATAGCACATATATTCGTTTTGTCGTATTTTCACGATCACTGCCACATAATATCGATAAAATTGCGACCGGTGTTTATTTCCAAAGATAAGATTACATACTCTTATCATCCAATGCAATAAGGTAAAATATGAATTCAATTTTTGTTTTCACTTTTTATTAATGTGGTTATTTATACTTTATAGATTGAAGATAAAGAATGTTAAATGGTGACAAAGACAACAAAATATTTTAAAAGCTTTTTTATACTTTTTTTAATACTGTATTAATTAATAATTATTTTTATATTTATAATACATTTTACATATTTGTATATAATTTTAAACAACATTTTAAGTGAATATTTAAGTAAATACTTAAAAATAAATACATATTTTATAGCATATTACGGCATTTTTAGAAACATATTTTGAGGATTTTTTGTGCATATAAATCCGGTCCTTAGTTATCACATTCCAGACAGTAAGCTTTATAGAAAATATATAAATTATGGTAAGATCAGCTAATTATGGCTCTGTGGCGTTTATTCTATTATCAGCAGTATATTTTAATTGTTAAATTGTTGACAGTTGAATACGATTATCATAAAGTTGTATATAGTAAGTTACATATGCCAACTTATTTCATAAAAAGTTGTAGTTTTTTTTTCTTTTTGGGGTAAAATAGTGACTATAACTATAAATCCTAGAATTCCTAATGCTTACTGTTAATTATTTATAATTTATATAAAATGTTTTCCCTAATTCAAAAATTGTGCTTTTGCGGCAAGCCAGATCAAATCTAAACTATATTACCTGGCCACGACACATAAAATCTTGTTAACGTTCCTTTTTAAAATTGAATATAATGAAGACATAGTTACGGTGTACGATGAATCAAGAATGCCTGGATGCGTTATTATACATATTTTTTGAATAAGAGGTTAGTTCAGTTTAGTCTAGTTCAGTCAATTATGATGGAGTAATTTAAGAGTTCAAATTATTAATAATAAGAGAACGAAAATTAATACTTCAAATAATTATAATATTAATTCAAAATAATAATGTACTAATTTTACTATGTATGAGTTTTAATAATACATTTTATTTCTATTTATCTATATTACGTATGTATATTTTATTTATTTTTTTTTAAAGGGATGGATGGGCAGAAAAAATATAAACCACACCTGAAACAGGATTTTACAAACGCCTATGATATTAGTGGTACTTATTTTGTTTTTGTATATAATAAAAATAAATAATACACTAACTGATTTTTTTGTGACTATTAATACAGAATATAATATAAATAAATAAATTCAAATTTAAGGTTATACCAGTTATATTATAATTCACATTTAATATTTTTACAATAATAAATCAATTTTATTAACAATATTTTCATATCTGAAGGTAGACAATTTTGAATAGCACAATTGGAACATTGACCCTAATTAACCCCAAACAAAAACTCTTTTTTTAAGCGCAATTGGTCCATGTCCACGATTACAACATATAGTATTGTGGCAACATCCACGTATTCGCTACCAATTTTAAAAAAAGAACGTAGTCGTATAATAGTTAATTTAATGATGAAAGTGTATATTTTAATTATTATCTGGGTACCTACTTGAAATAAGATGATTGGTTCGATAAAAATCATTGAAATTTCACCATAAAATATCTGCTAATTAAGTCCATGTTGTGTTCAACTAACGGAAACAACTAAAGAGATTATAAACCGTATCTTATAACATGAATTAATTCACTCACTAATGAAATTAATTTTCTGTGTATCAACAATAAAAATGTATTCACATAAAACACAAATCAAACGTAGAGAAAAAAATAAATCTATGACCATTCTTATGTTTTCTAATGAGTTCATTAGTTAATATCAAGTTTTTATTCTGTTGATAAAGTAAAAAAAATAATGTATTAAATATCGTTTAATCGCTAATTAAATATTATTAAATATTTTACATTTTCTTGTGATACTCACGCAGGGTGCAGATGATTAATAAAAAATTAATAAACATTAAAAAAAACCTCAATAAATGGTTCTTTTTCACTCGATAAAACATATATTTTAAATAAAAAACCCGAATTAATTTACATAGAACTATTGACTTTTTGCTTTTAATTATAAACTTAACACATTATTCAAAGTGTTTATTACAAAAATATAAATGTGTAACATACATGGTACACAAGTCTCGATTTTTTTTACTTAATTGATAGTTTAATTCCAAGAAACTAAAATTAGTTCTTTCACATAAATTTTAATAACTCAGAAATATGCAGTATTTTCAAAAATTATATGTAAAATAATGTATTTATTAGTTTAAGATAGAAAATAGCTGAAAGTCAAATCAAAATCAACGAAAATAAATCTTATGATGTGCAATCATTTTCAACTCTGACTAAAAATTATATTATTATATAAATTATTGAAATATACTTTCTCGTGATTGCAGTTCGAATAATCGGTAATACTATTATTAGTATAATGTACTTCATAATATGTATACAAACTTCGAAATACAGATGATTTAGATTTTATTTCACATAGTTCTTTCATACCACAAATGTATAGTATTAATTGCAGTTCTTACAAAATATACAAAATGTATAAGTACCATAACGTACAATGTGTTTATGTATAATAGACACATGTATTTGTATATGTGCACATCTTCATGCCAGTCCGCTTCAAACAACGAGTAATTTTGAATTATGGAACCGACATTCAATGCATTTTGGTTATCTATAAATAAAAAAAAGACGCACTCGAGTGTCCAATGTACTTTCACTTCTGTTTATATTATAACCGTCACGTTCCCGCAATAGTACATAATACCAACATTTTTAATCACTCTACAGTTACCACACGAATTTGAATGTACCAGATTGTTTTGCGTGTTCGACAGTATGATATATTTATGTAATTATTTTAATTTTGAATAATTATGAATTTTACAAACAAGCTGTAATTACTATCCATGTATATAAATTCATTAATAAAAGTGTAATCACTTTGAGAAACAGATGAAAAACTGAAACAAATCAAAGAAAAATCCTAGGTAAATAGGTATCAGCATGTTCGTTGTTTCTGTAGTTTCGTATTTAGGTATAGCCTGAGTACAGCGTAATCATGATGAATTATAAACACAGCATACTTATATATTCCAGTCAAATTAGACAAAAAAACTACAAAGATTATAACTAATTCCTCGAAAGCTGAATTTTGGTATACAATCAGTCCATAGCTTACTGATTAACATACTAAAAGTCTCCAGACATGCTTCTTGTGCATAGCTCTCCATCCCTTAAAAAGGGGGTGAGTACCCTCATTTCAATTTTACGCTATAGCTTGTTTAATATTGGACTTAAAGCTAAAAAGTACAAAACAAAAATTAAAGGCCGTAAAATTGTCTATATAAATATGTCATTTTGTGTACTTAAACGATCATGTAATAGCGGAAAGTAAAAATTCTTTGGAAAAATTGAATTTTTTTTTTTTGTTTTTTAAGTTTTAACCAATACTACTATTCGTAATATTCATACGTCAAAATGATCTATTAAAAAATTGAAGACCTGATAATTTTACATATGATTCTGATTTTTATTTTTTTTATATACATTACCGTAATCTCAAAAATGTTTAATATTTGTAACGGTAAACTATAGTTATTTGACATATTAGAATATTTAACACTTTTCTAAAATAATTTAGTTTAATAAGTTCAGCGATAGCTGAATTTTGGTACACATTAATTTATACGTCACCAAACAAAGACTTTTATTAGACAATAAATTAAGATCTTACGTTAGCTTACTATACGATTAGCGTTTTTGAACGGTATAATTCTAAATTTGGAATTTCTGGAAAGGAGCACACTGATATCTAATATTTATAGTCTTTTGAACGGTATAATTGATTTTATCTTATCGCAGTTTTTCGTTCATGTGAATTATTGATGTCCAGTGTCCATCAATTAAGAGAACGCTTCACATGTATAAATTCATATTGTATGGCCTTGCAGAACCGTTACTTTTAGATGAGAGATGTTCAATAAAAGAATAAAAATTAAAAAAAAAAAATTATTCAAACAATCACTCTCTCAAAGCATCAACGGGATGGTTTGGAAATAGATACTCGACAACAAAATTCTAGTTCTAGATGGCTTATGGAAAGGGGTAATCATATAACAGCTTCTGACTTTAGAAAAATATGCAAGGTGCGTCCAACTACGTCATGTAAAGATATCTTATCAAATAAATTATATAGTACATCTTTTAGTGCGAACGAGCCGATAGCATGCAAATATGGTAAAGATAAGGAATCAGTTTACTTGGAATACTTTAAAAAAAAATATAGGAATACCGATTAAAAAATGTGTTTTAATCATTGATAAAGGTTACTCGTTCTTTGGAGCATCACCTGGTGAGTTAAACTTAACCACGAATTGTTTTTCAAATTAAGACATAGGTGTATACAAAATTTTGCATATTTTGAAACATTTTTACCATTATATTTATATAAAAAAAAAAAATAATAAACCTCTATCCTTTATGGTATTTTAATTTTAGATGGGCTTATTGGGAATGATGGTATAATTGAAGTAAAATGTCCGTATTCAGCAAAATACTATCCTACAGTTGAAGAGGCTATCAAAGATAAAAAGGTAATACATAAAAGACATTACCACCAGACCACCTACAATATATTATATAGTTACTACCTACAGCAATTTATTTTAAAATACTACTTTTTTTATACTAATGATTCATATACATAGGTTCAATTTAAGTGGAACTTTGAGGGCATTAGTCTCTATAAAAAAAGGTATTGTAGCAGATGACAGAGTCCTTCCCCACGAGTTTCTTTTAAATAAGTAAAGCCCCTCAAAATCAAAAATTGAAATTGCGCCATGTTCATATATCATATACCTAGGTACTCGTACTTCTATAAATTATATTTTTAATTAAGATAAAATTTTTAAAATTAAATCAACGTGGAGAAAGAAATTGAGAATTTCCAAAAGAGATATCTGTCATTTTATTGTGTATTCACATAATTGGAAACATATTGAAGTCATTAAATATGATCCACAATTTTGGTTTGATAAAATGGAATCTAAATTAAAAAGGTAAAATTAAATAAATATATATATATTACACGTTCTTTATATTATTTATTACATATTACATGTATTATACAGGATTTATTACGAATGTTTATTACCGTAGATTGTTGACCCGCAGTTTGACAAACGTTTTTTGACGAGCGACATCATCGACCCAAATTATATTATAACCAGTGCTCAAAATGGAAAATTTTCTGAACCATAAAAACCACATTAAAAAAACTTTTTATTATACTGTATTATATAATACGTGATAAGTATAAAGTATACCTGGAATTTTAATGCCCTATAAATCTTAAAAAATGTTCTTAAAAAATGCAAAAATTACTTAAAAAATTAAAAAAATGCATTAAAATTATATATAATATTGTTTAAAAATGAAAAAAAAAATTTTAAATTATACTATAGTAGTGTATTTATTTTTTCATTAATTCTTAAACAATAATTTACAGATTCGTTAATCGTCTTTATTTCGACATTTTTACTTTTGGCATATTGAACTTATAAATTACACGAAATACAGAAACATTTAATTATCATTGATTAACTTTCAAAAAATTTAAAAGTATGACATTTTTACGACAATCAACTACTTAAATTATGTTTAAAAAATAAAAATAATTACATCAATATTTACTAATCAAAACTATTTAAATTTTAAACAATACTAATACGTTTATAAAAGAATAAAAAACTATCGTATGAATATACGACGCAACGTATTTACTAAAAATCGTATTGAATCGCAAAGAGTTCATTAATTTTCATGTATTTCATGAAATACCTAATTAGGTTACACATTTAAATTAAGGTATCTAGTATAATATTGTATTATGTTTTATGTATTGTTCAAACATATTTTGGCAAACGTAAACTTTAATTAATAAATAGGTGGTGACTTATGAGCTGGGATTGAACGCGCCGGGTGCAATAATAAGAGTTGAGCGACAAATCACGCAATAGTTTTATATGAAACGTTCTATAACGTTAACGTATAAAAATATTAAGAAGAATCTTCGGACTGTGTATAGATGATACCACAGGAGAATGGAGAATTAAAAAAAAACGAGGAACTCAAACAGTTGTACTAAATGCCTGATTTAATTAGAGAAATTAAAAAAATAAAACTCCAATGGGCTGGACATGCATGGATAAAAGAAGGAACTCTAATACGAATGGTTCAATGTAGGACTCCTCAAGGATAGAGACCCTTAGGACGACCCCGACTAAGATAGGAAGATCAAGTCAGGAAGGTTAAAAATCAATAAACCCAATGGCCGAATGGAATTTCATAGCTATGAATAGAGGGAAATGGCAAGATATATGTTTTAATGTATGATCTTAATGGTCGATTACAAAGAAGAAGAAGAATTTTATGGTAAATAAGCAAAATAGTTTACATTACTTAAGTACTTTACTTTTAATATAACCAGTTCTATATAAGTAATTATATAAAAAATGAGTAAAATTTTCCTGAACCTCGAATCTATTATAGATACTGTAATAGACAAACTAAAGAGTAAAGATTAATAACATAGAAATATCTGATTGTATATGTAAGAATTAAAATATTAAGGCAAATACAACTGGTCAATATGAAGAATTTCAACCGGTATCCTTCAACAAAATTTCAGAGCATTTTTTATTTTTATTAACTTAGAGGCAGTTTGTTAGTTCGTTATATTATAAATAAAAGTTTACAAAACTTGAAATTAATTTAGATAGTTAAGATGTCGCAATATTATTAGTTAAATTAATTACTACTACGCTATTAATAAATATAAAAAATACAGGATTTGAGTTTGACAAAAAATAGCTGCTGAGGATTTGATAGAAATTATAGGTTAGATTTCTAATTTTCTTAAAAAATAAATTTGTGAAAACTAAAAAAATATGTTTCATTATAGAAATCGGGACGGCAGACGAGCTATCTAAAAATGGAAAATTTACATATCAAGATGATTTTTTGATTATAATAATAAAGTAACTAAATCTTAAATCTAAATATAATTATTTTGGCTATACCTATTTATCAGTTATCCAGGAACGTAGCTAGAATATTTTTTTTGGGTAGGACCACTATAAAACTTCTACTCATTGACGGAAAAGGTAATTTTTCCTATTTTTTTTATTAGCCTACAATAATTTCAAAGTTGTTAATGATTCTTATTTATTTATCAATTTTTATCAATAATTTAATAATAAATAACTTAAAACAAATTGAATAAAAAAATAAATAGATAGTTTCAAAAGATGCAATTTTGATTTAAGTACCTAATATGAGAATTTTACTAAATAAATCTGAAGAAGATTTAAATATAAAATGATATGAATTAAATAAAATAATGTATGCAATTGAAGAAGATTATGAGTTGTTAAAAATGAATAATAATGCTGAATATAATTCGAATAAATTAAGTCGAATAAATAAAATAAAAAATGTAATACGTACCGAACACATGAATGAAGAAGAAAAACAATCAATAATTGAAATTTGTGAACAATATTCCGAAATATTTCACTTAGAAGGGGACCATTTAACTTTTACAAATACCCCGAAGCATGACATTAAATTGAAAGATAATCAACCACCAATTTATTTAAGATCATGAAGATTACCCTAATCGCAACAAGATCAAATAAATTCATAAATTCGGAAAATGATAGATAACGATATTATAGAACAATCTATGAATCCGTGGAATGCACCTTTATTGTTAGTAAAGAAGAAATCAGACGCGAGTGGTAAACTGAAGTTCAGAGTAGTTATAGATTTTAGAACATTAAATGAAGTAACTTTAAATTAATTTCATCCACTACTTAACATGACAGAAATATTAGATTAATTAGGACAATGTCAATTATTTAGTGTAATTGATTTTGCGTCAGGATTTCATCAAATTCCGTTATTAGAATTATTTCAGTAATCGTATTCATAGAAACTATAGAATAACTATAGTTCTAAATATTTATGTAAATTTAAAGAAAATTGTTTATTTTATGACCATCCATGTTCAAAAAAGTTAGAAATTAAATTAAATAAAAACTGTCGTGATACAGTCGTTAATGTCTATACAATCTATATCAAACAATCAATTTTGGATGTGACGAATAAAAGAGGTAATGATTGGGCTAATTACTTCACTTAGGTGGATAAATAGTGTTATTTATTTAGTTGCTTAAGAGGCAATATACCATAAGGCATGTGAACGAAAATTTTGCAATCAATTTCCATCTATCAAAAATAGAAAAAAGGGGCGACCGCATGACGAACAGTTGGAAAATACTTTTTCCAATTTGTGCGATTTTATTGAAAACGAAAATTAATTCCAATTTAGTATGTATATGTTGTTTGATAAGATGGAAGGGCTATGCGAAGAAAAAACTTTCAGAAATAAATTAAAAGAGAAATACAGTGATGACATACTTATAACCTCAGCTCGTGGAAAAAAATCGGTATTTTGTTTCAGAAACACAGGGTATACAATATTGACGAGTGCGTGTTATGATTCTAAAAAAGAGATAAGAAAGAAGAACGATTAAAAGTTGTAAAAACAACTGCTACTAGAATACGTGAAGATATCAGATAAATACCATATGATCTTAAATATTTTCCTCCACCTAATCAGTTTTTGAAAACTGACACCGAGTACTTCACAGAACGATCAAATCGTGTTTTTAAAACCTGAAAGAGGAAAAATGGAGACCAAGTTTTACTCGATACAAACTCTAAAAGAACAATTTCAAAATATGATTCCGCATTTTATGTTTAATCACGCAATAAGTGGATGCTGTATCACGTCATCAATATTTCAACAAAGAAAACTGAAATACGTCAAAATATTTCAGAAACATTCAGAACTTCAAGATTCATTATAAATTCTTAATAATGAGTCATCTTCAGCTGATGATATTTTCAGTGTTGGACAAAAATTCCTTTTGAAACTATTTAATGCATCAAAATTCATTACATCATTGAACCAGTATAGATATTATGTCTTCAACAGAATCGTTGCTTCAAACAATAAACAAGTACAATTAAGTCGACTTTCGCCAACAATTGATTCTGTAAAACAACACATTTTTCGATCTTACTTGCAAGTGCAACTTTGGCGTGGCAATGTATTAAATTCAATAGATTGGGGGTGGGAAAAATATGGAAATACAATTAGAACGATTTTCACCAAAAAACCTCCAACATCAAAATCTTTGCTGACAGTTATCAGTTGTGCCTATACGAAAATGTGTAAACAGAACTGTGGCTGTAGAAAGGCGGGTATGAAGTGTTCAGTAATTTGCAAACATTACCAAGGTTTAACATGTTTAAACTCTGCTTTGATCATTTATAAAGAAGAAGTAATATTTGAAGAGACACTTGAAGATGAGGAAGATAATCATTGTACATCCACGAAAAAACAGAAATTAACACCATTGAAGGATTAGGTATGATTTTTCAAATTTAAAATTACACATTATTTTATTTAATATATATAAATAAAAATATATAAAATATATAAAATAAAATGTATTTGTTTTGTTACAGTTGTCAATCACAAATGGCCAATACTATGATACATCTTTTTTTATAGAAACTGTGAAAAATGTATGCATTGCATCATATTATGTAAACATGTAATACAATATTTTTTAGGTACCTACCTAATATTAAGTATTTAAAAAAATGTAAATTGTATAATTATATTATAACTTCGTGACTTTATCACTATTAACCCACAAGCAATAAATTTGTCTTTTCGATATTTTAGACATAAAAATAAGTTGTGTAACCCTATGATGAATGAACACCTAAATTCTTAAATTTCTATTCAGGATGTTTTTGATTTTATTTTTATGGCTAAAAAGAATTAATAAAGAGTTATAAAGAGAACCAGCAAAATGTTCAGCCCCTTTATAAGGAATAAATAATTATGATCATAGTGTAATATTAAGAACTAACGTTATGTTCAATGGTGACGTACGCTGAACTTATTAGACTATATTATTTTACAAGTCTTAAATATTCAAGTATCGCAAATAAATATGGCTCACTGCTACAAATATCAAACATTTTTGAGACTACGGTAATACCATTGATTATAAATACTATTTATAATTAGTATTTATAATCAATGGTAATACATATAAAAAATATAAAATTGGAAAATTATAAGGACTTCAATTTTTTGAATAGTAGTTTTGGCTAAAGCTTAAAAAAACAAAAAAAAAAAATTTCAAAAAATTCAATTTTTTCAAAAAAAATTTTACTTACCGCTATTCCATGATAATTTAAGTACACAAAATGACATATTTATCTAGATTTACTAGATAGATCTATTCTATTAGATTTATCTAGACCTGTTACTACATTTGAAAACGTTTCAAATTTTACACTAACTTAAATAACGCAAAACGCTAAATTTTTCATAACGTTTTAATTGTCAATAACGGTAAACGGAAAATTTTTTAAACGTTTAAATCTGTATAACATTTAAACGCTTAAATTGAATAACGTTTAAATTATATATAGCGTTAAACGCTTAATTGCTTATAACGTTTATATGTCCCATAATGATAAATATTATACCTATATTATTTTATTGAAGACCCAGTCCGTACTTAGTGAAAAATTAGATAAAACACAAGCGAAACTTTCAAAATAGGTTAAAAAAGGTGTTAAAAAAGAACTACACAAAAGACCATTCTAAGTGGATCCGACACTAGATTAAAAAAAAACCACAAATATTAAGGATTCATCGGATATAAATATTACCAAAAATTTTACTTGTGCATTTTGAGCCTGAATTAAAGAAAAAATTTAAGCCCCCCCCCCCTAGAAGTAAGTCTAAATATGCTCCTGGTGGAACATTAACTTGATAAACTACTCTAACAAAAATTTTTTTTCGTATCTCATATTATATATTATAATACACTTATGTATACATTAGGAATAACGCCATTATGACGCATACCAGAGATGGGCAACTGGCGGCCCGTTTACTTTTTTTATCTGGCCCGCGCTACATTTTCAAATTACTTCATATAATTTTAGCGCTTAACTGTATTTTATTTTATTTTATTACATTTTTCGATAAAATGTGGATATAAATTCTTATCTAGTTTTAAACCGAAACTAAATTATTAATTGTCTAAATATATATTTATAATGGCGTATCTGACATACTATTTATTTCATTTTATCAGTTTAGTCATATCTGTACTGCCGTAGTGTCACACCGCCGCGTCGTTAGTACTATTATTTTGTGTTTTGTAGTAATTATTTTAAAAATGTCCGCTAAAAAGCGTAAAATCGAAGACGAAAATAGAATTTTTAATAGCTTATGGGAGAATGAATATTTATTTATTATTAACAAACAAAAAAACCTCAATGTTTAGTTTATTTAAATATTATTGCAGTACAAAAAGAATATAATTTGAAAAGACATTACATGACAAATCATTCGTCCAAATATGATAAATACACCGGTGTCGCAAGAGAGAATGTTGTAATTGATCTGAAAAGAAAACTCTAATCTCAACAAAATGTGATGGTATAAGCAACAACTTCACAACAATTAAGTTTAATGGCATCATACGTTATTTCTAATAAAATTGCAAAATCTAAGAAATCTCTGAGTAACGGTGAATTTATTAAAAACTGTACAATAAAAATGGCTAAATCAATAAACGTAAATAGAATTACGAGTGAATTTGAAAAAATATCTCTTTCAAGAGGTATACGATTATTTTTCAAATTAATACGGATATAGTACCTACAGAGTTTATACTTTATGGACTACAATTTAGCAATGTTCCGCAGCGCATACCAATAATTAAGAGGGTTACATAAATAATAATGTGTACCAGATACGAATATTTATTATTTGAAATATTTATACTGCTTAATGTTTATAATATATTTATTATTAAGGTTATGTCTCACAACATGTTAAACACATTTTCTTCGGTACAAATTGAATTTCAGGGTTTTAAATGTAAGATTATATAGTCTTTCCTTCTCGCAAATTATTATGAACAGCTTTTGCATTGTATCATCCCTTTTACTAACTGTATAGTACTGTATTAGTGTATACTAATTATAAATAAGTAATAATAATAAAAATAAATATAACTTATAGTAAACCAAATACAAATAATATTTTCTAAATATTCATTTTTATAAACAAATTGAATGATAATTTTTATTTTCATTTAATTAGTTTTCCTTCAAATGTTTAATTATATTATAAATTTATCTATGACATACTATACAAATATAAAAAATTTTAGATTTAATAAGTAAATCAAAGAATATACGATTATAAAATTATATTTTTTCTTATTTCTATTAAGAGTTTTTAGGAAAGTTATTTCTAATTTCAATGTCTCATAAGACTGAAAATTGATTTTTGAAAGTACTTAAAGAAGAAATTAAAGCAACTACAATTATTCTTTATTCGATGAACAAATAATAGAAACGTGACTGTAAAAACTCGGCTTCAGTAACTCTACCTACTTAACATAATCTATGTATCATGTCGAACAGTTTATCAATCATATGCTATTAAAATCTAATGGTTAGATAACCAAATGAGAAAAATTATAATGGTTCAAAAAAAAGTTAATTATATAATAAACGATAAAACGTTTTGTATTTTCTAATGTTCGTATATTATATTTGCAAATATTATTATATGTTTACGTGTTTTAATGTATACATATGTCATAAATTCGTATATAAAGGTATATAAGTAAAATTGTATTTTAATCGAAACATTCGTCTGTTCTTCTATTGTTTCGATTATAATCATTTTTCCATTTCTTTCCTGGTGGGCAAGTTGGGGACGGATTATCCAAACATCCAATTTTGGTGCAACAACCAGGATGTTTACATGTATCCTGTAGGCCATTATGTTTCACACATAAGCAATTTTTAATCTGAAAAAACATATTAAAGTCATATTAACAATAAATCAATATAGTTAACAATAATATTACATTTATATTAAATTATATTATATTTTATTAATAAGTTAATAACAATATAGTTCTGGAAGTTCTCATTCACTTACTAAAGATCCGGTTTTTGATGCGTATTCTTTGCCGTAATCGGTTAATTCAGATTTTCCACATTCATTTTTTTCGTTTTTACATAGTCTTTTGGTGCAGTATTGAATTTTTTCACAAGGATTGTACTGAGCAACAGGACCTGGTGAAACTGGTGATAAAGTACAACATTTTGAATCGAGTCTTGCACAGTTTGATTTGGCTGGGGTATTTGTTTGTGGACAATTAGTATTTGTTTGCACGACTTCTTTTTTCGCTTCTCTGCATGCATTGATTGCATTATCCTGTTCGCATTCTGTTTGATTTTGATGTTGGTCCATTTTATATTAGATTAAAATTAAAAAGTTTTAAAATCTTTATGTACTGTAAAAATTAATGAATTATTATTATAATTCGTGTGTTAAATGTTAATAAACAATAGTGAAAACCCCTCTAGAAATCATGTTTATATTTCAACGATATTAATTATAGCCAACATCTAAGAATTAAAAGACAACTTAAATTTGTTTTTTCTCTTTATTTATTTAAAAGCATTTTACAAAAATAGTTTTTGACTATATATGTTGAATATTATAATATGAATTTATAAGAAAAAAAAATTTGATCATTTACCCAAGTCACAAATATACTTATATATCTAACTCTATATACGTATAAAACTAAGTTTTTTATTATTATTATTATTATTATTATTGGAATTAATTATAATTTTAACAAATCTTTTATGATATAATGTAGTATTCGATTGTAAGTTATCCATAATCAATCATACTTACGTTGATTATGTAAACATACAGAAAGAAAAAACTAATTACATGAATGGACTATTACGTGAGATAGAGCAAGACTGAACACCAAGTAAAATAAGGAAACTTTTTCGTAAAGATTAAAACATAAAAACAATTTCACCCAAATCTGAAAGGTGTCAAGGATATTGATGACAACATTTTAATAAACTCAATTGATAAAGTAACAAGATGGAAAAATTACTTTGAAGAACTGCTTATTAGTGAAGAATCAGTGAGATCAGTGCCAATATGAATAGATCAAAGGGCGAAACAAATAGTAAACGATGTATTCATAATATAATATAATATACAGCAAAATATGAGGTATATCAAAAAATATGGAAATATGAGGAACTTCCAGAAAAATAGAACAAATCCACCGTTGTACCACTAAACAAGAAAGATGACAAACTTAATTGTAACAACTACAGAGGAATATCACTGATGAATACGACATTTAATGTGTTCTTATTACTAAGAAGATTACAACCCTTTGTATAGGGAAGTACCAATGCACCATATTAATGCACCCGCACCACCCGGTGTTAACCCGCAACTGGTATCAACAGCAATAACAAGTAAATTTATAACGGACAATTATAGTTGTACAAGTAAATTGATTTTTCAGTTGATTTTTTTTCAAAGTACCTATTCAAAATTTACCACCTCATCAAAATATTCTTCAGCTAGTACCATTCCAATAGCCACTTCATCTATAACAGCAGAATCAACAAAACCAATCTCAGCTTATAAATGTCTTAAATGTTTAATTGCGAACAATGTTCATCAATTTTTTAGTGAAACGTGATTTGCTCGTACTAGAAAAAGACACATAGATTTACTTGCACACTAGAAAAAGCATGACTGCATGCTTAACGACAAATTTAACATATGAAAAACGTACAAAGAGAATATTTATTATTTTACACTTAATGTATATTTATTATTAATCAGGGTTGTTTCACTAACTGGAAAACCGGGAAAACGTGGAATTACCAAGGGAATTTTTAATTGGTCAGTGAAATCAGAGAAACTCAAGAGAATAAGGAAAAATTTTGGAAAAATATTTATAATATTAAATCATGATTGTTGATATATACATAGCTGTATACCAGACTTTATTCATTATTTAGCTTTATATATTCATAAAAAAAATTTAAAAATTTTTCAGGTATGATATAAAATAACATCTATAGAAAAAACCTGTAATTTTAAGTGTAATTGACGTAATTGTTATCAAGACAGCAGTGTCAGTGGATTCGGGGGGAGGGGGAGAAGACTAGACAGCAGTTGTGGCGGATAAGGTCGGAAGAGGGGGCCAGCCAACAACGACGGCAGCGAATCGGCTGGGAAGAACCAGTCAGTGGCAGCGGCAGCGGGAGGACCAGCAGGACCAACCGGAGAACAATGGATTTCTTTTGTCCCAGGATCGGCAAATATAATATATAGTATATTATACTAATAATAAGAACCGACAACGTACTATCCGGAGAATTCCAAGAGGCAACAGGCTTAAAAGAAAGTGACGCTTTTTCACCTCTTTTGTTTAATATTGCACTGGAGAAAGTTTTATAGAATATACAGAGGATAACTGTTGTATCGACATCGACACAAAAATGATTAGTACTTTAAGTTTGCAGTTGATTTGAATATAGTTGGTGACGATGGGGAGAATGTGGCCCAGAGCACCTCAGCCCTCCTTAATGAAGCAAAAGCCATAAAGCTGAATGTGAACGATGATAAAATCAAATTTATGAAGGTATTACCAGAAAATGATCAGGTCGAAAATGTAGTGATTCTAGGACATACATTTGTAAAAGTGCGAATATTTACATATCTGAGGGCCTCTATCTGTGGTAATAATGACCATAAAATTTAAAGTATAAATTATTATAGTAAAAACTAAAATCTATTAATGTATGTTAAATAACTAAAACAATCTCACATCGATACGATATTTGACATTTTTGGTTAATATACCTATTTTCTTTCCGTTTCATTTGATCACACGAAAAATAATAAAAGCAAAATGAAATATTTAGTTTAAAAATGTCAAAAAATAAATTAAGGTAGAAGTTTCAAAATTATATTTTATAAGTTACTTTCTTCTACCATTTTTTTAATAAAATGTATTTTATGCTCTATTTATATATAAACACTATATACACTTACTATTACAAGTTGAGGTATAAATATTTTAAACAAATGGCAGAAAGAATTTTAAGAATATTAAGATACATTAATAAATTATTTTAAAGTGATATCAGGAAATAAAAACTAATCGAATGTGATGTCGGTATGTATGAAATAGTTAGATATATAAAATACAATTTAATAGACCAACTAAATACATGTATAAATACCAACACTTATTTAATTTCATTGTTATTTTTAAATACAATTATATAAGTTATTTCAATATAGAGAATAAATTTAATTGTTTAATAACTAAAATAATTTTTTTTTATATTTATCTAATATCATTATTGATCTAGGTATATTGATTTATCTTGCATAATTTATCTTATTACAGTAATACCGTTCTTCGCAAAAATAATCCGTAACGTTAATTGTATTTATGTTGGCCAGAATGGCTTAAAATGTAATTATTTATAAGTAGATATTATTTGTTTATTTTCATGTTGACTTTAATCTAGTATTTTATTAATTTATTCGATCATACGAAAATATAAAAAACACATACGATTTCAACTGAAACACTCATCATGCGTGAAATTTGCCATTTGCAAGCCGGACAATGTGGAAATCAAATCGGGGCTAAAGTAATGAATATATTTTATATATATATATACATATATAAATACAACCCTACAAGGATATCAACATTGTCACATACACGCCCATATACATATTACAATTTTACGAAAGACTTAAAATATTACCGTATTACCAAATATGAAATCTATAAACGTGTGTATATATAAATGCAGTGCTCGATTTGGGGGGGGGGGGGGACACAAGAGGGCGGAGTACCCCAACTAATTTCCAGAAATGTTATCATTCTGTTATTATTATTACGTTATATTTATAACGCTTAACAAATTTTAGGAACGTTCTTTTTTTTTAAAGCAAACAGAGTCCCCCTTCTTTAATTTTTCCAAGTCAACCATTGTATGTATGTATGTGTAAATGTGAATTTATACTGAATACATTAAAATTAAACGTATTTGCTTTCAATTGTCTAGTTTTGGGAAGTTATATCTGATGAACATGGTATTGATCCAACCGGTTCATACCACGGTGATTCTGATCTGCAGTTAGAAAGAATCAATGTCTACTATAGCGAAGCACTTGGTAAAATTCTATAGATAAATATAAAATAGTTTAATATATGTATACATACATTTATTAGGGAAAGTTTGTGAAAATAATCAATCTTATATATAATAGTAGTTGTAATAATTGTAACACTTTATGTGCTAACGTTCTATGAAATATTAGGCGGGAAGTATGTACCGCGGGCAGTCCTCGTAGATTTGGAACCAGGCACTATGGACTCCGTGAGATCAGGTCCTTTTGGTCAGATATTTCGACCAGATAACTTTATTTTCGGACAGTCCGGTGCCGGCAACAATTGGGCCAAAGGTCATTACACAGAAGGTGCTGAACTGGTGGATTCAGTGTTGGATGTAGTCAGGTAAATTTTTGTTAATAACGAAACTTGTGACACATTGAAATTATGTTGGTCAATTCGAGTACACGTAAAAAAACGGATTAACAATGTGCAAAAAAACTTTCAGGAAAGAAGCGGAAAGTTGTGATTGCCTGCAAGGTTTCCAATTGACCCATTCGTTGGGCGGCGGAACCGGTTCTGGTATGGGAACTCTTATGATATCGAAAATCCGTGAAGAATATCCGGATCGAATCATGACCACGTACAGCATTGTCCCTTCGCCCAAGGTATGTTCATAAAATAAATATAAGTGTGCCCGAAACCATCCCATATAGTGTGGACGTGTTGCGCAAGACCCGTCCGACGTTGCATTTCACGTCATGCAATGCGCATTATTAATCGCATAAAAGAGTGCTAAGTGCTCATATGATACAATACAACGTATACACGATTACATTTTTAATAAAAGCGAACATATAGCTCATGATAAATAGTTTGTACTTGCAGTTGTGTCGCGATAAATTTAATCATCATATTTTAGATGTTTTAAAAGTCCAAGGTTTACGCTACGCTTTTTCCCTGATCTTATTACCTGACTTGTCTTAAAAATAATAATAGGTTTTAAAATTTTTCGGATTCCAATTTAACACGACGGTCATCCGTATCAAGTGTGCTACGGGTACTTATCGGTTGCATAATTAATTTTCCGATTCCCCTTTCCAATGATCGTCTTTTACCGCATAGGTGTCCGACACCGTGGTGGAACCGTACAATTCCACGTTGTCCGTGCACCAGCTAGTGGAGAATACGGACGAAACGTTTTGCATCGACAACGAGGCGTTGTACGACATATGCTTCCGAACGTTAAAGCTCACCACGCCCACGTACGGCGACCTGAATCACCTGGTGTCGGCGGCCATGTGCGGCGTGACCACGTGCTTCCGGTTTCCCGGGCAGCTCAACTCAGACCTCCGGAAGCTGGCCGTCAACATGGTGCCGTTCCCGCGGCTCCACTTCTTCATCACCGGGTTCGCGCCGCTCACGTCGCGCGGCAGCCAACAGTACCGCGCGCTCACCGTGCCGGAGCTGGTGCAACAGATGTTCGACGCCAAAAACATGATGGCCGCGTGCGACCCCCGACATGGCCGTTACCTGACCGCGGCCAGCATATTCCGCGGCCGCATGTCAATGAAGGAAGTGGACGAGCAGATGCTCAACGTGCAGACCAAGAACTCCAGCTACTTCATCGAGTGGATACCGAACAACACCAAGACGGCCGTGTGCGACATACCGCCCCGGGGCCTGAAAATGTCGGCCACGTTCATTGGCAACACTACGGCCATCCAGGAGATGTTCAAACGCGTGGCCGAACAGTTTACGTCCATGTTCCGGCGCAAGGCGTTCTTGCATTGGTACACCGGCGAGGGCATGGACGAGTTGGAGTTCACAGAGGCCGAGTCCAACATGAATGACCTGGTGTCCGAGTACCAGCAGTACCAGGACGCGACCGTCGAAGAGGAAGGAGAAGGAGACGAGGACGAGGACGCTGAAGCGTAAACGCCCTTTTGACATCGATATACAACTCGTAGCGCACGTACAATGTGCAATGCAGTTCACGCGATGTTCACGCACCCACAATTCGATAAAAATCAAAACCAATATCAAGCCTCGCTGAACTTCTGTTGAAACAACTATACTCTAATACATCTATACATTCATTAAATACTTCATTAATTATATGCGTGCCTTTACCTAAATTTTAGATCCAATATGATATTCGATGCTTGTGATTCTACATAATTATCTTTATCATCTATATTCGTAGTTAATAAATCTGAAAATGATTACTAACAATAATGCATAAATTGGTTTGGCTACAGTTTTGTATTTTATGCTACAAGTTACGAAATTAGATATAGTGATGTTACCATCAATTTTTGTTGAGAGTACATCACACAGATGTGTGTCTGAAAACGGAAATTTTTATGATTTAAATGGTGATGGTGGTGACGAGGGGAAAGTTCTGTAAATATTAACAAATAATTTAAATACATACATTTTTATTTAACATAGATGTACCTATAAATTAAAATTATTTAAACAAATTAATACCATCTACTAATCGTTTGAGGGAAAACTGAATGTCTATTACAAAACAAGACCGAAATTAAAACCTGTAAAACTGATTACATTTAATACTTCTTCATGAATTAGGTATTTGAAACTTGAGAGCATACATAGTATACCCATGAATTTTCAAAATAATATTGAGGGTATACGGCATATATGTAGTATACCCTATGAAAACACTACTGATTTTATATATTTTTCCGTGATTATCGCGTTCATCTTACATGTTAAAAATTCTATATACCTTCTTCTGGGCACTCGTATCACAAAAAAGAATATGCCGAATGGTGACCGGTTTACATCCAATGGATCCCATCTTCTTCCAATAAACCTTTCGGTCTTTTCAAAAACAATAATCGCTCTCGGTCGTGTGCGGCTATGAACTTCGGCATAACCGTTAAGCAATAATAATCATTGAAACGAGATGATAGGGGTCCGTCAGGTTCGTATTAACACTATCGTAGGCACTAGCCTTAAGGCACAATGATTATAGTCCTAATATGGCTCTGTAATGTCTAGAATGGTTAAAAAACCTTCTATTTGGCAGAGAAAGTGTTGAATCTCAATGTTAAATTTTTAAAAAGAAAAATGTTTACAATACAAGAATCAAATCTAAACTTTTATATGATACCTAACTTTTATTTTATGATAAAAATCTTTAAAAAAAAATTATTTATTTAATAACATAATTATTTAATACAATTTATAGTTAATAAACTATATTCACCGCTAAAATGTTTCAACTTTTGAAAATTTCGGTGGAGGGGGGTCCGGACCCCTGGACCCCCCCCCCCAGTTACGGCTTTGATAATAATAAATAACCACATTATGTTCAACCACTTCGAAACGTTCGGTGAACGGTAAACACGTGTATAAGAATATTGGATAGATATAATTATTACGTGAAATGTAAGTTAACCTGTCTACATTTGTTGTTAAATGTTTATGCGTTACGTACGACCAATCTGCCAGTTGTGTCTGCGCGCGCCTATGGGTTAGGTTAGCCACACGAGCCACCAAAAATCAATAGTCTCCTTGTTTTCCTCCTTATTGCTCAGACTCCATCTTATCATTTTTATCACGGTTCACACGGTGTTAACACAGTGCAGTTTTTATCAACGCACCGGTGTAGACTGCGTACACCGTTCACCGGTTATCTATACCATTATTAGCGGTCAAAACCGTCAGCCGCTCAGCGTTTGTTTGGTGCATTGATTAACTTTGAACAGTCGGTACAGTTCCTCTTGTGGTTGTACGAAATATTTTATTTTCACTCGGAACGTCAACGTTTTTCACGTTCGTAATTTCTCGTGTTTTCCGTGATTTGTTTTCGCTCGTAACCAACGGAAAAACGAAATCGTTTGCGATCCTCAATAGCGTGTCGATTGCACGCTCGTGCAATACGGCTAGGTTAAGTCTGCTTTAATCTGTCGCACGAAATGGATCAGAAAACTCGTACCAATAGTTTCACTACATTCCAGACGCCGACAGCGGTGACCTGTCAAATATTCACAAGCCTAACAACGTCAGCCATTGTTACACCGTCTTCCAGTAACTTCATACAACTGACGTCTAGCAACTTAAGACCTATCACCAATTACACCCTCGTTGCTGGTTCACAAGTACCAATCACACATCAGTATGTGGTCCAATCAACCGCTCGAGCGATCGGGCCCCAGTATGTAAATACTGGCAATGTGAGGCATATTCTATCATCCAGTTCACAGCCAACAAACGTCTCTTACGTGTTACCGTCTGGTGCTCATATTGTCAGAATGAATAATGTTACTACTAATACAATAGCTAGCGAATCACAACAAAACACACAATTCGTTCTTACATCAAGTGCTCATAAAGCAAATCCTAGTATAATTTCTCCTTTAGGACCACAATCTTTAAAAAATCCGATTTCAACTGCTGTAGACAACAATTGTAAGTTTACCCAAATGCATTGTTTTGTTCTGTTATTAATAATTCTTTAGTTGATAATAGGGCATTAATATATTCTTAACTTTTGCATGCATTACTATAGTAAAATAATATTGTGTTATAGTGCCCAGAACTATCGGGATTACCACATCAACAACTCCAATTTTACAAAGATCTGGCATTAATATTCCTAAGTTAAACTCAGCTTATTATAGTCAAGTAAAAGGAAATGAGGCCCCAAAAATTGCCTTGAGACCTAGTAAGTATTTGCTTATAATTAATAAGTTAAGCTGGCAGCTGAATAAACTAATAACAAATTTTAGAGTTAAAAGAACAAAAAGCTGGTACCAGTTTCATATTAGCAACAAATTCAACAAACCGTACTAAAAGTGTTCCTATATCTAGTTTACAAAAGATCAATACAAATTTTATGCAAATACCTTTTATTCAAAAGTCTGGAACTGTACTTTCTACAAATACTATAAGGTCTAATGTTGATAATCAACATCAAAAATCTCAGCACCAATCAGTTCGTTCAGTTATTTTACCATCCAATTTCCGAAATGCTACTGTTACTTCTCAGCAAGGTACGGACTGTAAATTAGTTCTGAACTCTGTCAATATACCAACACAAGTAAGTCAAATCTGAAAAAGTGTTTATAATCAATATATCCAACTTGTATAATATTTTTCTATTCAACCTTAAATATTAAGAATTAAGTGTCTTTATTTATTTAAATAATCAGTTGTATTTACTGTTTAAATGAATAATGATATATATGTATGTATATAAATTAATAAAAATTAAATAATAAAAGTAGCAATAATTTATAAAATAAGGTTTAAAAAATGGTATGTTAGTTATAAAATAAGTAAGTACTATATTAAAATTAATGTATACTCTGGCTGGATCCAAATTATCAGATAGTATATCTTCTAACCTAACCTTCTGGAAAATAATTAAAAATTATAATTTTAAAGGTATTAAATGCAAATGATAATAGACCTTCTACATCAAGTATTCAATCACTCAATACAAATTACATGCAGGTTCCAATATCTCAAAAATCTGGAACTATACTTACTCGTGGTAACTTACAGCCAAATATCGAAAATA
Organism: Sipha flava; assembly: GCF_003268045.1. Lineage (NCBI taxonomy): Eukaryota > Metazoa > Arthropoda > Insecta > Hemiptera > Aphididae > Sipha > Sipha flava. Next base: position 587,872 of record NW_020272815.1, read on the forward strand.
ATATTCGCATCGGACAACAGCATCCAACTATTCGTTCAGTTATTTTACCAGCAGGCTATCGACCTATGGTGTCATCACAACGAAGAGGAGTGGATTATAGATTTATATTAAAACCAGTAAATAATCAATTACAAATGAGGAAAAAATAATTAATTTATAACAAATGTATTATTAATTAATAAAATGTATTTTGTATGTTAACAGGTGTTAAAAAATATGCCATCCCCTCGATATCCTTTTCCACGAAATTCTTCAGAGCAAAATGCTTCACCTAGACTAACTTCTCAATCCATACACCCGACTCCACGACCAACTCGTTGTCCTTTACCTCGTCCATCAGACCCTAATGTAAAAACTGAAATAATTGCTAGTAACGATATCACACCAATTCCATTAAGAATAAGGACTTCTCAATTAATTATTTCAGAAGATTCTGTACAAACATGTATAGATGAAATAAATAAAAGAAAACGTGTAGCTGATAATCCACCTTTAAGCTTAGATGAACCAGCAATACAACTCGTACAAATTGAAGTTACCTTCAAATTATTTCATTTAATTAGGGTATGAATCAATATTTTAAATAATTGTGTTTATTTGGTTATAATTATATCTGTACATTTAGTCTTAAATATATAATATTACTTCTAAAATTTTGATTTAACAATAAATTACTCAAAATTTCTATTTTGAAATGTCTTACCAGTCAGTATATTTTATAATTGTTTTGGCCATAAATGTTTTTTTCAGGAATGTAAAAAAGCTCAAGTAAAATCCCGTTCAAATATCTTAACTGAAGATTGTGTCAGACAAATATGTACCCAATACTATGATTTGTTTTATGGTAACAAATTATGGCCTTTGTTCTGCTCACATAACGATGAAGAAGATGAAAACAAAACTTGGATGAGAAAACATAACAATGTTAATCTTTTGGGATGGGTAAAACATTCAAAGTTTCAAAAGTTAAGCTATATTAAAAAACGTAAGAGTTACATATTTCCTACATACAATATATTTTTGTTTCTAAAACTAGTTAGTTTTTACATTATTTTTTTAATTTTTAAATACTGTTAAAGTATTTTAGTATTTTTATGAAATTCTACTATTTCACTATTTAATAAACACAATCCAAATTTCACTTTCTGTTTAATCTAATTTATAATATGTGTCTGTTAATTATAACTAATCATATGTATTTAATATTTATTTCATTATCAAAACTTGTATTACCAATCTAATGTATGTATATATATTCAAAATATATTTATCAAACTAAACTGTATAATTTAAATGTATTGTACCTATTTAATCAAATTGTCTACAGTTCATAATTAGTTAGTTTTTAGTTTTAAATCAGATATTAAAATAATTAATTATGCTTTTTAATTTTATAATAAAATTTAACTTATTTTAATATATAATTCTATAAAATCCCTGAAAATATAAAAATTGTAATGGTTGCATTTTATTTTTAAAGGTTTCACAAATGAATTTTTGAACTTTAAATTAAAGTTACCAGACAAACTAAAAACCTCGGAGGTGATGTATGAAAGCATGCCACAACTTCTAATAAACAAATCAGAAACATTTACTAAAAAAGTATTTCAATCTATGAAAAATAATCAAGTTTCACTTAATTCAAGCGCATTACCTAAAGATAAGGATAATGATGAAAAGTCTACGCAGAAAATAAATATGGATTTGGACCTACCCCAAGCAAATCAAATACCATCAATACTATTGCATTCTAATAAATAACTGTTCATATTTATTGTTAACAATTAATTAAGAGGTATTCTTTTGATGATTTGAAACTATAATGACTTATACTTTTTAGTTTAGTTTGATGTATTATTTATAAATAATTTAATAATTGATTTATATTTAAATAATTGTATTCTACCATAGTTTAGTTATCTTATTGCTAAATGTAATATTTATAATGTAGTCTACATCTTTTCTACTTTAAAAATCAAATCACAATGTTACTCCAAAAAATTTGTTTTTTAAAGAGTGAACATTTTTTTAATCCAAAACTATATTCCTATTAATTTTGTAATCAAACATATTTTAAAACGTCTATTTGTCAATTTGATTATAGATAATTGTAAATTATTAAAATAAATATATTTAAATAAGTATTTTATTAAATTTATACAATTTTAATTTATTATTTTATGCATAATTTTATTGTAATTTAATAATAAGAATCTATAATGCGTGATGTAAATTTTATGTTTTTAAATTTCAGTAATTGAATTATCATACTAATAATAATTTATTAATCTATACATAATTTTTATCTTTTGTAAAAATGTTATTTGTCCTTTTGATATATTTTTCATTGTTGACACTTTAAAAATATGTGAATTATATATGTATTTTTTAATTCTTTAAGTACATTCATAGTATTAAAGATTTAATTTAATTTGCAGAGTTTTTGTTCTGTAATTACCAATTTATTCATTAAATAAAAACTATGTTCATTGTAGAACAATTTTACGATAATGTAATATTCATCCTGTTATTTATTAATATTTTACAATTTGTTGAAGTATTTTAATTAATTTTGTATAATTTGTAATAAAATATTTCTAAAACAATATATATAGTATTAATTTCATGATTCATTGAGGATTTTTCTAATTTTTTCATGAATTTTATAAGTATCTAAATGTATTAATATAAAAGTGTATACACTGTGAAATTGTTAATATTCTATTATCTCATTTTTCATGTTACTTATATCATAATCATTGTTTAATTTTAATGTTAACTTATCATTTTACAGGGTGTGTTTTTTATGATAATTATTACAATTATAATTTAATAATAGTTTTGTATGCTATAGATTTAAAGAACTCTTGTTGTTTAAGAATTTTCTATTTTACAGTGTTTTCGTTAATTATCTTAATGCTATAAATAATCATTTATACAATTGATTTGTGTATTATATTTTGTATATTAAGTTATTAGTTCCTAATATATTTATGTGATGTATCATATTTATTTAGTTCATTTATCGATTTTGAAATTTGATAAGTAATTAATTATTTGAAGGTTTATGATCAGTTAGATAAATTAAAATTACTTAAATTTATTTTTAAAACTTATACATTGTTGATGTAAAATATATGGACTTTAATTAAATAAAAAATTAAAATTAAAATTTAGTTGATATTTTTTAATGTCTAATATTTAATGATTTCATAGATTATTTATGTTAAGCTTTTTAAAGACTATGCACTTATTGTACAATTATATAGACTCAAAACAGGTCATATCTTCATGCTTCTCATAGATCTTTAAATAAGTAATCAATAACTAAATCAAATAATCTTTAAATAAAATAAACTTATCATCGTATGTTTCATAAAAATGGCTATGTTATGAATGTACCTATTCTCATAACAATAAATTTTATTTATCATACTTTGTTAAACATTTATCTTTAGATTGTAATTGGCGAACATTTTAATTAAATAAATGGTTACTATAGTCGCCTTTTATGTAAAAAATTTGTAATGTATAAATATAAATTATGAGATCATAATAGTAGTATATACTCAATCTTAAATAACTTTTATTATCAAATTCTTGAATGTAAAAAAAAAAAGTCTCGTTTTATATAGCTAGATTGGTATACTTGCAAAGAATATAATTATTTGTTAAGTGCCTATATATTAATTAATTTACTAATTGTCACTTATAATAACTTCACAGAATCATATTTAAATTATAGACAATAAATAACCTCATAATCCATAACATTTTGCTTCTGTACTATGTAAAACAACAAATGTATAAGTTTTGTCAAATAAAAATTCTATATTGTTAATTAACTGTTATGGGCTACCATATATAAATAGAAACCGTGTGTGATTATGTAACACTATATTATTTGTATTGCGTAAGACAACGTATTGTCATATTTAACTGATTGGTCGTGAGCCGAGTAATAATTGGAAGGTGCGTTAAATGTCAATCTATATTCCTAGAATAGGAACAAGGCCTATCGCTGGATATTGCCAAAACAAGTCCTATGACGTCAATGGAGCAATATAAAAGGATGATGAAAACGAACACAAATCAGATAAGTTCTAGTCTCGGAACTGCAAGCAACTTCACGTCACTCAATAGCAGAATTTTGTTTAACACTGAATTATAAAATAAACGTATTAAATATATTAAAAGTTTAATTCTCATGTCTAATTAATTAAAATTAAACACATCTTCGACTGCTCAGTTTGAAATTGAGCCGGTGGCACGTAACATAACTACCAAATAATATAAAAATAGTATCTATTAATCTATATCATTATATGGAGCTTAAAATGAAAAACCGAAACGCTTATTAAAATTATAATATAGCTAAAACATATCCACCTACTTATTTTTTTTGCTTAAGTATAACTGTTTAGTACTGCGGGTCTACTAAAAAAAAAAAAAAAAAAAATGGTTTTATAATATATAGGTATATTAAGTAATATTATAGATGTGATCAGTGGGCCACTTCCTATTCAAGCTTTCATGTCATTGTTTATTCCTCTATCAATCAAAAACTTTATAAGTGTTATAGTAAATATTGTTAATTATATTTTGATAAAATCGAGGGTTTCCACTATATCGCTCGATTAAACGATGTTTATTTCATCGTAACTTAAAAAATAATATGTTCATTTAAATAATTTTTGTATTAATAGTAAATTCATAATAATTTTAATTTTTTTAATATTTTCCTACGAATTCTTCAGAATGGAGTAATATAAGCCTCTGGCTTTCAAAATCAATGGCGATTTGTTAACAGTGGTGGCGCTATCGGCGGTAAGCAGCCCATCAGAATTGATCAACCTCCAAAAACAGGAGCACAATTTTACAACTATAATGGGTTTTTCAGCTTTGTGTTATTGGCTATTGTTAACAGAAACTACGAATTTATTTAGATAGATGTAGGTAAAAAAGAAACAGTATCTAATGGTGGAGTAATTGAAAGTACATTATTTTTTGACTTTTTACAACAACAAAAAATTAAGCCTCTTCAAAAATAAGGATACTGTATAAAACATGAATTTTGTTTTTCTTGCCGATGAAGCTTTTTCATTAAATGAAAATATTTTAAATATAAAGCAATGTAAGTCTACTTGTCTATATTATTAAAAGTTAAAATGAAAGTATTTTAAGAAATATTAAAAACTATAGTTTATAGGTATACCTAGGTTATAACCCGACGTGGCTTAACAAAACAGAAAAGACAATTGGCATCAAGCAAAACACGGACATCAAACTCGGTGGCGAGAGCGAGTAAAGTAACCGTCGTCGTTAAAACAGTCAGGTCTTAAAATCAATTAAATTTAATATCATTATAAGTACTCGTAAAACATAATACATAAAATACAAATAATGAAGTAGGTAACAGTTGGTACCGTGAGATTAGTAGGGCTACACACTGTATCCCCACAGTATTATTGATTATATTACTTTTATAATACAATGCGTAGTCAGAACTTCTTCGTGGGATGGAGTATTGTTAGTGGTAATATAATAATAAAAGTGACCTGTAATATAGTGTGGAATACATTAAATATTGAATTCGGTACCATTAAAGTCGAACAAATCCGTTATAGCCTATGTGCGTTATTTATCAAAAAAAATATTCGTAGCCAAACTGTTATTAGAGAAATATTGGCAAATATTAATTTAATAACATTCCTAATTTAACAGTAGAATCTTATTAAAACAATCTTCACGCTAATTTTAAAGAACGATTCCAGAATATTTTAAACGAGGAGATTAAACTCAAAATCAAGAATGGATATCAAGAGTTTTTGATGCAAAAGCCAATCATGCAACTATATCCTGTTTTATAGTTGATTGTTCAACGATTTATAAAAACATTAAATTTATCGTATTTGTTCGAATATGGATTTAGTATTGATGCAACACTGCTAATAAAAAGAGAAATCAACTGCATATTATCAAACGCGGTGATTTACGGCTGTTTTTAAGTAAATTCGAGCATGATATTAATAAACTCGTTAATATGCATGAAGTGTATCCTTCACATGCGATACATTTAAAAAAAAAATTAAAATTAAAAGATTTTTTTTATAGCCTATTAAGATAAATATGATTAAGATTATTTTAATTTTAATAAAAATACTTTTTAATATCAATAGTTGTGCGTTTTAACTGATATCATCCAAAAAGGTAATTTAAAATATGTTTGAACTCAGAAATGGGATATTGCATGTTTATATAAAATGTTTGATTTTCAAAGTGAGTGATGGATGAAATTCGTTTGAGAGCATATGATCTATTTTATAAATTAAAATGTTTTTCTTTTTTTTTTTATCGAAGTAGGTACCTCTTTATAAACGTCAGATGAACCACTAAGTGAACTCACTCTAGTTTTTAATTCATAATTTAGCGCTTATTAGCGTATTTTATTTGTATTTTAATTGTAGAGTCTCACTTATTGTAATTATTTTACTAATTATATGTTATAGTAAGAAAGTCGGTCGTTACAAAAGAAAGTTCAATGTATATATAATATAATGTAAAAAACATTTTTTTTTTTTTTAAAGAGATTGCCAAACTCAAATATTTGTCAATTTCATATCCTTACGATAAATGTGTTGACATTCACACAAATCCGTTTTTATAGTATCTAAGATCCCGGGGCCTAATACATATCCGGAAGCTTTAAATACATATATTATATTACAAACATATTTTTTTATATATAAATTATTATTATTAGCTATTTATAAGCTCAATAACTTTTACAGTAAAAAATGAATTATTTTTAAATCTGTTACTTAAAACTTAATTGTTTATTCTAGTTGTAAAAAGTACTGTTAAAAAAGTAATTTAATTTTAATATCGACGTAAACCAATATAAAAATTATTTTCAAATTAATATACTTTGTAGTTAAGAATATATACATATATATATATTTACATAATTAATAAAACAAAAACTAAAATAATTGTAATAAAAAAAAAGTATAGATATGTAAGTAATGGTATAACTAGAACTCTGATTGTTGGTGGGAAAATAATCCAGCGGTCTTACAAAGATCCACCTCCGCTAATACGTAATAAATAATTAAAAACACGTTTAATAAGCAATCATGAATATGCATATTCATGATTGTTTATTATAATTATGGTCGCTTTTTATTACACGTTATTTGTATCTCATTTTTCTGGTTTAAATAATATAAACGAGGTCATTACAAAATTTAAAATATTTTCTTTCTTGTTTTTGTTTCAGTAAACTTATTGATTAAATTTTCGAATTTAACCTATCGAGCTGTTTTTTGTTCGACTAAAAGTATCATAATGTCAGGCCACTTACTCGTATATACTCGGTCTTACTCGTACATACTCGTACGGATCGAGTAATCGATGGTCGCCAATACGATTTTTTAGACTAGAGGTTATACCATTCTAAATATAGAGCGCGTTCCCTTGTTATTTCTCTATTAAAATGATTATTTAAATTCATACCAAATAGCAAACGCCAAACATAAAATAATGTATAAGTGTGTATCAATCATTCTTTTAAATAGTATATTGATTTTATTTTAAAGTTTTTTCATTTTACTAGTAGTTTAATTATTTTCTAAAGATCATTATTATTTTAAACGCTGCAATAATGGTGATCCGTTTTTTCGGATTCTCAACGTTGCTCGATGGGCTCTCTAGACCCTTGACTTAACGGCCGTCGTGCCACCCTACCGGAACGCCACTGCTAGGGCGCAGGGGCAGATCTAGGGAAGGGAGGGGGGTCAGTGGGTCAGCTGACCCAAAATTAATATTTGTTGACAAAATTGACCTCTTGGAAATTTTTTTCTCTTTTTAGACCTTGATTTGGACTCTTGGACAGTTGGCTCATCGGAGTTATTTTAAAAATGAATGCCATGTATATTCAAAATTTAAAATTTTTCAATTCATAATTTATATTTTAAATTATATCGTTTTAGTAGAAAGTTAAGTAAATCATATTTTATTCCGTCCGTTTGTTGCACTGACAAAATAAGATTATATTTATTAATCGTAAATAAATCATTATTTGTGCTATCACTAATTCTAAAATGTAATATAAATATACTTATACACTTTTATGAGCATATTGTGTTTTTATTTTTGCAAGGTATTAATTTTTAATTCAGTTTCATCCCTAATAATTGGCCTCTTGAAATGGCTCGACCCACAGTTCCCCGACTCTGGATCCGCGCCTGCTAGGGCGGGTAAACGATATTGGAGCAGCCGAAAGGCTGTACATCAATCGCGGTACAAACAGTGTTCGTATTGAGGGTGGACGCGGAGGGGGGCGGAGTACCCCAACTAATTTTCAGAAACTTTAACGGCCCCTTACTATTATTATTATATAATTTTAACGTTTAACAAGTTTTGGGGACGCTCTTAAGTAAATAGAGTACCCCCCCCCCCTTATTTAATTTTTCCGAGTCGAGCACCGGGTACGAATGGTTACCGTAACGATCCGTCGTCTACGGAAAACGTACCGCGGCCGAAGTGACAACAATGACGAATGAATCGGCAGACGTTTCGACGGTCGAAAAAAATTGAACAATTATTGTTCTGGAAACGGGCGCGCGCCCAATGATTTATTTACGACTTTCCTCGGTCGCTGCGGGCGCGGAAAAAGTTCTCGGCGTGCTTGGCGGCGGTCCAACGGCAGCGATCGGATTGCGCGTCGCCGTCGCCGATAATAAGCGCAGGTGATGCGCGCACTCGTTTCGCCGTCGCTGCAACGCGCGCAACCGCTGTCGGTAAAAGTGTTGCGGTGGAAAAGGCTTATCCCGACGACGACGACGACGACGACGACGATGGACCGCCGCCGGGGAACGGCGGGAGATCGACCGGACGACAGCGACGCGGAGGACCGCGTCAACCGTTGCGCGACCGCGTACCTGCGCGACGCGGTCGAGCCGTCGGTGTCGGCGGTCGGTTGGACGATCGGCTCCGGGCCCGCGGTGTCGGCTGGCCGGGGCGTCGTGGCCACCAAGGACTACGCCGAGGGTGACGTGATATTGGTCGACGCACCGCTGATCGTCTCGCCCAGAACGTTGACCGGCGTCGCCGAGAGCCCTGTGTGCCCGGTATGCTACGTAGCGCCCGGTCTTGCCGCGACCGGATCGTGCGCCGGCGGGTGCGGACTGCCGGTGTGCAGCGACCGGTGTTCCAACGATCCCGCGCACGCCGACGAGTGCCGCTACGTGCGGCGGCTGCGCCCGAAGACCGACGGATCGCGTTGGTCGGCGGCCGTTTACAACGCGGTAACGGCCATCAGGGGCTTGGCAGTGAACGGAGGAGCGCACAAGTCGTTCCTGGACTTGCTGCAAAAAAAATTCACGGATAAGCCGACGGTCGAGGTGGGTGTGCTGCGCGTCGCACGTACCGCATACAACCGCTTAATATTTTTTTACCATGCGTATTCCCGTGCCGCCCCCTCCTCACGCAAACATAAACTGTCCGTCTGCCTCTATGTGCGTACGAGGTACAAAACTTTATCAGCTAATTTACAAAACATTTCGGTTGTTGAACGTATACACTTGATGCAAAGGGTACGTACTCCCGGTGGCAATTCCTTAACGGCGAAAACGAAAGTTTCGAAGTTTTCCAACGTATTATAATTTTTATCATTTTTCCCTAGTACATAATTGGAATTATGTAACAACAAATTAATTTTATAATGCATTTTTGACCTTTTTAATTTCTTCAGTAGTTTTTTTTTTTTTGCCTTTTTATATCTTATTTTCCCTTTTAGTTCAATTTCCGGTATACTTCTTAATCGAATTCCGTCAAATACAATCTTGAAACACATTTTTTTTTTTTGCAATATACGAGATTTGATTCAATATGTATTATTTCGAAAATACTCGAAGGAACTGAAATGTCCAAAATGTATCTCCAAATAACCTCAGCTTCGATGACAGCTTTTATGCAATATGCTCCATTACATCTATAGATGTTGAAAGGAGTTTTTGTACATAATAATTTGTTGATAAACAATTGACATTTTTATTTATTAAACATACTCGAGCACTTGTTGTCCATTTCAAAAATCGGCCCCAGGATGACATATTCGTTAACCAGCACTGAATAAATTAACGCTCATCTTTCGTAATCGATATAAAGTTTTGAATGAAATGCTTTGTAAATTTTACGTCATAACTCATATAGCAGCACGATTTGATTAAAATCAATATAAATGTATTATAATATCTTGAAAAATAATTGTCTAATGCATTAGTGGCATTTACATATACATAATATGCTCGTCGTGATGAATTGATTGCGGTTTCTATAGTCAAGTGTGGATTGACTAATTTTGCGGTTAGAAAGTATAAAAACAAAAATCCTGTTAGCTACATTTTTGTTATTTTCTAATAGGCAGCAGTATATTTATATTTGTAATAGGTATAGTGAATATTATTATAACTCGCATGTTAACAACAATATTTTTATTTGATTTTAGATTCTGAGTGAATATAAGATTTTACCATGATTCGTGTTTTTCTTTTTTCTATCTATGCGCATAATTTCCATTAGAAATTTTAGAAATTATAATAAAAACAAATTTGAACTTTTTTTATTGTATTATTACTCAAAAAATAATAAACTATTTTCACTAAATGGTAATATGATCTAAATGATCTTGGTAATAAATAAAATACTTGATATAATGTTCAAAATACTCGTATTATGAGTTTTTTTTTTGAACAATTTATAGATACTTGAATATATTTAGATATCCTACCTCCTATCTTTTTTTATATAATGCCATTGACATGGTTTTGGTTGGATAAAAAATTCTTTAAAATTCAATACAATGTTCCTCATATATATTTTTTTCTGGATAATGAAAAAAATTGTGCTTAATGTATGACTGCTTGATTATCATATTTTGACAAAATGACAAGAATCACGAAAATCCGCTATATTTTTGTAGTTAAAAATTCATAAAACATTCAATATTCATACTTAAGACTTGAAAATTAGTTTCAAATTATTTTAAGAGATTTTCTTTGAAGGAAAAAAATTAGTATTACCTTTCATTAGTTTCAAGCTTAATATCAGTATCATTCATCAGTCCTTAGACCGTAGAGTCCTATTCGACCTGGGAGTTTTACCCTTTTTATTTTTTCAAAATTTCTATTTTACTTATTGTTTTCATATTTTTTTCATTTTTATTGCATATTCTTTGGCAAATTATATAATTTGCAATATTTACTATTCATTCATGCTTGAATTATAAGTAATGCATTATTTGATTCATAAACAATAGGACTTAAAAAATTTAAATTTTTTTGAACGTATTTTTAAATAAGAAAATTATACTAGACTTCACGTTAAAATACCTAATTAGATTATGGTCAGATTAATCTTTCTCTTACATCAATACTCTATTAATATAGGTATTTATTTTCATTCTAATACTAATTACTATACTCTTGACTATTTATACTTATTAAAAATATAAATGTGTCATGTACTAACAATTTATATACTTTATAAAAGAAATATCATTGTATAAACATGCAATCGATAAAAATAAGAATACCGACGATTGTGAAAGTTTTTTTATACGGTTCGTTTGAATATATTAGCTTCATCTCGTGTTCTTCAAATTTATAACTACTTGTAAAATCTAACAAAATTAATCTAGCATTTAACGCATAATTACCTCGAATAATGAATCCATGTAAAATTTTACAAGAAATATAAATCTCCTGATTTAATTTCGAAGGCAGATTGCCAGATCATACTATAATTAAATAGCATATTAAAATTATATAATATAAAACAAATAATTTTAAATGTTTTAATAGTTACATACTACTGTAGGATGAGGCATGTATTGGTATGAGGTACCTGTACAGTATTTACTGTAGGTACTTACTACTTCAACATGTCTAAAAAATATATGGCCATACTCGTAATAATATAAAAATCTCTTCTTTTTCTGTATCATTTTGCAAATAAAAAATACGTATAATTATATAAATTTGCTTTTTTTATTTTGTATTTTCAAAGGTAGAAGAGTTAAAAAAAAACATCAGTATGAAACTAGAGGAGGAAGATGAACAAATAATGACAATAACTTGTAAAATTATGGATGCTAACTGTTTTGAAACAATAATAACTCGTAACAATAAATTAATAAGTTTAAAAGGCTTGTATCCCGTGGCATCTTTTATGAATCACTGTTGTGTTCCAAACACGATGCACAATTTTAACGAAAAACTTCAAATGATCGTGAAAGCTTCCTTGCCGATTTACAAAGGACAAGAAATCACTACTACTTATACTCATTTACTTTGGTCTACTTCGTTAAGACAAAATCATTTATTGACGTCAAAACAATTTATTTGTACCTGTTATAGATGTTGCGATGCAGAAGTTAGTACATAATATAGTTGCATTATTCACCTATAATAAAATAAGCCTAATCGGTGTAGGCACTCACTTTGGTTTATATTATTATTCATATATTGTCCTATTGCTTTAGGAATTCGGAACGGAATTAGCTGCTTTAAACTGTACAGTAAAAAATTGTAGCGGTCGCGTTTTGCCTGTCAATCCGTTGAACAAGTTTTCGGTCTGGCAATGCAAAGAGTGCCATAAATTAGTAACCAGTGTCGAAATAACGTCTCTTCTTAAAAAATTATGTCCATTAATGAACAGTATACAACAGTGTCCGAAACGTTTCGAAACAATTTTAAAAACATTTAATATTTATAGAAATAGTACATTTGTTGTCGATTTAAGATTAAAATTTATATGGAAGTCAAAAAACAATAGTAAGATTTGGTTGTTTGTAGATTTAAGGAACATATTTTGTCATTATAATACATCAAACAATTGTATGAATAGATCTAAGCCTTGAAGAATTACTCTACAAGGAAAAATCGTGTGTTGAAGTATTGAATATCGTACAAAAACTTGGATTAGGTCAATGTCGACTGTTGGGTAAATATAAAACTGAATTTTAATAATTTAATATATTTTATTAAAGTGTAAATGAAAAATATGATTTTTATTTAATTTTGTTACAATCATATATTATTATTTAAAAGGTTTAATATCTCTCGAACTTTTGAAAGTAATCGAGGAAAAAATTGATCGTTTTCGTTGGAAAACAAAAACATTAAACGTAAGTATCATGTACCATATACATTTACCTATACATTCATATTTATATGTATGAGAGCATACATATAAATATAGTGCAATTATAATTTAAATAGATACTGTAATTTATAGTCGTAGTTTATGAAGTGTTAAATAAATATAGTGTTTGTAATTTTACACCTATACTTAATTACCTCTTGCGGTATGCATGATTCACTATGAAATAATTACCATTTTATATGATAATTATTATATTAACAATCATACCCTGTACTCGACAGATTCCAATCGGTAGCTGCTATTATATTAGTTTTATTATTATTATACTTGTACATATACATCTCAGGCTTTATTGTAAAGATGTTTTCCAATTGCACAAATAAAATATATGTAATAGAGGGGGTTTCACCCCAAACTCATCACACGTATTTTATTTATTCTGTTGAAGCAGATGATGAATTCAAAGGCGCAAAAGTAGCCAACATCATTTTCTCTAATCAATTATTCAAAAAATTTGACATAATATTTATCATTTATTAATTTTTTTTTATATTTCATCACCCTTTATAACAATAATTACAATTATTAGCAAACGTTTATATTATAATTTGTATATATTTATATTATAAAATATGAATACCAAAATAAAAAATTTTAATTTGTAGAAAATAATTGTTCAAAAATAATTAATGATGGCTCAGGGACAAAATAAGACGGAAAAAAATACCTAACTTTAAGATAGATACAGTACTTTGATGAAAATCTAAGTAGAGATTTGATTGCGAGTGCAAAAACCGATTTTTTTTTTTAAGTTACCTATTTAAGCTGGTCAAAATATTTAGCTCCTTCTATTAAGAACTGAAATGACGCCACTGGACTGACGCAAGAAATGTTATATATGTGAGCGTCGCGCTCACATATTGTATACCAAATTACCAACGACCGTGATGGGTTAAAATAAACAAGTATAACTCGAAGACAAGTGAATAGTGAATTTCAATAAAAAGAATCTAATAAAATATACAAATAAGTAAATTCGATAGGTGCCTACAAATTTTTGTGTTTAAATATTGTTTATTTAATTTATTTTTAATAATACATTTTACATTTTATTTTTCCTAATCCATAATTAGTGTACATACATCTTACAATAAAGTTTGATATATCTCAATAGTATTCAGACTAGTACTACTTCTCAGCATCATAACTTATTGTTTATAAAAATACATTGAATGTATCCATCCACATTTTAACTCGTACTTATAATAAACAATAGTAAATAATCTCAAGATTATGACATTTGATGTACCTACCTATGAACGGTTTTATTTACTTGTATTGTTTTTATAATCATTATTATTGGTATACAATATACAAATTTAAATACACGAGTATACATAAAAATGTAATAATATATGTTTTATTTTTAGATCTTCAAAGAACAAATAAGTAACCTTTATAAGATATCAGTAAGTGTCCTGGATGGAGATGCCAACACAAGTATCACAAAAAAACCATAACTATAAAGTATTTAACTTCGGTGCAAGCCCAAAACATTTTATTTTTGATAAATGAATTAAATGAAATTAAAATTAAAATTGTAAATAACTAACAAATCATGCGAAATATCTAACAATTTAATAGTTTATACTTTTAAATATCTTCGCGTACTAATTGTATAATAGCCATCTTCGAGACTATGGCTCGGTTCAACTAAGTAAATGATCTGTTATAACGCCAGAGTTAAAATATTAACAACAATCTCATGAAAATTACATTGCAGTTTAATTAAGCATCAAATATTCTACATTGAACACTCAATAATTTAAGTTTTTAAAATAATATTTGGTATGTACCATGACAGTATGACACAAGTAGTTACGAGCAGTGGTTGAATTGGGGGGGGGACGCAGAGGGTCTGAGCTACTCTTCATTTTTCTTCATATTATAGCGTACCCCTTAATTTAATTCATCAAGGAACGCAGGGGACGCAGCGTCCTTCAACAATTATATGAATATGAATTTGATTCTAAGAAAAATTAAATAAATATGAAAAAAAATTGGAAACGATTAATATTTTATTTAATTTTTGGTATTAGTTCGTAATCTGTTCATTATTATTAGCACATATGTATATTAGGAACGCAATAATAACATATATAATAATGTTATATAATTTATGTAACACGTTTCAAGTGTTTCCACTGCATATTAATTCGTGGTATAAGCTGCTAAATTGCTAAAAATATAATTATTACGAAAACTTCCCTGGGTGTACCGATATAACGATCCTTAGTAAACCATTGACAATAATAATATATTGACTCCGTATTTTGAGAATCCGTCCGTTGTTTTAGTTATCGACGATTAACAAATGGTGATCGTTTTCAAGGAAAATTAAATATTATTTATATTTTATTTGGAAACGAGGTGCGCCACGAATGAGTAATCGGTATTATGTTAGCTTGTCGCGTACTCGCGTATGTAATTTATAAATTGTAATTTTGTTGAAAATAGTAAACACCTCAACCGCACTCCTACAGTCCTACATGTCACGTCAGCAATAAACAAATAAACATGAATAAACGTCAAAAATTGTCCATATCGGACTTTTTCAATAAAAAGAAAAACAATAACCAAGGTAATTAAAACACTTTAATTTAATAATAAATCATAGACGTGCGCAGATTCCTGTTACCGGTGTACTTTTATTTTTTTTTTTGATAATCCACCCTCATAAATCCCGCCTTAAAAAAAAAAAAAAGTAGAAATAAAATTTATTAGAAAAACTGATGTACAATCTGATTATCAATGAACGTCAGTCCCGGCAATTTTTATTTTTTTGTAATTTGATAAAATTTATAAAAAAAACTTGATTTTCCAAAAAAAGTTATTAGCCCTTTTTACTTAAGTACCTAGTACCTACCTAAAAAAAAAGTTAATAAATACAGTTAAAAGTTCCTTAAATTTTTTTGGTCATACATTTTAAAGTAATACATATACATAACTATGATAAAAATAATTATTATTTAACTCTCAGCAAATCTTAGTCCTAAAAATAATGTGACGGGATGAAATAAATTATTTGACTAATATTAAACTTCAAATATTAAAATTAATATTGACAAAAAAAAATTAATATACTAATTAAAGAGTAACATTTATAATCTATAAATTTAATATTTACTTTTTGTAGGCAACAGTAAAATACATGAATTATTTTAAATTGAAAGGTAATTGATTAATTAATTTTATCATGTGGCTATATATTTACATTTTAGATTTTAAATTTGCTAGACGTGTTGCTGTGTTGATAGAATTAATACAAATAAATACCTTATTAGTATTGTTTATTATTTGTTATAGATATCTGTGTTAATCATTAGATATATTTAATTATTTATATTGTAGATGCATTTAGGTGGTGGGGGGGGACAAAGTCCCCCACGGTTTTTTTTAGATTAATTTGCTTTGGAACGCTAATTGTTCAGCTACATTTAGAGTCCACCTTTATTTTTTTTTTCCAATTCAACCACTGGTTACGAGTATAACCGTTGCTCAAATACTTTTTTGTAATAATGCGTACTGTTGTTGCGTTTTTGGCATTACTATTCCATACCTATTTAAACGATGTAGGTACATCAAAATATTATGTAAGTGCCTATAAGTACAGGTAGCGTATATGGACGTCTACGGCAAATATCGAGTTTTATAAACTTTTCAATTTTTAGAAATAAATAAAGTAATTCAATGAAAGTAATTATATGCATAAAAAAAATGGGTGCCCGCGTATTAACCACGACGTGAGTACCTACATTTAATCTACTATATCGTGCTGTGAACAATACCTCCATTTGATTCGGTCTATATTATATACAAATTCTTTGGCCGTCGAACAGCAGTTAGATAGTCCTTCGGGCCCGAAGTCATAAATGATTAGCATAGTTTTGTCTGATAATAATGAACGATTTCATATATGACTTGATAAGGTAGCAAAATGATAATATATCGGTGGCCTACCTATATCAGAAAGTAATAAAGATTAATAGTGCACCTCACCTACAACTGACTATTGAATAATTCCATAGTATTCCGCTCAATAGCGTACAGCCGAACCCGTAACTTCGCTATTTTCAATAAATCGTGTTAAATTGGTTGTCGCATTGTATGTGATACAAGTTAACTACAGTTCTCAAAACGTTTTCACTTTCATTTCATTGCATCTATTATTGTTATTATTATTGTACAATTGTTCACCTTGAATCGTCGTTAAGAATCCAAAGTTTATAGGATTTAGTAAAATGGAAGTCTGCCCCGACGAAAATGCAAGCAGTACGGTTGCCAGTGAAGATTTATCATGGGCCTTACAGATCGGTGATCTTGACACGGTTAAGGAACAATTACAAAGACTTGCCAGAAAAAATGGGGTAATATTTTATTTTTCCTGTAAGATCTCTAATTGTTAATTACAAAAATAAAATATACAAATTTCACTAGCCACTATGATTTACATTGTCATTTTTTCCAAGATAATTACTTAGTATCTACAGAATAGTAAATCCAATAAAGTAAATAAGTAATTTTTAAAATAATCTATAAGAATAATATAATTAGTTGGACAGTATAAATTTAATAATAATTTTAGTAAAATGTTAAAATCATGATAGGCATTAGTGTTCATAAACTCTATATAACACATTAGATAAGAGAGTAATCACTACAATTTAAATTATATCATTTTTTATTATAAGCATGTGGGGTGTTTGTTTTAGGGTTGGGATATAAACAATGTTTCAAATGGGAGAACAATGTTACATAAAGCATGTGATTATGGTCATTTAGATATTGTTGAATATTTAATTCAAAATGGTGCTGATATAAATGTAAGTATTTACAAACAAATCATTATTTCAATATGATATAAATTTTTTGTGTAAACAAAATAGAAATGTTTATCAAATAACTACTTGTATTATGGTATCTATTGCATGACAATTAGTCATATTATCTCTATAAATGTATAAACAAAAATTCCCTATTTGTTTGAAATTAGTTTTACATTAAACCACTATGTTTTTTTAATATATACAACAATTAATTTAATCTGTTATCTAACTAATAATTTTTCTGTTATTAATTGATTGTATGTAACTTTTAATAAAATATAATAATATTTTATTTTTAATCTTTGTATTTAATTTAAATTTATAATTTCTGTGATTATTAAGCTACATAAAAATAATATTAATATATCCTTAATACAGTGTATATTATGAATGTATTTATGAGTTTTTATATTACATATAAATCTTAAAAAATTTCAAATTTAAATTATACAAATTAATTATTTAACGTTTATTTTGATAAAATATTTAGCAAATGTATTGAATTATGTATTTTTATTATATTATTGTCAGCTATTAATAATTTATAATTTAGTCTTATTTATATGTATCGATAACTGGAACTTTATAGTTGTTATAATCATGCAATCTATGTCATTAATAATCAAAGAGTTATTATTATGATTTTTATTTGTTTATCTAATTTAAACTATAATTTATATGAATCTGTAATATTTTCAGAAGAAAGATAATTTTGGTATTACTCCATTACTATGTGCTCTGTGGGAAAATCATCTTAGAGTAGCCAAATATTTAATTGATAAAGTAAGTAATCATCCCATAAATATTTCTTTGTCAAACAAATTTATTTTTCATAAAATTTGATACTTACAGGGTGCAACAACAACTTTATTAACTCCACAAGGATTAAAGTATTATGAATGTATTGAAGATTCTGAAATGATAAATTTGTTGAAACGACTTGAAACTCAGTAGTTATTTTTTACCTCAATTCAACATCTAATGCATAATTTATTAAAATATATACATACCTTTTTAATGTTATTCACCTATTATTGAGAAAAAAAAACAATAAAACTACTAATTACATTTAAAAATATCTATGTTACTTAGCATAATTATTTAATTATTGTTTATTTATTTATTATTTATTTATGTAATTGCATTTTACTTTTGATTTACTTATTAGTTTTGAAAAATAAGTTAGATATCATAAATATGTAAATGAAATGTTTTTTCACTGGTTAGTGAAATTAGACAATATTTTCAAAAACTTATTCTTATAAGAATTGTTGGAACAGTTTGAAAATAAGTTAATTGATTTATAATTATAACTATTAATACAATAATGTATGTTAGTTAATGATTGATCATTTAATGAAATACAATATTTTTTGTTATGAAGAAAGTTAAAATAGATTTTATAAATATATTGTTAGAGTATTAAGATATAGTTTTTAGAAGTTATTTGCCTGTAAACAAGTTAATATAAACATCATAAACTATGTATTCATTATTCAATTATAATTAATAAATTATCAAATTATTATTGTTATAATCATTGGCATTTATAAATGTTGTGAAAGTACAAAGCAAATTATAATTAAATATTATTTTTTTTCTTTTTTTTTTTTTATATAATAATATGTTTGTTTTGCATCTTATTGAATAATCTCTATGAAAAATCTTATTCAATTACTATATAAAATAAAAATCATTTATTGTTTGTACATCACTATTTTGATGAAAAAAAATTAATTGATATATTATTAATAGCCTATAAATTAAATAATTATCAAAACTATAAATATTTTTAGTATGGAATATGATTTTCTACGAACAAAAATTTATGTTGATTAAAAATTGAATTTGAATTTTTTTTTATCATTAAATGCACATTTATAATGTATCTTGTTGTAATTTAATTTTTTTATTTAATTAAATTTAACAATATTAAATTTGTATAATTATTATTATATTTATATATACTACATTTATCTATATTTCATTGGAAAAATTATTATATTTCTACTATTGATCTTAAAATAATAGTATTTTATATAAAATGCTATGTATTACAACTGACGGTAGGTTATTTCTAATATTTAAGGAAATTAAAATGAAATAAGTACTTTTGGCACTATTTGTCTTTAGGTATGTATTTAATGCAAAAAATCATTATTTTATCAAAATGAACATTAACAGTTTATACCTTTGACAAATTAATACTTTTGTTAAATGTGATATTTCCCATGTAAACAATTTGTTATCTAACCTAATATTCATAAAATATTTCAAACAACATTTTTTGGTATAAAATTATTAAATTAAATTTTTTTTAATAAAAATACAGTTATCTGTATATAAAATTAACATTGATAAGATGTATTTAAACAAAAATAACAAAAAATAAAGGTATTATATAAATGGAAAATTAGTTTAACAAAAAATTTTTACATACACTTAATTACAAGGCTGTCACTAGGAGTGGAATGGGATCACTTTGTTTATTGATATTAATATATTATTTATAAATAAGTTCTCTTTATACATGTTTAATGTAACCTAACATATTTTAATTTTTAGTAAAAAAATACTCAGAAGAACTAATTGAAAATATAAAATATTCATGCATATTTTTTGTAATTTTAAAAATTATATTTCATTTACATTTTGTCGGATTAAAATGCGGCCAATGTATTAGTAGTTAAAACATTTATTCATCTACGAAAAACACTAATAGTTAATCGCGACTTCAGTTAGATTATTTCGCGTAACTGTTCAATTATTTCTTTTGATTATCTGTGATTAATGAAACTAATATGTTTCATTACATTGCCATTATTATTAGGTATATAGTCTATTCAGTTTAAGTTAACCTACTCGTCAGACGAAAACTGTTCATCGCCACGCATTTAGTATACGTAGAGAGATATATTAACACAACGTTTTTTCGACACGATTCTTACGCACGTAAAAACACCGTAACAATTTGTAATTTTACGCTGTATTTTTTATAAGATACCGATATTGTTGATTTTAAAATCAACAATTTAATCTAATCATTTTTTTAGTAAATAATATAATTTACAGTGGATTTCATATTACATATTGGATATTTCAGTAGTCTTTCCACAATATATGCATTATGTTTCGAATTATAAATTCTTTATAACACTCTTTAAGTGAAGACCATCACTGAACATCGACGACCAAAAACGGTCTGGGTCGTCTCAGTGGCTTATTAATATGTGCGTAAGTATATCAAGTTAAATTGAATAGACTATAGCTGTGACAATCTTTTTAAAATTTTAATGAAATACAATATATTTAAAATAATGGTTTTACATTTTTCAATTTCACCACCACCCAAAAAATTGTCACTCTATAAAAGTTCTGCTTGAATCAATTGTTTTTTTTTCGCTCCCCCTCTTCACCCTTAATGTACTATTGTTAGTGACGAAGTGACGAACGCTAGTGTGAGTCGGGAAGATATGATACCCCATGAAAAGTTAAAAGTACCTTTTAAAATTAAAAAACGATGGCTAACAAAAAATTTCTTGATAAACCATTGTCATTATCCAGGGGCGTATTTAGATATAATTTTGGGGGGGGGGGCTGTGGTATTTTCTCCAACTGAAATTCCCTAATTATTATTATTTTATTTAACCAACAAATAAAAACACTCGTTACAATCCACTGTCTTAGTAGTTAGTAGGTACGTACTACGTGCGATACTAAACGTCGTATATATCAGACAACAAATATTTATCTATAATAGCGATTAAAATATAACAGCGTTATCGGCCGTCGTCGTCACAACTTCTCGGAAATATTTTTAGCTCATATAGGCTCGTAATACTCGTATAATTATTGTACGGTGATTGAAACGCGACAACGCGTGTATATCAGTAAATCAATTCTAGATAAAAGAAATCGAAATTACGATAATGCAGCAGTACCGCATGTCAAAATTAAGCATTATGTACCTTAGTGAACTTTTACGATTTTACATCTAGTAGGACATAATACGTAGACTTAATAAACAATTCCTGGATTTCGGGGGGGGGCTGAAGCCCCCTCAGCCACCCCCATAAATACGCCCCTGTCATTATCAATCAGATTTAAGCTGACATGCACATAGAAGTAAAAATGATAAAAATGTTTAGCCTCAAACGTTCATAATAATGATATTGATTAAAAAGTTTTTGCATTAAAAGTAAAGCTTTGGCGTACACTTTTGCAAAAATTATGTGTACATGGTCTTTTAAATAATAATAATAAGTTTATTTGACAATATAACAACCAAACATAAATAAAATAAAATAAGATACAAGAATTAGGAAAGTAAATATTGTAAATAAAAAGTTATATTGATTCACTTCTAAAAAGATCTAAGCTTGTGCTAAGAAATGAAAGTTTCATACATTATTAACCAAAATATAAGAAAAAATTCATTACATTACATTATCAAAAGATTATATTTTTAATTTAATAATGTATAATAATTTATGATAAAAGAAAGAAAAACATAAAATAACTTATTATAATACCTTTTATAACTGTTATAACTTATTTAAGCATGACATAATTAAGGTGTATTTTCTTAATAGGTAGTCAATTTTAAAGAATTAATATTATTACAATTATACAGATTTATATTTCATTTATGACAGAGTAAGGTGCATTTATAAATTGGACTTTGAGAGGTAACAATCTTACTAAATTGTATAGAATTTAGATTAGATAGTAGGTAATTTAATTTACCTACTTTTGTATCATAATTATGCTCTACTGAATTTAAACAATGTTTATATTTATACAGTAGTAAAAGTACTGACTTATAATATAAAATAGACAATTGAGGTACATTGAAATCAATATACAACTGTTTAGATGGATAAGAATGGCTTAGAGATGATAACGTTAATCAAACCATTAATATTTATAATTAAAGGAGTTAAATAAGCAATATAAGTACCATCCCAAAAGGGTAATCCATAAAATATTAAAGATTGAACTAATGAGTTGTAAACAATTCTTAAATGTTTTATATCCAATATAGATACTTTACTTTAAAGTTTTAAAGTTATAAAATAATTTTCTGATAGTATTAACCAATATTTTTTTATGATACTTTCATTTTAATATGTCATCAATTATTAAACCTAAATATTTAATATGGCATACTTTTTGAATATGTTGACAATTACATAGTGACTATGTGACTATATGTCATAGTCCATTTTTACTTTAACACTTTAACCCTTAAAGTTTAAGGAATTTTTAACGTTTCTATATTATAAATTTGTTGTACTCAATAAATTGGATCTTAGATTAAATTAAATATAATTAGTTTTTTTTTTGTGTTTAACTCTAAATAATGAAATGCTCTCGATAAGTCCAATCAAAAACTTCTTTCTAAATATATTCAAACTGCTGTAATTACCCATTAAATCGTGTGAACCAGAAAAAGTTTTCCACATAAACATACTAGCTGACCCGTGCCCACTTTGTTGGGCGGTAAACATTTTTACTTGTGATGAAATTATGAGTGTGGTTCGGTTATTACTGAGTACTATAATTTATTTCTTGACTGCCAAAAGAAGGGTAATATTTTTACTACATATTATTATTTGGTACGTACCATAATATATTGTCTTTCAGGAGTCCTAACCCGAGATAAGCCGACATATAATTGCCCATTTCTCAGGTCATTGCTCACCAGAGAGAATGTTTGACTCTGGGACTTCTTAATAATGAAGGCAAAAGAGATCTTGACGGGATTCTGTAGTTTTTTAAACAATATGGGTAAATCCATCGGATTATAAGCCAGTTGTCTCACTGCTGGCCCTATGAGAATGGTCGCCATGATTTTATTCTCCCGCAACTCTTCAAACCCTTTAAAAAAAGGAAAAGTCTTTTGTTTAAACACTTGAGACGATAAGTTTACTTATTTTGATAAGAATTCATAATTGTTGATAAATATAACCTTATGATTCGAATACATTTTTTAATATAAAAACTACTTTTTATAGCTTAAATACAAAAGTTAGACACAATATGCTGTCGCTGATTTTTTTGTAGGTATTATCAAACTCTACAACTTTTCTCTAGAACTCAATCATATATCTCTCATTATTAAAGCTGCATTCGTAAGAAACCTTTTTGTTCAACCGTTTTTTCTCCAACTTTCTGTGCAAATCCGAATACCACGAAAAATTATTTTCATTTTTCAGGTTAATATATAGCCTATGATACTCACAAATAGGTACTTGTAATGTGGCTCTTTATTGGTAAAAGAATTTTGAAAATCGAATCCGTATATTCAGAGATTTCTTCCTACAACCTCACAAACTCACAAAATTTACTTATTTATATTAATATATATGTACAAATATTATTATAAACTAGTTTTCAAGATTAGAATCAACCGTTTTTTTATTGTTGAAAACCATAATACGTTACAGAAACAATAACTTTCTTTTATATTATTAAAATCCTTTTTTTTTTTTTTATCAAATTGAATGCAAGCGATTAGCTACAGCGACGACGTACCTATAGTGGTTGATTTTTCGTATAGACGCTACTAATTTTCTAATTTTAACAATATCATAGCGTATCTGTATATAATAAAATCAATTATTTTCTTATATTATAATCAGGGTTCGAGACTTAAAGCATTTCATACTTTTGTTATTTATTGTAAAATACCTAAAGCAGTGTACAAAATAAATTCATTTTATGGTGCCATAATATGATTTCAAATCTAAAATTTGAATTTGCATATTTTTATGTATTTCATAGATCTTGTAGGAAAGTGTTTTTATTTGTACTTTTTTTTTTTGTGCTTTTTTTGCAGATTTTGACTAATGGTTCAAATTCAAAAATTAAAAATTGTAAAAATTTCAAACTATCAAAAAAATAATGCAATCGTATTTTACCTATTTGCAATATTCAAACCTTCGATAATTCGAAACCTTCAGTAATTCAGAGTAAATGCTTGGTTCCTGTCAATTTCCCGTCAATTTCAAACTATCGAGAATCGACTGTACCTACAACTCACAACTCATTACAATTTTTGCGTTAAAAATAATTTAATTCGTAGAAAATACAATTGCTCGTAACAGCTGTATCATTCGATGTAATTGTATAGTATATATGTATGGTAAGGATGAGTACCCCACAATTAGGAACCAAAAATTTCTATATCGCTTATAGTACATTTACAAGTAATAACCACCGAATAGTAATAGTATTTATAATTATATCAAAAATTTGTTTAACACAATTTAAGGAAAGCGCGTTCTTCTTGTAAGGGTGTATATGTGGGGTAGCATTATATAATTACACCAGGATCTAAGATTTTTTTCACCACGCCACTGGCTTTTTTTATAATAAACATACATCGTGACACGAAATTTTTATATATACAGATATGTATAAAAAACTAATATAAAAAATAAAACAAATACATGTAGGTGCTTAGTATTAAATAATAATTAATAAATTAAGGAAGTTGATCATAAGTAATACGAGAACAAAATTTGTTAAGTTTATGGTCGTAAATGTTGGTTATTTTTATAATTATTATATATATATATAAGTATAATATATAAAGTACTTGCGTTAAAAAAAAAGAAATCATGAAAATCGATCCAGTAAAACTTCAGATATAACTGTCATAAAAAAAATCTCCTGTTTTATTAATACTCATATATAAAGATATAAAGATAAATTTGAATAAAACTGAATATTAATTGTAATTTTATAATAAACAATAAATACATATAACAGTACAGTATAATAATAATAATAATACATTTTTTACATACATTGTAATTTTTTTCTGATAGCACCTCCCTATAGTGGACATTTCTTAACTTCACATGGCTGTCCACTATATAGAGATTTCAATGTATTACAAAATGATCTCCATATAAATATAATAGCTCTGTATATAATTATTTTAAAATAATATTTACATCAAAGTGCATATTGAAAGTTTTTATAAACTTTTGGATATTTTCCTACTAAAACATAAACATAACAGATAAAATAATATTTCTAGATTTTTTAATTAATTGAAATGCTAATATAATATATGTTACATGAATATTTTAAAATTTTTTTCTGCTCTAAAAATGTTTTTATTATAATAAAACATTGTAAAACTGATTACTTCTTATCTTTCCTAAAATCTAAAACTATGTACTGTTTCTCTTTTTTTCATTCACGTTTGGAACGTATATACTTAAAGCTTCCATAAAAGTAATTGGTTCTACTCCATTTGTCTCTAAAATAATTTTATCAGTTGCGATAAATTAAAAAAAAATAATTGAGTAAATAGTATTAAATGTATTTGTAATATTGTAAATTTGTTTAAATTCGACTGTATAACAGTATAACTTATTGTGATAAATTAATAATTTATTAATTTAATTGTATTTTTAATTTTATTTTTATTTAGACAAGATAATATGGACTAGCAATGATATTTATTCATCGGGACATGAATCTAGATGTTGATGAAATCATTGGAATTCATTGGCATTAAGTCCTAAAAAATTGGATTTTGTTTTGCAAATGTAGTTTCATATTTTCAAAAATAAATAAGTTCAAATATTATTATGGTTTTATGTTTATATATTTTAATTATTTGTATTTATTTTTAAGTGTTATACTGGTGGAGAAGGGAGCGACCTCACTTACCTAAAAGTGTTAGGAAAATTAGCTGAAATTCCCATGAAAAATTCCAAAATACGCAATTGTATTGACTAAAATACGAGTATACTACAAAATAAAATATTAATCTGTTTATAATATCTGTTTCATCATACTGTTGTACGTGTACTATAAAGTGAATATTTTATACCTAGCCCAAAAGTGAATAATCAAAGTGAATAATTTATACCGAATGCTTGGGAAAATCACATTTAATATTAAACCTTTTTTTTTCGATTTCCAGATTTTTGTTTTAGGTATACTTTTACGTTACATATTTTAACCATTACGTTAATTTTTATAAGAATTACTACTTAAACTGTAGATAATTTACATTTAATAAAATTGCACTACTATAGTTGTTAAATAATATAATATAATAGAAATGTATTTTATAACATATATATTTTATGTTTTTATTATACTGGAAAGTTTTTTGTAATTATATTAAATCTTGGGGATTATTTTATCAATAAATATTGAATAATTAATAGTTAAATTTAAATGTCTACTCAGTAGATACATTTTTTTAAAAAAAATTATTATAATTTTTGATCTATTTTAGTTTACCGTGTAAACCTGTGTTTACAAAATACATACCTATTCCTTTTCACAGAATTTATTTTTTTAGAATAGCATTTAAAATTTTTTAAATTTTTCTTATTTAAACAGTAAAAATGTTTAAAACTTATTAAAACGTATTTTTCATTTATTTATAAAAATTAGACATGTTTAGATAGTTTACCATAAATATTACTTTATAAATCATGTTATTTAATATTAATTCGATATTTTTGTGAATATTTTGAGAAAAATATTGAAATGTGTGGCATGAATTTTTTATCAAAATACATTTTACTTAACTATATAGAAAATTTAAATTAAATTTTTGAATAATCCTTCTAAAAATGTTTACAAAATATTTATTTTAGATATGTATTGGACAATATTTAATCCTAATTAGAAATTTACAAACATAATCGTTATGCAAAAGCTATAGACCACATAGTATTCTTAATTTATTCATAAATTTAAATAAAGCGGTTTTAATAATTTTTATATTTTTATAAATTTATAAAATTCCTTAACACATTATTAGTTTATTATGTAAGTTTATAGTTACAAAATGTAATTATTCAATTTATGATTATTATAAATATTAATAGAAATATTCATACAATAATATTTATTATTTATTTATTACAGTCATATCACCATATATCTAACGATAGATTCGTCAATAGGTTAGTATAGTAATTAATTCAATACATTTAGTAAATCTTTCCTTATACACATTTTTTTTGTTTAAAGTATTCATAATAATTCATTTTATGATAGTTTTTCTTAATATTTTTTATAATAATATATAAAATAAAATATAATACTGTTAAAATTATTATTATTATTATTATTTATTACTATTAACATGATCATTTTAAATTTAATTATTTTGTTTTGAAAATCGTGGCCACATCATAATATTCACAATTTTTTTTTTTTTTTAATTTGTTCTATACAATTTAAACAACCAACTTTAATTTTACATTTTATAAAATTATTTTACGCTAAAATTATAAGTTAGGCATATAGTTATAATAAAATTTTTCTTGTTTCATATAATTAGACAAGAAGTACTAAATTGGTCTTATATTGAGTGAAAGTTAAATATTACAATTAAGTCTAAGCGATATAGCTATTTTTATGTTATCGGAGCTATTATATTTGTTAAATGAAAATAATATATGTACTACATACTTTATATACATAAAAATCAAACGTATTTTATACATATTTTATACATATTTTAAATAATATTAATTTACAAACAGAAAATCAAACCATTATTTTTATTTTATTTATTTTATTAATTTTAATATTTGTGTACATTATATATAATAAAATTAATGTTAATTTTTAAGCTTAGTGACTAGCAAGATATAGAAATTATTTTATGAATAAGAATAGAGGATTCGTATATACTATACATATTATACATATAATATGTGATTATTTAAAAATATATACATTATTTTATCTCATAGGTTTGAAAATATTGCGGGTATATAGAAATTACTTATATATAAATTAATAATTAATCCCTAACGTGTTTTGTATTATGCTCAAACCTTTAAAAAAATGCTCAATTAGATTTGAAATAATTATTTTAACGATAAAGTATTTTATAAAAACACATGAACTTATAAAGTTATTGACGTTACTTTTTGCTTAATACTATTATTTTTATGATTAAGCAATTCATATTTTAAAACATTAATAATAACTAATAAATAATTGAAATCATTTATTTTACAATTAATATATTATTCCATATTTAATCAGAAAAATCTTATTCTGAAAAAAAATTCTTATTAAAAAATTATAAAATAATAATAAAATTATACCTAATTAACTGCAAAAATGTACTCTGTACAATCTAAACGAATCATGGATCATGAAATTCAAAGGAATTTTATTTCAAATGTCTCTTTGACGAAATTAATATTAATACCTACGTTTAATATTTGTACAATTTTTTTTAAAAAAAAAAGCTTATATTTTATATATTATTACGAATTGTACACGAAATATAATTATCAAAAATTACTTAAAATAATTTAGTTTTACGAAATACTAATGAATATGATTAAATACGATATAAGGAAATATGTCTTTCTGCTTTAGAATTTTCGGTTTTTTTGCTTAGTAAATATGCGTATTATGAAATACAAAATAATGAAAATATACAGAACAAATAATATAAAATCAAAAATTATACTAAAACCACTGTGAATTTATTGTTTTGCATTTGTTAAGCTGTTAAAAACGATTGTTTACCTACAGCTGATTATGTATAAGTATGTAGTTATTATATTAATACGTAACATTTGATTACACCAACAGTTCAATAAATGGCCACTAATTTATACCTATCTACGATTAAATAATAATGAAATAAGAATTACACCACCACCGTAATCATAAAATACGAGTATAAGTAATTTTATACAAATCGTAAATGACAACTTTTAATAAATGAATAACCTAATATTCATCATATTGTAATTCATTGGGAAAAGACACAAACTATTAATGTTAGTAAAAATGATACAAACATAACTCTAAGATACTCTGAGTTACCTACATATTTTAATTAAACCCCTGCATTCAGATGAGAATAATTTATATGCTTCACAATTACAGTAACTGAACATTTAGACAGACATTTAACAGATAGGTGAACTCATTTTTTGTTCATAAATAATACTTTCTAAAAAAAATACGGTTCAAATATAATTTATAACAATTTTCCCAAATCTTAAAATAAAACTTATTGAGTTAGTAATAAATTCATAATTAGGAACTATAAGGTAAAAATGTATAACACAGATATTAAATAAATAGTAATAATTCATCATAAATCAAAATTATTATTTAATACAGTAGATTCATCCCGTCGCAATATCTTCCTAAATCAATGTTACCGAAAAAAAATAAGATTTAGTGTTAGCAGTAATTTTATTTCCAATATTATTAGAATATATTTATACTATTATATTATATACACATGAAAAATTGTTGTATACGTAATTTTATGTTGAAGCATTTTCTCCATTCCACATAGTTGAGTTCTATATGAAGACACTTTAGCATGACAGAAGAAAAGTTAGCCGATTGTATAGCATACATTAAATTTACTACTATACAACCAACTACCTCACTCTTGTCAGCGTGGTTAAATCAAATATCCAGAGTTGAATCTGAAAATAATATAATTCAAGATTATTTTTAAAAAATGTTTTATTTAAATAAATCATTTAAGAAAAAAAATCATACTTACAAAAACGAATGAATTAATAAAACTATGAAAGCGATTGTGGTTATTATTAAATCAACATTCTTATGATTTTCTCTTAATAATATTAAAGGAATACAGTTCTAAAATTAATTGGCGTAGAAAAAATAAAGTTTGAAGCCCTGCAATAAATTAAGTACTTGTGTATACAATTAGCAATGAAATTCCATAAAAGTAAACATATTGTTTTAAAAAGTATTTAAATCTTATGTAAGTACTTACAGTATAGTTTTCAATAATATAAAATATAGATTCTTTATTGAACCTTAAAATAGATACAATAAGCATTAATATATCTAAACAATCCACTTGTTTACACTAATTCTAGATCCTATAAATTACTATAGATATTATTATTTACTAGAAAATGTAAACTTACTATACTCTGTTTATCAAGCATATTAAATATATAATGTTAAAAATTTAATTCCTCAATTGTAGTTAGTGCCTAAAATGCACACAAGAAGAACAAAGAACCTACAAATTGCAATCGTTTTCAAGGTTGAAAATTTTAGTTTTTATCAACTAAGCTAAGTTGATTAAAAATCAAATATAATATAAATTAAGATACTAAATTATTGAATTTGTTATTGAATTATTGAATTGTTTTCATTAATTTTAATAACAAGCTGTAAAAGAAAAAATATTAATTCAACAAGTTTTCATTTCTTATCATTTTATTTAAATTTGCAAAAAAAATGATTTGCACTTTTTATACTTTGATACGATGATACATATATGGTGCAAAATGTTTTTATCACTGTTAAATGATAAGACAAACAAAATAATATGCAATTAATTTCTTTTTGAATTTAATGAAATAACTATTTTAATAAAAACCAATTAAAGATATATAATAAAATAAACATTTTCTAATTTCTAGTTACTTTTCATATAAATTAATAATATTTAAATACATTTAAATATTATTACAATTATAGATAAGTTCTAAGTGCTGTAAAAGTTATTTAAATAAAAATTTTACTTTATTTTAACTTTTAACTATAATTAATCTTGTAGAAAATATATATTATTATTAAAATTCTAAAATTTTTCAACTGTTTTAAAAATAAAATGGCAAAATCAATTTTTAACTGAATATTTATTCACATTTATGTAATTAAATAATTAAGTTATTAATTATGTATGTTATAAAATATGATTAAAGTTATCAATAGCGGCAAAAGCATTACGGCATTGTGTATATTTAAAGAATTGATTTGTCCGAAAAGCAAAATTTCTAGATTTTCAAGTAAATTAAATTTAGACAATGATTAATTTATATATAATGAAAACCCATTGTAGGTATATAATATATAGTATGTATATGATTATGTGTATTTATTTTATTATTCTTTTATATCACTATAGTAATATAATATATAGTATATATTATTATTATTATACGCACACATATTATATTATATATATTGGTATTATTTTATAGCACATATTTGAAAATAATTAATTATTTTTATCTTGTATTCATCCAGCTAAATATATTTCAGAAAATGTATTGATTTTTATAATTGAATTATTTATAATTTTTGTAATGAATGAGTGCACTGAGTGACTGTATCCTTTAGAAACGAGCTTGTGATACTAAACTTTGCGACACAAGTTCGGATCTACGGGTCGTAGCAACTCAGTTTTTCACATATTTTACTTTTGAATCCAAAATAAACAATATTGGGAACATTATAATTTTAAAAATATTATTGATGAAATAGATAAGTTAAAATTACCAGTCTTTATTATAAGTGGTTTGACTTGAATTGTAACAAAGAGTTATTTGGCAAATACTCAAGGATTATTCAAGGTTGATATGTATGTGTTGGTGAATAAAAAAATGTTAGTTATAGTACTTTTATCCACAAAAATATGCAAATAAAATCACAATAAATTTACTCCTTTGTAATTGTATATCTGATTTTTGCACATTTGGCGTGTTTAAGCTATTTAATTATCGTATATGTGATCATATGTAGAGGAAATAAAACCCCTAAAAAGGTATGTCAGAATCTAAAATATCCGTTATAATTGAAAGCAAAGTTGTACATCCATATTGTTGGATATGATAATTTAACTGATAAATTACATTTGCTCGTATATAAAAAAGTAATGAGTGGTTAAAATGTGAAGCGTCCTCGGAAAAACTACGAGTAAGTATACAAATATATTTTATTAATAAAGAAAAGTAGAAGAGAATGTAGTTAATAAATTTAAAATAATAATAAATAATTAAAAATAATTATACGAATTTAATTAAATCATTGGTTTTTTAATTAAAGAAAAAACTTTCTAAAGTGTTGGTATGAAATGTTATCATTAGCTCACTTCGTATGTTGATATAAAAGGGCAATGAAATGCATACATTTTATGCCATTGAATCATTACATCTGAAATTCGCAATGAATCTAAAAACATTATTTGGCATTGGAATCGTAAAATTCTATTTTTATAAAATATTTACAATGCGTATTAAGTAGGGTGGATTTCGAATGGTCTGATCTATTTTCCATCAATTATTATGGTTGTAAATTAATTTTCATATACTCGTAGTATAGCACTAATCCATGATTTAAATCAAATTATTTAAACTTAAAACTTAAACTATTATAAAGATTATATTTATAATATAAATTAAATTTGATTGATTTATTAACTATTAATCATTACCCAAAAATTGTCCAAATTTTTTAAATTAACATTTCAAAAGTTGTGAGTGTTATTTACCAATGGATAAATAATTTATGCATGTGAGTAAGAACAAAACCAATTAAAAATTATTAATAAATGTACCTATACAAATTATTACGATATTGAATATTGTTGATTAAACTTCTATGAGAAATATAATTTGAACATCGTGAAAAGTGGATTTAACCATACAATTTAAATGTATGTTGTCGTATATAAGGGATTTAATTTTTTTTCTGAAATTCAATGACATAAAATATGAAAGAACAAACAATAAAACCTAACGTTTTGTGGTCGCCCCCATTTTATAATATTTTTACATGTGAATAATTTTTTGCATTAAATGAATTATTGTTTTACGTTCTATGTTTATGAATTCTATTGGATTGAATTCTATTGAAATATATTATGTACTATATGTTATGCAACATACATTATAGAACTATGAAATGAATTGTAATTTATCAAAATGGAAACGCAATACCTACGTTAAACACTCATATCCGGTTCACGTGGTGCGTGCTGTTCAATATCACAATGTTACTGACCTAGGTCTCTGTTTTATTTAGTGTACTTTATTCCACATACAAATATATTCAAACAGAATAAAATAAAATAGGTAATCAATTTTACGGTCTACAATGTGTATAATATAATGACCAACTCATATGATATTATAATAAAGTAATCGATAATGTAACCTAAAATCGTAACACTGTACTATCTCCGCGAGTTAAATAATATACTAATTTATTAGTTATTAATTAATTAGAGGACTGTTTTTTTATTATTATATACTTAATCTTATTATATACGATGAATATGGTTAATTAAAATTAGAGCCGTTGAAAGTTCATCATCGCTAATATAAAAACCGGATATAACAAAAATCAACTTTTATCATTGTTTCTATTTTTTTTTTCTGACGGTGGTAGGGGACTCAGGTCTAATGCACAAAAGATAGGTTGTTAACCTTGAATGCATTTCAGATAATATACGATGTTGTCTCGACAAGGTTGCATCGCCCAATGACTATGTATTTAAGTACATACTATAGAAGTCTGTCTTGAAAGTGTACTGACCTACGTCTACGTTGTATACTTCATACACTGACGCACGCACATGCACGTGCTCACACACACATGCAATATAGACGCACCCACACTCATACGCTCACGTAGTCACATAAACACATATATAGATACACACACACACACACACACACACACACACACTTACACACACACATACACAATAAAAATACAATTAAAATTTAAAAATAATTTATAGACGTTAAAATTCTATAAATAACTTACCAACTCTAACCGAACCATCTTCGGACGAGTTATAACCATCGAATGTTGTTTTGAGTTATTGAAAGAATCTGGTATGTAAGACAAAGAGTGACCATTAAGTTATAACTGAAGAACGTTAGCATCGTTGCAGACGGAACAGAGCATGGAAATTCACGTTCTGACCCACCTCAACCTGGATGTAAATTATAGTATAAAAAATATCATAACCTATTCTAGTTATTGAGTCATTCACCCTTTAAATTTCAGGCTAAAGGGCGCTCGGTACGGATGTCCCGGGGCTAATGAACTCATACCCTATACGCGCTCCAGCCATAACCTAGACAACGGCGACGGCGTCGGCGTCAGCGGCAACGGCGGCAACGGCGACGTCAGCTACGGCGACCGCAAAAATTGCGATTAAATTATTACAATTTACCATATGGCCATTTGTCCCGGCATCGATTCGGTACGCTAACCATTAAAATTATACGATTAAAAAGAGATCTTACCGGTGGTCGTTGAGAACATTTTTCTTGTCTTGTGTGTTCTGTTCGTTCTTTGGCTATTTGTTGCCACAGTAAAAGGCGAAAAGTTTCAATGTAGAAAAAAAAAAAAATTTTGAAAAGAAAACTTACAGTTTTCGCATAGTAATTGTGTACAGACGGATAAGTGTTGAAGTTGAAAAAAAATCGCGTAAAATACGAGATGCCGCTCGGTCGGAGCGAAATAATATTTTGCGGAGCCCGATGCTGCTTGCTAGTTGGCACGGCAGAGGATGAGTAGCAAGCGTCATTAAAGTGCATTGACACTGACCTGCCTCAATCGGTACCGAGTTAAGGCCAGACGGTAGAATGCGTTATTCGCGCATGCGCTCCCACCGTTGTACAACAACGCGCAACAATATTATTACAGTCCCGGTCGTCTAGCAGCAGCAGCCGCCGCTGCCGCCGCCGCCGCCGCCGCCGCAGACTAGTACAGACTTTGCGCCATACGTGCAATTTGTGTACGTACCATAACAGAGAATGCGACGTAATTCGTGCACCATATAATACTACTGTACGCGCACGAATAAAAATAATAACCTATAACACAACACGTGCGTAGTACACGCATGTGCATATTTATTATAATTATATCCTTAGTGCACTGGTATTATGTGTCCGATACATATGTTCAGTACGATACTATAATGACAACGATATTTGAACATACCATGGTAATATTATACGAGTACAATAACGTGTAATAATGTACAGAGCAGCGGTCCCTCCCGGTACCGTGAACCGCGTAGGCGCAAACTCGTACCGGACGAAGAACTCCGTCCGGTTGTTAACTTCGGTATCATGATTTTTCGTACTGTCTAAAAACCGTGTGAACATAGGCGTAAACTGGGGGGGGGGGGGTCAATTGCCCCCTAGAATAAATAAGGAGGGGCAGTGTCCCCTCTGATATTTATCATACCTTGTTTTAAAATAAGTACAAAACAGCTGGTCATAGCTATTAATAAACATTTTTTTTTTTTTAAATCTTAATTTTCGCTTATCTAACATAATGTTAGAAAATGAATAATTTTATACATCAATATGTAGATAGTTAAGCGGCGTTTAGCCTCGGACACCTTTTTCGTTAGATATGTAATTATATTTTTGCTCCCCTTAATAAGTTTCCAAGTTACGCCTATGCGTGTGAAGTACCCAATGCTACACGCCAGACATGTAGAACTCGTAGTATCGAGTGGGCCGAATACGTACGGAACAGATTACTACGCGCGCATAAAAATGTAACGAAACAAAAAAAAAAATGTTATTATATATGCGTACGAAATCATCGATAAACCTTAATCGATTTCAGTCTATCAGAACGTAAGACATAATAACGTGTACCGAACAATCACGTTCTCCGAGAGTCTGGAAGATGGTCGCTATTCGACATTAATATTTCATACTATTTTTTTTACCATTCATTTTTTTTTTTTTTTTATCGGTTGATATCGGGTAGCCGAGGGCCACGAAAAAAGTAGCCAAACCTGCGAGAGAGATACGCACATGTCGCGCGTGACCATATCTCACGTAGACGGTATACGCGTAAGTTTTAGATCCGTGTATCCTATTGTTAAACGTCGGATGTTTTTAGTGTCGCATCGATACACTCTGGAATATGCGTTGCGCAATGAATACGCGAAACCGACGATGCACAGTACAATAATACATCGTGCGGATTATTCGCGTTTATCGTATTGGGCGAGTTATTGAATAATTGTTTGTTTAATCGAGTGTGTTTTCGACGCGCGGCGGTGTAGTGGGTAGCGCGTGACGACGCGAGTGGGAATCGACCGTCAAAAAGTGTCGAAAGGTCGTTGTACCCGGCCGCAGCGGGCAGCGCCGCCACCGCCGCCGCCGCCGTCGCTGTCGCCACGGTTGCCGTTGCTGCCGTCCGTCGCAGCCTTCGGTATTCTCGTTTTATTTCGCTCGCCGGTGTTATGCAATAAAACGCGCGTACCAGCCGGCCATTTTGCACATTACGAAATACCCTCTTCCGACCGAACCACACCAACGTGTAACGATTATTTATAACTCTTTGTACGCGCGTTTCCATTTATATTTCCCCGTCCGGAGCGGCCTACGCGACGTTACGGGCCAACAATACTTAACGATTATACCAATAACAATACAAATGTAAATCGTTAGATCACTAATAATAACTCGAACACTTAATTATAATATTAATAATAATAATAATAATAATAATAATATTAAAAGTGTCGCGTTGATGTGCCGTAGCATTTTTTTATTTTCGTAATGGTAATAAAATTATTGTAAAGAACAAGAATATATTATAGAGTGGTGTGGCGTTCCGTTCGGAAACGTTCGTTAAATCGATAGGGACTTTTTGCTTACGTTTTCAAGGACGAAAGACGCGATCGTTATTCACTATTACTTTTTTTCCCCCCGTTCCTTTTTTCATCGGAGCGTTGAACGAAGTTGCTACTAGGTATCAATCTAGGTACCTGCCATTAAAATATTAATTATTACAATGCGTCAACGCCGTCAACCTTGTTGTTTTCGCTAAACCACGATGATAATATCTGCGATGCATTAATATATGCGCGCACGCGTGATTATCATATCGTTTATGTACACCGGTCCATCGTTGACTATTCAATCGTTATTTTTTCTGTCCGTTTAGTACCTCGTGGCTCGTACATATTATATAATTCTTTGCGTCCTACAGCGTTGCATTTTTGTGTTGTCCGAACTTAAAACGTGTTCATTCGAACGATTTGATCGCATTGCGTTTCATCGTATTCGATATATTTTTTATGCGAAAACACAACTCGAGTCGATACAATAAACTATAAAGGAATACATTATCGCACGATACTTGTGTACTGTCGTTTCAATTAAAATTAAATTATTCAACGTCTTTCGTAATTAATGCCGCGAACTAATTACCTTATACAGCCATAAAATCGATTAGGTATAATTTGTATGTTATTTAATCGGTATTATAAAAGCTCTAAATATTATTACAATAGAAACCGTTTATAAGGGACCAGTCAAAATTTGTCATAATTACTGATAGTCATTATAAACAAAATCTTTGAAAATATATATACCATTGTTATGCATTTCTTATATATATAAATATACAGGATGGGCAAGATACTTGAAAAAATATCAAGATATTAGATACATCAGTTTTCTCCCAAATATACAAGATATTATTATTCTTTTTTTTTTAAATTACTATTAAAATGTATATCAATATTGTTTATATCCAATGAAATTAAAACAAACTAAGATTAATTATAGGATGCATTATGGATGGATGCGTTTTTTTTTTAGGATTAAATTACAAAAATATATAAAATACAAATAAAATCAATTTAAATGAATATATTACTTAATATTTTATTCTAAAAATTACCAATTCTTTTTAAGAGGTAATACATTTTCGAACGTTTCATCATATAATCTTAAACGAGTTGGCGAATTTATGAAACCAATTGAAAAAAACCTTTTTTCAATGCTAAAGAACACAAACTTGTGTTATAGTGAACAAATAATTTAGCCTAATTTACCTACGGTGGGTTTCTGTTCTTTAAAACTTGTTTCACAAAACATGTTTAATTTAGTTTTTATTTAGTTTTTTATTTCAATCAGCCAACAACGTACTTTATTAAAAAAATTTTATTTTATTTTTTCTTAGAAAAAAATGTGTTGTATTTATATTTTGTACTTTTATGCGAACAAAATGAAAAGATAAAAATATATTGTCACAAAAAGTATCTGGATACAAGACAAGAATTTATCTAAGATAATGCCCATCCCTGTTCATATAAAAATCAATAAAATGTATGTACCTGTATATTTTAAAATTAAATTCACATTGTATTAAAAAATCTATTATCCTAATTTAGACTTTGTACAAAAATCATATTGTATTTTTTTTAGCTTTTTAAAATTGATATTTAAACTTTTATTATTCAGAGCCATACATATTGAAAAAAAAATGTTATTGTATTGAATAAATCTTCATCAGTAGTATCTTTTTCTTCAATATCATATCAAAATTTACGATTTATTCAAATCATCACACGTATTTTATACTAATTAATGAAAAAATTTAGCTGATTAAAAAAAAAAAAATTGTGAACATTTGATATTAACTTTAGATAAAACTCGACAAAAATCATAAAAATCCGCAATATTTTTGCAATTAAAAATGCTCAAAACCGTCAATTTTAACAATTAAGTCTTGAAAATTAGATATAAGAATTTTCATAAGAGTTTATTTCTTGTCGATAAAAACAATTTTTACCGAAAAGTTGCAAACATTTTTATTAGCATTGGGAAATAAAATGTTTACGAAATCGAATAATTCAACAAATTTCGATTATACGACAAAAATAATTTAAATATTAATTTATGTTGTACTTAACTACTTGATATTTTCGATCTTGCCCAAATTATAATCCATTATAGTTTGAAACTAAGGAACAAAATAACATTTTAATGTCATTTACTTACCTACGTAGATACCTTTTCTTCATAAAAGTTAAAATATTAAAGTTCAACATACTTTATTAAGAAATTTAATATAACGACTTTATCAACTATCATCAAAAAAATAAACTGATCTACCCAACCTCTTCTTCTTCTTCTGTTTAAAGGCCTTTCAAGACCATCCCATATCGACCTACTACTCGACCTCTAACATCCCGAATCTTTTATTCGAGAGCAATGGTACATTGGTTTTAAATTTAAAATATCAGTGCCATAATATTATTCATCCGTCCTTATAGCTCATCAAACCGAGAAGTCATATATTTATATACATATTTAGAAATCAATAATTGTTCTAGGTCCATTATTTTCGGAGTTATAAGGTATAAATTTAAAATTATAATATAGACCATTTAAAAATAAAAATGCTCTTAAACACCCAATAATTTATTGATTTAATTGATTGAATTTTTTAAAAAAAAAGATTTTTTATAAACCATCTCGACTTCACGTCTCCAACAATACCAGTCACAGTAGAATTTATCATATTGTTACTGATAAAACAAATATTAATAAACTTTTATTGATTGAACCTACGGGTAGCCAACAAAATTACAATATAAATGTATAGTACAAATATAATCGAAGATATAGTTACAAATTATAACATTAGAATTAAATACACTTTTATGTTGCATAAATAAACAGTAAATAATGTATTTCAAAAAGTCTTATAACGATAGTATAAATATATTTTTATTTTCATTTTCATTTATTAATTGCAACTAACATTTTCAAAACAACATTTTTTTTAAATATTTTTATACAAGATTAGCTACAAAAGTCATTATCATAATTATCATTATCATTATCTTAATTATTATTTCTTTTAATAAATAATACTAAAATTTAAATAACCTTAAATATCACTTTATTATAATAATTTGAAATTCATTTATAAAAAACTCAAAATATTTAATAACAATTGTTTTAACTTAGATCACATAAATAATTTGAAATTTTTTTCATTAAATTGAAACCATTTTATCATAAAAACTATGTAAAAATATAAATGATAGTTAATAAAATATTTTATAATCATTTTGGTTTTAATAAAGTTTATTGGTTTTCAATTTCATAAGTTAACTACAAAAACTTAGGTGACAGGAGCATTCTAAGAAAGTAAATTAAAACGCTAAGTATTGACAAGTATTTATGGCCGTATTAAAACCCAAACCATTCCGACCTCTCGACTCCCAGAAGAAAAAAAGGTTCAAAAGTCATAAATAATTTGCTGCGAAGGTATAGAGAAATAAAAAAATAAATTTAAATCATTTGGTTGTAATATTTGTATTATAAAATAATTATTAATTTATACTTTATGTATTTTTTATAATATTATAAAATCACTTATTTTTTTAGAAAAAACTATTACTTCCCTGCTTCTAAATACCTAAATTATGACTTGTCTAAAAGATATTTTTGCTATAATGAATATATTGATTTAGTACAAAAGAGATATAGTTGGTGAATCAGTCAATTATTGATTTGACATCTAAAAAATATTAAACGAAATAAACCAACAGATTGCTATTTGAATAAAATATTTAATTTGGGAGGTATAAGTAATAGAATAAATTAATGATTAATTGATCAACTAAATTTTAGTCCAAATTCGAATTCTAAATTCTGAGTGAATTTATCTATTAGCTAATATGTGTATAGGTACCTATATATATATATGTAATTTCATACTTATAATTGAATTATAAAAGCCTTTTACGTATATAGTTTGTATATATATTTCCTATGACATACATATAATTATTAAATTTAAATAAAATAATGAACATAGATGTAAAGATTACGGATCATGATTATTTTTCATATATAATTTTAACCTGGAAAGAGGGTCGAAAAAAAATTAGATGTTTTTAGTTTATTTTCCAATTTTATTAAATGGTTTACTTTAGTAAATTATATTTATTTGCATTTATAATTGACGCCACTAAAATTATGATTGAAATATTACTGTTACCGTCGTAACCTACTAGATCAAATTTCCTTTATTATTAAATAATGTTTTTATAATTCAAACCATATTTAAATAATTATAATAATTATAATGCAACAATGGAAACATTATATCAATTTCTTTAAATAAACATTTATTCTTCGACATATTTTATAAATACACAATGGCGTAGTGAACTTAAGACTATAAAGGCAATTGGCATTTTACCGACAAGAATAGAAAATATACATTCGTTTTTTGTACTATATTGTAAAATAGAATGATGTATTATGTAATACATATTCTTTTTTATCAGAAAAAAAGTTAAATTAACTTGAGCAATTTTAATTTATATATCCATGACCCATCCATCCCTAAAAATCTCAGAGGCAACTGCTGTCTCCCAAATAAGTCTTCACCACACCACTTTAAATATATATTGTTATTTTTTTTAACTCAATAATAATATTATGTGTAATAATTTTCGATTTTTGAAGACTTTAAAAACTTATTTAAAACGTTATACTGAAAAAAAAAATCAATTAACGAATAACGAATGTAATCGAATACCATAAAATATAATATATCATATCAATAAACATAATTATAGATTAAAAATAAAAAATAAACATTTATATAACGTAAAAAAAAATTGCAAATAATGATATTCAAAATAACGTTTGTGCTTTTTTTTTTTAACATTGAACCTGACATTATTTATAAAGTTTATAGTTATGAGCAATTTAAAGTTGGTTAACCTGTGTTGACAATAATATATATTTTCTATTTTTAAAATATAATTTGTATATTTAATCAAATTTTATATTAGTTATTTATTATTATTATATAATATTGATACTAATACTAACATAGGTGAAATTAGGAAGGACTTGGGCCCCATTTTTTTTAAAACAGCATAAGGTCAATACCCGTAGGAGGGAGGTTAAATTAAATAAATAAATATGTTAGCCCTCAAATTGTAATCATAATTCCACCAATAAATACCAACAAAACAATTCTACATACTAAGTATATTTTACATAATAACAAAAGAATAATATATTTCTTTAAACCTATTTGGTAAATTAAAAATAACAAATAATAATTTAACAATTATTAAAACTTTTTAATTTTAATATTTTAAACTGAAATTATTTTCTGATATTTTTTCTTGCGATATTATGGTAAAATTAATATATTTTTTGCTTCAATAAGAATTTAAAATTAGTAATGTAACAAAATTGGCGAACTCGGTATCTTTGTATCTCTGTTACTCTGTTTCGGTTGTTCGCCGATCAATCCATAAATTATTCATTGTTTGTTCTCGTCTTTAATGTCTAATTTACAAGCAGCTAACGCAATATTTATTTTAATTCATATAAATGGAAAGAAAAAACAAAACAAAAATGAAAGAAGATGATTGAAAACTAATTTAATTAAATCTAGAAATATATTTAGTGGATCAAATTTATTAAAAAATTGTTTCCTACATTCTGATGTCGTTTTAATTTCTGTGTCCAACTCTTCCCATGCATTAGATTTTTCAAATTTATTGTAATATTTTGGGTCTTTTAGAAACCATAAAGTACGGGTTTATTTTTCATTTTAATGAGATCTAACACCCATACATTGTTCCACTCCTTTTTTTTAAATTTAAATTAATTCAATACAAATAAAATAATTTTCATTAAACAAAGTTCAATAGAGGTAGAGCGATTAGGATGATTCATTACAAGTAACTGGTTTACCGTAAACACTAGTGGCCATCCATCATAATGTAGCATTCCTTTGATGTTCATCTTAATATCGTCATTCGAGTAGATCAATTGCATTGCGAATCGAGCGAGCACAAATGATACAGTAACACCGTCCACTCTTAATCATAACAATTACATTACGGTATTACATTATACCTATATACTCAAGTGCACTAGAGAGAGATATTATTTTAGATACTGAAATTATTTTAAATAAATTTTCTAAACAAAATAAAAAATAAAAATATAAAATATAAAAACTATATTAAATCTGTTACCTATACTTTAAAGTGAATTATTGTTTTATTTTTTATTTTTAAGTTTTACTTACCTTCCATCTAGCATATTTTTTAAAGAGGATGAAGGGTGG
This sequence comes from Sipha flava, assembly GCF_003268045.1. Classification (NCBI taxonomy): domain Eukaryota; kingdom Metazoa; phylum Arthropoda; class Insecta; order Hemiptera; family Aphididae; genus Sipha; species Sipha flava. The sequence goes on from NW_020272815.1 coordinate 631,623, forward strand.
AAAAAAATTTTCTGAGACGAAGTGATTGAAAAATATATAGTAGGGGCTGAATCCCCCCCCCAATTTTTACTCTAAATGTACCTACTGGGCCGTGAACCATTTTATATTAATATTACTTACATGTATTTTTAAAATATTAAATATCAGTGAATAAGATTCGTTGATTTAAATTATATGTTATCAGAATCTATAATTGTTTTTTAAAACTACACCATTATTACTATTCTAATTCAATATTCGGCAAGACTTTCCAGAAGTCTCTAAAATTGCACTTAGAAACTTGATGGGCTATATTTCGACAACTTGTATGTCTGTGTGAGTGGACTTTTTCTACTTTAATTTTTTTTAAAAATAAATATAGAAATAAACTGAAATTTGAAAGTGATTTAAGACTAAAACTTTTCAGTTTAAATCCAGATATTAATTCTCTCGTAGGGACTATCAAAAATCACATTAAATTGTTTAATTCTTGAATAATCTGGTACAATGAAGTTTTTTTTTATAAACGATTTTAATAACTGACGTATGTACACATTATAAAGATATAACTATTGATGGGCCTCAAAGATTTTCTAAGAAATTGGCCTCCGCACTACTAAAAAGGTTGGGAACCGCTACTCTAGTGTGTTACCGTCTTAAAACACTGTGATGAATAGTCTTGTTTTTATCAGAAATACTTCGGTATTCGGTGTAACGTAATTATTATTCTTAAATCGTTCACTTTAAAAACATTAAGCAGTTGATTCAAATATTGGATAGTAGATAATTTATTTAATATACCTTTTCGTAAGTACTAATCACCAACCAATCGTTTCGGTTACCCCGAATTGTATATGTATGTAGATGAGTCGTATATAATACGCGAAAAATAACTTCGCAACAAAACCTCTCAATGTTTTATACATTATACTCGTATATTCGTATATATATACACTTACAATACAAAAATAGTTTTATTTCTTGCAACAACTTAAAATAACATTTCCCTTTTTTTATTTTCCATAAGTAGTACATAATCTAAGCCATCCATCACAACACTGGGCTACGAACATTGATATATGTGTTACCGTTGTTTAATAACTATCTTTGGAAACAGAACGTCGTTGGTTAACGCTTCATTCACGTTCATATTTTGTGAACTGCATATGAACGTCACTCGTTTTTTTCAAATGGGTTGTGAACGTGAACGGCGTTTATATTTCTAATAAATTCGAATGATTTTCAGGCGCTCAAATTGATTTACCATTTTAAAAATATGTGTATAAATAATAAATTATAATATATATATATTTTAATAATAAAGTAAAATATACCTAATACATTTTGTAAGGATCCTATTTATACAGAATGCACATAGGTGATTCATAATATGAAATAAAAAAATTAAAATTAAAGCTTTAATTTTTTTATAGAACTTGAACGTGAACAGGATTCTGCTTGTCGAACATACAGCATTGATTATAATAACAGTAATAATTTAGATATTAGACATAAAGCTAATAAGTTATTAAAAGAACAGGCTTGGGAAAGAGTTAAAGCCAATGATAGTTCTAAAAAATAAAAACTTGCTGCATACGCAGTGGTAAATGCTACGAAAGCCAAGAGAAAAATCGGTATAGTAAAAATAAAAAATTATTATTAGCAGCGAAAAAAAAATTAAAAAAAGAGGAAAAATGGTAAGAGAATGGTGGATTAATAGCTGATGTGCAAACTAAAATGAACTTTGACAATATAATTCCGATTGCCAAACATTACGTCTAAATCATAAAAAGATTCATATTCAGCCATACGCCTGCGTAAACTACATTAATGGGAGCACCACTGGTTTTAAATGTATGATTTATAATGCATTATTAATCACCATAAAATATTATCGAATGATAACTTGACGTTTCGTTGAACAATATTAACTAATCAAATGAAAAAAAAAATTGACAAAATCTTATATGAAAATCAACAGTATACTCATATGGTTGGCCAAATGTAACATGCAAAAAACAAATAATATTTGAATATTTTTTTCTAATAGAAACCAATTTGAAAATCACTAATTCGTATATTGTTTTAGCATTTGAAGTTTTTAAATAGTTTTTAATTTATTTTTATTATTATTTTTTATTATTTTACCAACAATGTCATAAAAACGGTTTAAACCAGTATTGAATATTGTGATCATCCGCCGTGGCAGGAATAGCTAATACAATATCAAGCTATATGGAAAGTTCAAAGAAAATCTAGATGGAAACATTCTTTGTTTCTATCTAGGTTTTCTTTGTCGAGCTTGAAAAGGAAAAATTGAAAGCTAACATAAAAATTACAGAAATAGTTGCTAAATAATTGCTGCAAACAATGTGGACACTGATGGAGTTGTGAAAATAATTAGAGAATTTAAATCGGTGCGCCGTACTCGGGTCGGTCGATTCGATCTTCGGTACGGCCATGTGCTTCATCTCTTTCGCGCGGTTGATCCCCGGCCGCGTGCCCGTTCAACATCCCCAATGGTTGGGCAACGAGTTGTTTTCCCGGAGTGCAGTCAGAATCATCGTGGAATCGGTACGGATCGTAACGCACGTCACGTCGTCCGGCACATTCCGGGCCACCACCGCCACCGCCGTGGCTTCGTTTCTCCGTTTCTTTCTCATCCGTTTCTGGTGGGCTTGCGCTCACGCGACCGCTCCAAGACGAGTAAGCGCCGGACGACCACGTGACTTGCGGAAGGAGAAGTTCAAGCCGAAGAAGTCCTCTTGCGAACATCAACACCGCCTAGTGATACCGTTACGCCTCGTGGGGCAGGCGCGTCTGTTAACCATAGAATAATATTATCAGTAGTATTATTACTCTATGCTATAATCACGATTTAAAATATCTTAAATCAAGACTATAACTGAAAATGTACGGAATATCTTAACTCGTAATATGCATTGAAATAAACATTGCATAAACAAATGCATAAACATTTATAAATATTAAAATATTGAATATTGTTAAGCATATTACCATATATGATTGCATAATATGTTTGACAGTATTATACATTCGGTATGTTATGAATGAAACTTCAATTCGAACTTATTGTGAATAAATTATATAAATGTAATGGAAATGTAATGTAATGAAGCTTACTGTATATTTTAATTTTTAATATCTCCTCTATATTTAAGTATAACGAAAAAATCAAATAAATAATGAACAACTTAATTCAGTTTTCCAGATAAAACGCACAGCGATTCAAGTCTATTATCTATACCTAGAATAGATTCTATACAATAATTATTTTAAATAGGTATCTCGTAATAACAGATAGGTTCCCTGCGATAATGACTAATATTCCACAAATGATGTTGTTATACTTTATAATATTATTTCCGTAATTCGTATAACTTGTACGTCAATAAAGTTGAGGCCCTCAATAAGTGACTACAGTCGATAATAACAACATTACAGACAACAAAACTATAAATAGGCAACGAATACCTGTATTGGCTGGATATATTTTGAAACAGACTATATTCAATTTTTAGCTTTTGCTTTGGGAGGCCCTTTAGAACCAGAAGCCCGTGTGCATTGGACACCTTGCACACCTAATTATTGCGGCACTGATCATGTTCAAGTTTACATTTAATTTATAATAACTTCAAAAATTTAAATTCTAATTTAATTCTTTATTCAGATTACCCTATATTTGTTTATTCTAAGTACGAAAATTTGATAAAAGTCAAAGCCGAAGAACATTAAATTATTCGACAGTTATTATTTTTCAAGTGTAATTGAATAATAAAATTAGGTGTTTCAATTATATTTGATAATTTGTGCAACATGAATCATGATCGTATTTAAGTGTAATAATAGAAATTAAATAACATATTCATAAAAAAAATCATATCAAAAACTAAATTTTTAAGTAAAATTATTTATTAACCTCTGCAGAGTTATATTAAAGAATATATGTAGAATTTAGAATATGATATGCTATTAAACCACATAAGCATAGGCATGTCTACGGGTCGTGACTCATGCACAGGCACGACCTGCAAAATTTAACTTTAATTGTACTATCAATTAATGCTAATTTAAATTTTTAGTCCAACAAAATGACATTTAGAATTATAGTAAGTATTAAGAAATGTTGTAAATATCATAAGATAATAATGATTTTTTCAAAATTTGAATATCATATTTTCTTTCTCTTTTGGTAACCCATTATTACATTTGTATATTTGTCTTACACAGGCGTGGATTCAGGGGGGTGATATTACACTAACCATTGATCGTATTAAAATATGTTATTTGATTTATTATGTGTTAAGATGATATATTGTGTGTTAATATAAATTTCATTTTGAAAAATTATGAAAATAAAAAAAACGAGAAAATAGTTATAATAAATGTTATAACAAAATATTTTAAACCACTAAAAATCAGGTAACTAACTTGGGAATCTTAGACGGAATTAACAAGCCAAGATTATCTTAAGTAATGAAAAACAGAAACCTCAAACTATATCTGCTGAAGAACATTTTAAAATAACGCTCTTTCCTTCTCTTTCCCCTTCTAGATTCGATGAAGATTTGATATTAGTTTATGATCTGGACATGGTTTTACAATAAACTCCATTTTCGATAATAATGTTAATAATAATAATATATTCTTTGGATATTTTTTTCACATACAAACCAATTTGATACTTTCAAATTAATATATTATTTTAGCACTTGAATTTTAAATTAAAAAAAAGTTTAAATTATAAATAAAATAATAACGTGATTAATCCATTCGGTAACTTGGTAGCTTGTGAAATAAATATACATAGAGATGTTTTTGAATATAGAATGAAATTAATTGGTGAATTTGAACTTTAGCATAAATATTGGTTGCAAGACGAACAATTACCTTCATCGCCTTTAGAAGCTCTAAAACGATGTAACCCGTATTGTTTTTCTGGCATTTATATATGTTTTTAAAAATACTTATCACGCTACCAGCTACAAATATAATAACTGAACGGAATTTTTCATCACTTTGGCAAATTAAAACTTGAATGAGGTTGAGAATATCAAAAGAACGATTAAATGAACTAGCATTATAACATGCTCATTGAAATGTCATTTTAAACCACGATGAAGTTGTAGACATATTCACTCATTCAAACAGAAAATTGGACTTTGTTATTCATACCTACTAAATGTTTTGATCTTTTACATTTTAAATGTTTATATTATTGTGAAATTTTGAAAAGATATTTTAAATGAAAAAGTAGATTTTAAATTTTAATCAAAATAATTGAATAAAGAAATTCAATTCCGTTTACGAAAAAAGTATTCATTATAAGTGATAAGGAATTGCAATATTTACTATTACGTGTACAATAGTATAATAATTATATGTATATAAAATAATAAAAAAAAAAACTTTAATTTGTCAGTAAGTATCTACAAATGTAAAGTTTTTCATAACCCACCCTTCCTGTTAACGTAAGCTGGATCCACGCCTAATCTTGTACACAACTTGGTATAAAAGTTTGGACACACCTATGCACATAAGTTCAATTATAAACAGTAAAATGTACTTGTAAAATAAAGATAATCGAAATGTAATATAAGTGAATATTATTTACTAAAAACGCAGTGGTAACATGAAAAATTTACTTGAAAGATTTATTAAACAATATAGTTGATGTACTCGTTTATACGAGTATTCATCATTTTACTGAGTGTCAATAGATGGGTAAAATGTGAGTACCTATATAAACTTAAGTATATACAACTAAAGCTTTGATCAGATTAATTTTACTTAGTAAATGAGTTATAATTTCTTTAAAATTCAATCCACCCATTACCATTAACTAGTTCAAGGACCAAGAGGGACAAAGAACGATCTTTCTTTACCATTATTTAAATTATAAACTTCTAAATAATACAATAAAAACTCCGTTTTTCTATACATAATGAATAATGACTATTTAAATATAAATTAACATGAAAACATTTGAGGGAACTAATTTCGAAATTGAGAGTGCCAAGTACACCCAAGTCCCCCCTCAAATCAAGGGCGTATTTGAGTTGAGGCCATGGGGGAACTAATTTTTCTTCAATACAAACTTAAAAATAATTTACAGTTTATTAACTACATCTCATGTTTCAGTTTTAATGATAGACTAGTAATTTCTATTTTTAATTATTTATGCATTACATTTTTTAAATAAATCAATGTATTATATTTAAAAAAATACGAGACATGGGAAGGCGAATTCCCCCTTTGCCCCCTCAAATACGCTCTTGCATCAAATTGTGCCTATGTAAGTAGCTTTCATTATTAGTTAAATACTACTTGTAATTTTTAATCCCAAGATATATATATATTCTGTAATCACTATTACAACTATTTTAAAAATAATAACTTATTGATTGTGTTCATATTATGTACCCTGCGTATTTTATGGTCTTTTTATGTTTTATAAACTTTTTACATCACGACATGTCAATGCACACAATACATAGCTGATTGTCGTTAATTGCAAACTCACACTGCTTCAGAAAACGAGTTTATGTACTTATATTTTTTTGTTTAAAGTTGTATTTTGAGGGCAATAAATTATTTAGTTCATTAACATGTTGAAAACCCATTTAAGCCTCTATTCAATAATTTTTCTACTTATATTATTTGTAAATTCCAAGTCAGAATGCCATGCCTAATTACATTTAATAAAATTGCGATTCTTGTATTTATTTATTATTTATGTAAATAATAGACATACCTAATGTGTTGGAGGTTAAAAGAGCGTAAACTGTGTATATATTACGGGCAATATAAAATACCGGACAATTTACACATTGCTCGTGAAATTTGGTCCTGCCCGGGGAATTTGAACCTCAAATATAAATACATAATTGCAAAGTACAATGTGTCTTGAAAAGTACGTAAACTTGACTGCTTAATCGTAAATATCAATTATTGTTCATATATTGTTGTCTGATTGTATCGGCTTAGCTATTACTTTTATCAATATGTTATGGGAAAATAATAGATATAACATAGAATAATATAAATAGTGAGTAAGAAATATTATACTGATATTTTATACCATGTTCTATATTATAATAAAATTATAAGAAATTATTAGTAAAATATTTTAAAGTATATTATTTTAAGTTTAAAAATTATTTATTTCTATTCGAGGTTCAAATTGGCCGGACATGAATAAATTACCCGAGCAATGGGTATTTTGCCCGGTATCCATATTGCCCGTAACATACATATTCTCAAATCATTACTTTAAAACTGCAGTTCTCAAACTGTGCTCCGTGAAGCCCTATGGCTCTGTAAAATATGTCTAGGGGCTCCTTTAGCTCATCTGAATGAATTAAAATCGAATGTTATTAATATTTCTTAGTTATTGAGGATATCTCGTTGTATTATGCATAAACATCGTGAATTAAATTAATTTATCGTGATTTATGGTGTATTATTAATAATCATAAGAAATGAATAACTTCATGTAAGTATGTTAAAAAAAAAATAAACATGTACCAATTGTAACTAATACACTTTTTTTAAGACAAAAGTAATTAAATTGAAATTATAAAATGCTGGAATACAGAAATATGTCGTACAACTTTTTTCGAACAAACAGAAAAAATGAGGAAATTCAAACGTAACAAAACAATTTTTGGTTTATAACTTGTTTAAAAAAATTTGTGAAAATAAAAATGAAATAAAAAATAAAATAAAAAATGAAATAAAAAAATAAAAATAAAAAAATAATAAAAAATAAAATAATAATAATAATAAAAATAAAATCTATAATTTTATTTACTTGTATGCCAGAGCCGTAACTTAGAAGTCAGATCCTTCAAAAAAATGGTTCTTTGGGACCAAGATTTATTTTTTATAGTAAGTGTTTGGTTATATATTTATCGTTATTTATTTATTTTCTGCTATCCACAAATTCAGTTAAGTTGTTTTTTCGAATTATGCACATATACGGCGTACTTATTATAAAATTTATAATACCAATGAAGTTTACTAATCTAACCTATAGGCTTATTTTAAGACGTGTGCTCAAACAATGGTAAAATGTATTGATATTTAATAACAATTTTAATAAATGCTTTTTATGTAGGTAGGTTCCGATCGTTTTTATTCCACCGAGACTGACAGATTACATTGTTGATAATGTAGTTCGATTCCTTGTTTTTACGATGTATATATTTACATATCACGTGACAATACTTCACACTTCCGCTGGAGTTGTGCATTTTTGGAATATGCTGTATAGGCTCATATATTATATCGTGTGTTTTGTACCATAAAAACACGGTAAATCCAATAAATTGGGTTTCTAACCAGTCGTAAGCCCAAATTGACTATTTCATACTTCGATAACTATGCCACGAAATACGAGTATATTAAACACTATCAACTTATAAGCACGTCACTTATGCAGAAAAAACTCGCCATGGTCTGATCATTATGTCATGATTTATGACGACTGCGCCGATACGGGACAGATTTTGTTACAATATAACTATTCAGTTAAACTGACGACGAATATTGGATTTTTGATTGGACCAAATGGAGAGCGCTAACAAATTATTTTCATTCCAATAGACAGGTACGTATGCTGTATAGTTTAACTTGTGATTTTATACATTTTACGCATTTATTGATAACGTTACATATACAAAACTAAATAAAAACTGTTACGTAATTATATGAGTTCACACGTAATATTGTACTGTAATAAAAAGCGTACACACATATACCTTAATTGTGTAATTTTTAGTTCAATTTTGGATGTATTTCAAAAGAATCAAATAATTTTAAAAATATATTTCCAGCTCTAAGATATAATACATATATGTATACATGTACCTAATCAAGTGTTATCGGGATAAATTAGACGGCCGATTTCGATAAATTTGTTATCGTACAATCTCGTAGTAATTAGTCTTTTGATCGTCACCATTTATCTCCTTATGGAATTTCATCAGCAAGACAAATAAATATAATTTTATAACTTGTAATAATAATATACATGTTTCACACTTCAATATCATCATGTATTATGAATATTGTTCAAAACAAGGTACTATGTTACTGAATTTGGCATTAAGAATGACGAAAATGGTATTATTTACTAACTTATGTTAACATAATTCTATAAGTTTGCCTTTTGGGAGTTAAATAACTAAATCAATAATGTAAAAATTAAATTTGCTCAATGTTAATTTTTTTTTTTATCCATTTTTGTTGTTCATATATCATATACATCATTTTGAACTGTATGTTATAAAATTGTATTACGATTAAGATACACTATTTTACACTTGAAGTAGAGCGAATCAGTTAATCATCGTATACTAGCATATTATTCATATATCTAAAAATTAAAGTAATTTATGTTTGATGGTAAATTTAATTATTTGTAAACAATAGTTTAATAAAAACTTAAAATTATTTTTCGTAAACATTTTGTTTTTTTAACGGGAATTAAATAAAGGTATACATAAAGAAAGTCTTCACTATGTCAATGTACATAATTGTATGTATATAATTAAATTTAATATTATGTTTGTATTCTATGAACTATTTTAATTACTATGGTTAGATATGTAGATAGTTAAGTGATATAAAAAAAGTTGACCAAGTTAAAAAATGCCATAAACCATTCAATCAATTGATAAGACAAATTATTATTAAGTTCGCGACCGAAATTCCTTCTAATTTCATTAATATATTGAATCAAGATTCGGACTATATATTTTTATAAATATTTTTAGTCAAACGTAAATTGAAACAAATGTAAGGTACTGCGTAGTAAAATATTAATTTTGATGCCAAAATAATTTTAGTTTCATTTTGTCTGATACATGTTGCACGACTAGAACTACACGGAATTAGACAGTATATGTCTCAATAACGACTTAACTGCTTATCGGTTTATCCATTATTCGATCAGAAAACCAAAAGTACATTTCCTAATTTTCGCTGTTTTTTAGTATTTTAACATCACGTAATTTTTATTTTCTCAATTTTGATTAGTACCCGTCAAAACTGCATCTAACCACAAATATAAAAAAGTCTAATATTATAAAATATTATAATGGTAATTATAAAATATGATTATAAAATATCATAAACAATAAGTTTTTAAATCATAATTATTTACTGTATTATATACCTTTATGTCCAACTATCCTTATTATTATTGATTATAATAATAGTCTACTATTATTGGTTATCTTTATTAATTTGATTATTTAAAAGAAAATATAAATTATTAAATCATTGATTGCTTAATTTCCATAAATATAGCAAAATTTACCTAAGAAGTAAGAATGAGTAGGTAATGGATACATTTTTATTGAAATAAAATAAAATTATTAGTTTGTAAATATAATATATTATATAATGTGATTTTTTTTAATATTAAACCCTCATTTATTTAGTCACTTAAAGTGACTTTGATAAAAACACTTTTACATCATAAGCTATCATTAATTGTAGAGGTAACAATGTAAAAAACTTTGGGAAAAATTGTATTTTACTATTACTCATTGCGATGAAAATCTTGCTTACTTTAAAAATGGTCTTATTATTTTTTATATTTCATATTCTTTATTCATTTTTTGAAAATCCCAAGTTACAATAATCAAAATTGCGACACAATAATTTATTCTTTTTAAATGTTCGAAGTTAAAGTGAGCAGACTAATATGAAAACTTCGCTGTCATTTCACGTGTCCTACCATTCAAATACAAAATACCTATCAATTAGCATGAATGAGGAATTTGTCACGGGAAGGAAGGTCCGCTTTTGGACTTACCAAAAATGACCTGCATATGAAAAGTTAAACGCATTATGTAGACATAATATACACCTAAAAAATCAATTTTGGTAATCTCTATCAGCACCGATAATGGATATTGTAGTGTTTGAAATTCCGCCGTACTTAATTTTAAACGTTATTTCCGAAATCTTGTAAATATGAAACAAAATGGTTGAAACTTAAAATCGAATGATATCTGAATTACAATCTGATATCTGAATTACGAGTTGTAATATTGGTAGTTCATTCAATCGTGTACTCAGAGCATCATCACATATGAAGTATAATTTTTTTGTTCAAATGAAATAACTTGATATATTATAATATTATAGTACATTTTTGTTATTCAATATTTAAACAATGAAACTAAATTGGTGATTCTATAAATATACGTACATTTTTGTTATTAAGAGTAAGTAAAAATGTATTTTTTTTTTAAATTAATAAAAAATATTAGTTTAGTTTTATAATACAATATTTATTTATGTGTTATATAGTTAAAGTTATTTTACAGAATATAAATATAATATTAAATTTAATGATATAAATGTAAATCGAAATTGTGAACTAAGAAAGTGCCATTAAAATAGTAGTAAAAGCTTAAAAGTACACGATTATACATGATGTATAAATATTATATACGAAAACAACTTTATCAGTGTTGCAAAATAATTAGTATTTTTATAAGGTAAAAAAATATCACGACAATGAATCATTGCATACAAATTTATAGTTTTATTTAACCTTAAAATTTTAGTAAGACTTCCTTAAAACTTCGGATTTGAAAACAAATGCCTTTTTTTTCGATAACAATTAAAAAATATATTCAAATTAAAATGTATTTCATTTAATTTTAAAGATAATGGCTGAACATTTTTTTTTAACTTTTTTTACCTTTTTTAACTTTTTTACCTATAATTCCTTTTATTCTTTTTTCTCTTTTTTAACTCTCTTTTATATCTGTAATAAGCTAAGGTCGCTATACACATGGTTAGTAAATTAATAGTGAAAAATGTCACTGAATTAATGTAATGAAAGCAGTAACTTTTATGAATATTTGAATTTTAATAAATAAATAATTTGAGCTAAATATGGTTTTAGGAATTAAATTATATATACCAGAGTATAGTTTTCATTCAGAAATAGTGTAAGGGAAAAAATTTTAAATGTTTGAATTGTCCAGCTCGAGCACTGAAAATCTCATAGGATCGAATCTATAGCTACAGTATATTATGATGCAGATAGGTCATACGTATAGAGCAAATTATAATTTCGGATCACCTTCGGTTTTAATACATTTCCAAACAAGAAATTAAAAAAAATAAACGAGACATCACCAGATAAACTAACTAACTACACGTTTTATAGAGTACCTACAATATAATTATATCTTATCCGTCGGGGACACATAAATTATATCATATTCAAGGGTAGTTAGTACATACCAAATTATCGTGTGTTATATACGTGTTTTAAATCAATCTTAACGGATACAATTTGTTAACGACACACGTGTACGATTAAACCTCTGCCACTTCTTATAATACAGGTATAATATACTTATGAGATACCTGCAGATAGTGAGAGCCCTAATTATGAGGAGTAATTACATACAGTCGCGCGTGCGTATTACGACCATGGATTCCTAAGTTCAATACGATAACAGTATAAATACACCGGGGCGGTACGTTAGTCCCAAACGGAACCGGTTATGAATTATTTTATTATGGTGTGATAATGGAATTTTTCTATCGGTCGTTTTTGTAAAATTGTTGTCGCCATATGATAGTCATCGCGAATCGTCACCACGTTTTTGAAAAAAAAATTTCTCCATGACACCAATACTATTCGTCAAGAAAATCGATTTTTATGTGAATTAACATATTCAAGGTATTTCTGTCTGGCAGTTATAGCATAAAATAATTACCTAAAATAAACTAAATATTTTTTATAAAATTATAGATGTCTAAAAAAAAAAAAAACCGCTTAAGAGTAAATTTAAATCTGTATACATATTACGAAAATCATATTAATCTTGTATGATCGACAATGTTTCAAATACAGTAGACTATCGATAATCTAACAGATATAAGTAAAGGGGACTGTCAGATTAACAAAAACGCTGGATTAATGGAGTTTCACATAAAATCGCAATTTCATTTATTGAAAAACCTTAATTTATAAATAATACATAGGTACATACGTAATAATTTATAGCATACTGTGAATTAATTTTCTGATGGTAGTAGTCTAAAAAAAAAATTATCAAATTGTTTTTGTTTTTTATTTTAAGATAAAATACTGCTAGATTACTGGACGTACCAGATTGTCGAACAGCCGGATTACCAAGAGTCTGTTGTATTTTGGTTTATGCGGGCCCATATTTAGGGGGCACGGGTAGGCACATGCCCGGGGGTGGCAAAATATTTTAGCAAAATTAATTTTAAAAATGACGGGAAAGCACGATTGAGCATAGAATATTTTATGCGATGTTGTCACATTCACGTTGCCAACATTTTGTAATTTATTATTTTCACTTATTATTACACTACTTATTATGATATATGACGCGAGCCGTGAGCGAGCCCCTCAGCTTTATCGACAATGTTATCGATTAATAAATTAGTTCCGGAGCAAAACGACTTTTTAAACATTTAGCATGGGGGGAAAATATAAGATAATTAAAATACAATTCCAGCATTATTATAGAAATAATATCAGTGTTCGTTCGTTATTTGCAAATAAATACATTTCATGTTGATTTTGAAATTGGAGCTCATCGGGCAATAACAGACGTGTTTGGATATATTAAAATAATTGGATGTAGATTTCATTTAGGACAATCATGGTGGAGAAAAGTAAGAAATAATTATATAATATAGTACTTTTTTACAAAATATAATAATTTGTTTGTAGATTTTTGGCGAACCTTCTATCAGAATATCATAAATGGACAACAGTTATTGACTATGAAAATATTATATTTTTTTTGCCATGTTATATATTGAATTATTATAATTATTTAAATAAATATTTTTGTACCTATAATACAGTTCAAAATTGAAAATGGCGACGTTGCAGAGTTTTTTATGCTCAATCGTGTCGCAAAAATGGTGTACCTAATAAAAAAAAAATACAACAATAAAAAAAAGAAAATAGTATGTTTTATTATGTTATAATTTGTAAATTAAAAAAATTGTATTTTTATTATATTAAAATTTGTTAATTAAAAAAAGTATTAAACCATTTTCATTTATAAGTTATATTTTAATATTAAAGAATCTCGAATATGGACAAAATAATAAGTGTTATACCTACTATTATTATTTATTTTTTTGGGAGGCGGAATAAATATAATATTATAATAAATATAAATATAATAAACATTATATTATATAAATTATATATTCCCGGTGGTGCGAAATTTTTAAATTCGGGCCTGGGCTTATTGATTAACATCCATGCAGAGTATTGAAAAAAAATTATAATTCTAGGGATGTAAGTACAATTCTAGTTATATAAACAATAAACATTTCCGGTAATTTAAATAGATGAATATTACTTTGTGCAAATATGTAAACATCTCCTGTCTAATAATATTATTATTTATCTAATGTTTTTCCTGTAGGAAACGTTTGGCGGAAATCGATTTTAACCGACAACACAAGAAATAAAAACAATACAATTCTGCTGGCTTGAGGTAAAATATTTATTTAACTTGACATCAACGCGTTATACAAGTTCTTAGTTCTTAAGTAAAATGATCAATAGTACGATATTGCTTTCTATATTTTTTTCTAAATAAATTTCAAAAAGTGATTTTTATAAAAATTTCTCTTTGAAACTAATATTTGATTGCATATCCCTCATCCGTTTTCTTGAGCTTGATTCGCCTCTGAAATATATAACAGTTTTATAAGTAAAAATGGATAGAGAGTTTAAAACTAACTGTAAGAATTTTAAGTTATGTATCATTTACTGTATAAGTTTAACTTCGGAAAAATATTATTTAAAGGATAAGCAATTATCAACTAAATGTACAGTTGCGAAATTTGTACCTTTTTTTGCGTTTTGATCGTTCATTTAACTGCGAGGTAATTAAAGGTAATTGAAAATCATTTGTGTTATGTTATGTTCATTTATTTTTAATAAACAACTGATAAATTTATAAAGGTTTTGGAAATACATTTTAAAATTACTGCCTAATGTTGGGGTGGAAAGTAATGTTCTATGTCTCATTTATTTATTTATTTTTGTAAAACTTACTTTTACCTCTTAAATTGCACTTTTATATGAAAAAAACAATTATTAATTAAAATAAGTTATTCATTATAATAATAAGTAATTTGGCTTGGTTCAAAAATTTAGAAACGGCAAATAGTAAAACTTCGAAAAATAACATTTGAACATTTTTTTAATTCAATTTTATATTCTTGACCTTACAGATGATTCAATGTCATATTATTGACTTTTTTATTTTATTAGACTGATGCTGTAATACCAGCTAATAAATAAGTTAAATTTAAGAAAATAACTTAAAATTTTAAGTTAATATATTTATATGCATGTTAATTTAATTTGTTGTCTTAAAGGCAGTGACCCTAGTACATAACATCTGGTACAGGGAATACTGAAACATGCTTTTTTGTTTTCCCTGTGAAACATTGCGTTAAATCTACTTCCATAAATTCATGTTCGATTTTGTAATGTGAATGGTTTGAACTATAATTATCATCAATGTCATAATATTTTGATTACGGTCATAACCACCAAAAGTGTCAGAATAAAATATTACCTCAATTACTTCTTTCTTCAGATTTTGAAACTATTCGAAAAGATTCAATCCAATTCCTGAGCTGCCACATTTGCCATTGATTTATAATGAATGTTTCATACATTTTGAAGTTAAAAAATGTCTAATTTTTACTATTAAATATAAACGAAATTTTAAGTGAAAATATCTGTAATGTCAAATATAATACCCACTTAGATTAAATTTTTGTTACAGTGTTATAATTTTTTTTTGTAATAAATTATTGTAGCATATCTTCTTAATGTTTATCATGATTATCGCTTAATAATAACTTTTCTGCACTATTTTAGTTTTTAATTTTTTTACAAGAAGCATACTGACATTTTTTAGATTTAAAAAAATAATTGGGTTTGGTGAAAAATATTTGGTAGTACCTACTCAATTTCTGACGGAATGGAAGAATATTGTAGATTAAATTTTTATTTAATAAGTCAGTTATTGGGTTGTACCAATTTAATTTGATGCATACTTATATAATATTTATAGCAACACAATAATTTGTTTCATTATTTTTATATACAAATTGGCCATCATTATATGTAAGAAAAATTATTTGTATTATATCTAGATTAAGTCTAGAGTATACTATAAGATTATTAATAAATAATATAAGTATAATATTAAAATAAAATTCAAATATATTTCATTGATATAAATAATTCATTTGGCAAATAAATGTATAATTCAAACATGTTTATAACATTTTTTAATTGTTTGGGAAGTGAAATGTTTTATGTATCTAATTGGTCTAATGTCATTAAATTATTATTCCAATCATTAAGCACACCATACATCAATCGTATGACAGATTGTGCTATTTTATTTAATACGATTTTGCAAACTATTATCATAACGTGTGTGGTATTGTTGCAAGGCGCGTAGTACGACCAAATTAAGTTTGAACGTGCATAAAATCTGTCATACGACAAGTTCGTCGTACGACTAATCCTAATGTGAGTCCTTGTACGATAGGTTCGATCGATTCTAAAACATTTTCTCATCAATATTCAATAATAATGTAACCATAATGCTAGCTTTCATTTTTTTTTTTTTTTTTTTTTTTTGTTAAAAATGTTAAATGTAATTTTATAATAATAATAAACATAATTGTATTATTTAAGAACTTATGTATAAGCTATTAAATAATATAAATTAAAATATGCATAATTTATTTAATGTTCAAGCAAAATATTAAAATCTATGATTTTAAATCTTTTTATTTATTAATAATTGTTTTATGATAAAACTCGTTAAACCTTTGGGGAGTAAATTTTATCTTTTTATTTTAAACAACTTTATCCATTGATAAAACACTAAAATATGATTTAACCAAGCTACAAATATAAATTTAACATTTATACTGTCTTTATAAAATTAAAATAATTTATGTTTTCATTAATTGGTAGTAATAATAAAAAACGATAAAAATTTCTGTTAATGAATTTGCACACCAAGCCATTATACATCGTATATTATACTTATTAATAATAAGTTATTATAATTCTTTTAGACTCGAAATTGCTGTTTTGCGACACTGTTCACATTGGAAGTCCACACATTCTTCCGAGCTAAGACATTTCAACATACCTATTATAAACATTTTATGAAAATTTAACCAGCATTCGACTTATAGTATACGATATGATAAAATGGAGTGCAATTGCTTGCAGTTTTACAACCTACACACAGGCCCAATGAGAGAGGGGCTGCTGGAAATGTCTCCCAGGAGCTTGGGCTTCAATAAAGGCCCGGGGCCTGATCAAGCTCACTACGTCTCGGTTAGGTAAAAATTCGTTATACAAATTTTAAAAGAAGACACTGGATGTCTGTGGCAAGTTTAATACCTCGTGTAGGAAGGGCCTGGATTAATTTGTCCCTGAGACCCTTGATTTTTCTCCACGGCCCTGCCTACACACATATACATTGAATGCTGCTCTTTGTCTCTAAGTTTATAAGTAAATAGAGTTCAGACGGTTGCCGAATACCGATTGGATGATTAGTACGTTGTACGCAAATGCTATCCCTCCATTCAATTATGAATTTATAAGTAAGTCGAGTTCGATCGTACAATGATGTTATTTTGTTTTTGATAACATGATGTTACACCGAAATTACCTTACTGTGTTAATTCAATGCTATGCGTGTAATTGTGATCAAATTACTTTCACGAGCTTTTCAAAAAAACGTAGCTGACCAAGTTTTCGGTCGCAGAATACAACATGCAATTTTAAATCTTAAAACGATTTTTTTTTTTCCGCCATGAGCTAACAAGTAGGTTACTCGAGTATTGCACGAATTAATAAGCAAATTATTATGGAAATTTATATATTATGTATGTATTTTGTATATATATACTTTATGGTAAAATTTAATTAAAATTCCTTTTTGATTTTGTTTTGATCAGTAATTTATAAGTAACTCGAGTCGAAAATAATTTGGTTTCGATTGTGAATTTATAAGTAACTCGAATTAAATATACTCAACGTTACCAGGTTAACATTTAAAAATTGACAAAAATATATGAACTAATACCTAGGAATAGGCAGTCCGAAATGTTCGTACTTGTTTTAATATCGCACCTCATTTTTTCTACAGCGAATCGTTTATTGTTCGTAATTATGTCAAAAAAAAAAAAAAAG
Source organism: Sipha flava (assembly GCF_003268045.1). Lineage (NCBI taxonomy): Eukaryota > Metazoa > Arthropoda > Insecta > Hemiptera > Aphididae > Sipha > Sipha flava. The sequence continues at coordinate 649,903 of NW_020272815.1, forward strand.
AAAGAAGTTCAAAAAAAAAAAAAATGTACTAACATCTATGAGCATGAACAACTTTTTATTTTGGAATAACCTTACCTTCTAATATTTCGCATGTGCTTGGAAATCTAATACAACAATTTTCACGGAATGTTATTATTATTAATTTATGATTGAAAGTTTATAGGTAAATTCTTTAAAGTTCAACAAAGCTTTTACGTAAACTTTCTGTTACGGTTATAGTGAATTCACATGTGAGGCGTTTTTTAAAAAAGATAGGTGGTCGTCCATTTTTAAATATTTTGTTAAATCAGCATATGAATGAAATTGTACTACGTTTGAAGTTCTAATAAACTGAAGCCCCTCCCATAAGAAATTAGGTAAAACTATATCGGACGTTAATTAAAATGTTTTGATTTTGTTTTGATCAGTAATTTATAAGTAACTCGAGTCGGAAATAATTTGGTTTCGATTGTGAATTTATAAGTAACTCGAGTTGAATATACTCAACGTTACTAGGTTAACATTTAAATATTGACAAAAATGTATGAACTAATACCTAGGAATAGGTAGTCCGAAATGTTCGTACTTGTTTTAATATCGCACCTCATTTTTTCTAATAGTGATCCGTTTATTTTTCTTAAATATGTCAAAAAAAAACACGTAGTTCTAGTAAAAAAAAAAAAATAAATGTACTAACATCTATGTGCATGAACAACTTTTTATTTTGGAATAACCTAACCTTCTAATATTTCGTAAGTATTTAAAAATCTAATTCAACAACTTTCACGGAATGTTATTATTATTAATTTATGACTGAAAGTTTATAAGTAAATTTTTTTAAGATTCAACAAAGCTTTTACATAAACTTTCTGTTATGATTATAGTGAATTCAAATTTAAGAAGTTTTTAAAAAAAGATAGGTGATCGTCCATTTTTAAATAAGCATATGAATGAAATTGTATTACATTTTAAATTCTAAAAAACTAAAGCCTGAACCCCCTCTCATAAAACATTAGGTAGAACCATATCGGACGTAGGTATTTGAAATATTTAAAAAATTAGACGTAAGAAAGACTTCGTACAGATCGACATGCGCAACAAATTATGGCTGAACTCCCTTTACTAGCCCTCCCCCTTTTTAATTTCTAGATCCGAATCTGCAGGAAGGCACCCAGTACTAACAAATGCTCAGAATTTCATAACATAACGTATATATATACATAATATAGTATTATTAAATTTATAAGCTCAGTCTCAAAACTTATTGAACTATGTATATACAGATAGTTAATTATTATACGGACTGATTGTATTTAATGGTATTAAATGTAGTAGTTTTCTTTACTCTTCATTCAAGCTATCTCTTAATTCTTCCCCCTGCCTCGCTACATGATTGCCTCAGTATTACCATATATTTAATCATAATTTATGTTAAGTCTTCTGACTTCTTAATCTAGACACTGTACATTTTTTTTTTTTTTTACTGTATTTCTGGGTATATAAATTTGTAACTCTAATATAACTGTTTTGCTGTTAAATATTTTTTTGAAAATAGCAACAAAAAAAAAAAAAATGTAACAGTTAGTTAATTATGTAAACTTACTTTATATACCTAGGTAAAATCAGGGTTTAAAATCAGTGATACAATTGCAGGCGAGGGGGACTCTGATCCCTATACCATTTTAATTATTCCTTACAATTACTAATTAGTTATAAATATACATGTATATAATGTATAATTAATTTTAAATATAAATTGACTATTATTTGTAGAATTATATTTACTGTAACTATCAGATACGGTCTAACCACCAGTGGACGTAATAATCGATAACTTTAAAATAAAATAATTTATTTTTAAAAATTGTATTTTAAATTTATAACTAGCTAATAATGTTTAGTGTGGACAGTTATTTTAGTTAAAAGAGTGAGAGTGAAATTTTGTAAGTGTTGTGAGAGGTACGGAGTCTGAGTCCCATTACGTCCCTTACTCAATTTAAGTCCTATGTTTAAGTATAATAAAATCTTAATATTTCTATTGTATAATGTATTAATGAAAATAGTATTTGTGTATACATATTTAAATTAGAAATCAAAAATTATTTTTTTATTAGATAATTCATTGTGTTTGGTAATCACTATAAAATATTTTTATTTGTATGAAATTAAACTACCCAATACATCCTACACAGCTTTTACACACAATTCAATCAATTAAAAATAAGTAATTACGATTGTACAGTAAACATGTTAGTACTGTCATAATATTCTACATAGCATTACAATATAATTTTGTTCTCATTTTTTATTTGGCTTAATACATATGAATCATATACTTACATGGTAAGATGTATCATATCAAATGATACTTATTTTTATCCTATTTGTTTGTGTTTAAAATGTAATTATTCATAAAGCTATTATATATATGTATTTTTAATTTAATTTATCGGTATTGATAATAATGAATATAATCCGATGTTATTGTTATCATGATTTTAAAGCCATGCATATTTATAAAAATATATGTTTAATCCAAGACACGTTGTGTTTTCTTTATTTTATTTGTAAATGTTAATAATTTTTCCAACTAAAAAAAATATAACCAAATGTAATTATTATAGTTATATGGAATTAAGATATTTATTAATCCTATATAAAAGATTTAAGTGTAAAACATTCCTATAATTTTCTGTTGCACAATATAAAAACTAAAAGTGAATGTATATAAGTTATGATTTATTATTAATTTATTTATTTATCATTAAAATGTAATTATATTTTACTATCACTCTACAATTGTGTATGTTTTTCATTGAAACATCTTATTGATTCAGTATACTTTAATTGGGTTTTTAACAATGATTTTGCTAGCGTAAAATTAATTTTTTTAACATTGGTATCAAAAATAGAAGAATCACACATTCACTTTATTATACCTTGTTGAAGTTTCAATTACGACACCACTAGAATATATAATTCAATAAATCTATATGTATAAAAATGGATTTCTATCTGTTTTTTTTGTTCTTTATGCATTCCTAAACGGCTGGACTGATGGCGACGAAATTTGGTACAGAGATATACTAGCCTATGGGTAAAAGATAAGCTAAGTTAAAAAGTGATATGCCCATCCGCGGGAGATGCTCAAACAGACATTTTGAGATTTATGATGGAAATGTTTGTTTTTAGATGATTTCTATTAGTTTCAATAATAATAATAATTATTGCGTAAGAAATTATTATCCATGAATTTGTTATTATTTTTTTATGATTTGTTTCCATCGCACGTGCGTCTACGGCATTAAAATTTTTTATTGATATTTTGAGTTTTTTTGTTATAAAAACGTCATTTAAATGCTGTTATGTCTCCATAGGTGGATATCAGGGGGGGCTTGGGAGGAGGGGCTTGACTCCCAAATATTTTAATAGCCCCCCCAAAATCGAAACTTTGTTGGAAATTTTATTCGTTGTTTTTATAATTTATTTATAATTATCTGTTTATTTTTTTTTTTTTTTTGAAAATCATAAAATAAGAAATAATAAAAAACTATTTACAATAGCATTAACAATACCAATTACATAGTTTGGCTACTTTCGAAAGTAGTTTCAGTGCAATGAAAAAAATAAAAACTTGCCCCCCAAAAAAAAAAAATTTAACCAAATATCCGCCTATGTATATCGCCCAAAAAAAGATCGATCGGTAGTTCTACGGCTCAAGCACGAAAGAAAATGGCAATACGAGTTACATATGCACATACAAATATACCACCCGAACCATTACCAACGTTGATATCAGGAGACACGTGCAAGTGTGTGGACTGAATTTGGAAAATCCATGCTTCTCACATGGATAGCTGTATGTGGCATGCTAGGAAAACTTGATTTATTTGTGTATGCACCAGAAGGAACAACAATAAATATTGTGTATTCAATGCACTTCAATAAATAACATTCAATTGAATAGGTACTTGAACTATCAGAGACTTTTCTCGATAACACGAATAAAATTACATAATGATAAACTAAATTGAATATGGTTGTAAGATTATTACGTTGTATATTTTAACCGTTATCTATCTATATATATAAAAATATACTGCTAGCATAATCACAGGTAATGAATTTAATATACAGTTTGTGACATTTAAGAGGTAGGATTTTTCACGGGCCACGAAGTTCACGGGTTCAACTAGTATATACATACATATATTATTGTAACCATAATATTTTTAATTTATTTTTATTTCAAATTAGCATATTCGCTATTATCCTAATATTTTTTTATAATGTAATGACCAAAAGGATGACTTTGATTTATGTCATATTCAGAATTAAAATTCAGAACTACTATAAAAATCATTGATTGTAAATAATTTATTTAAAATAAAAAAATTATAAATGATTAACAAATCATTAATTTAAATAAGTTTCCTCTTAATGTATAAAATACAAAAACAGTATCAGTGTTTTTATGTTTTGTATCAATGATATAATTATATACTTTATTTAAATCTTTCTTATGATGAGAAAATCTAAAAATATAAAAATAAATTAATTTAGTCATCTAACAATTTTTTATTAATTTTACCTTTTTATTAAAATAGAAATATCACTTTCAATAGTTGAAAAATCAATTAATGATCCTAATGCTTTGACAAGTTCAGCATCAACATTAAGTGCTAGTATTTCAACGCGTACTTTTGGTGATAATTTTTGAAGTGTTTTCGAAACAGCATTTGAAATCTAAAGAAATAAAAAAATATTTTTGAACTATATATAAATATTAAAACTATTTTTGAAATAAACTGCATTATTCAAAAATAGATACCTGACTCTCATAACGCCGTTTGACCGTTGTTACCAATTTCTCTTCTATGATAAATACTATATTTATATATTGATTTTCACTAGTAGATCGTGTATCATTTTTGACAGAATTATTAATTTGAGGTATTATATTTGTCAGGCTATTTTCTCTATTTTTACGACGCATCAATTCCAAAAATTCAGTTACACTCATTACCTTATCCTGAAATCTAAATGCATATCTCAGTACCAATTTCAACAATTTAAAATAAAATATTACTAACTTATCTTCCATTAAACGTCTTAATATCACTGATTTGGTCTCTTTTAACATAACAATATTAGTAACATATAATTCCTGACAATAATCTTGAATTTGTTCCAATGTCTAAAATGGTATAGTTTAATAGGTTGCTCTTTTTTCAAAATAAATATCGAAAATAAAAATAACTATACTTGTTCTACATCTAAAACCAGTGTTTTAATTCCCATTTTCCATAAATCTCTGGCAATATTTAATTTTTCTTCGGTCATTATACTATTACTACATGCTGAACACAGTATTACATCTATTTCTGATGATTCAGTAGGAAATAATGCAGCAAGTTTATCCAGTGAGAGACTTATACCAAGTGCTGTTTGCTTTATATCATTGTTCACATCTAAATTTCTTCTGAGATAATACTGGAATATATTTATTCAATTTTATTGAAAAAAAAAATTATAAAAAGTTACCTAAATGAAGAAATTAGCTTATCATAGCAACCACCAGCTGCTAATACATCATATTCTGCAACATTCTTCTTGCTTTTGTTATAATAAACTATCTCAAATAAAAATCCAGAATAAAATTGCAAAATATTCATTAATCCCGGTGCAATAACGACTGTAAACTAAAAATATGGTTTAATTGGAATTTGATATCATTGTATTTTCAAATAATTGTTTTAATTTACTTTCACATTTAATGATTCTATGTGTTTGATGACAGTTTCTATATGACGTAAGCCTTCTCGAGAGAAAATACCACATTTTGATTTGCGCACCGTTATTTTACGACATACTTCAACCATATCAGTAAATGAATGTTCCATTGAAAAAAAGTTCATGGCTATATTTATTTGATGATTCGCAAACCCTAAAAGTTCCAATTCTTCAATTTGTTCCTGCGTCAAATCCTTTTGCTGCAAATCGTAAATCAATATCATAAATTTATTGTACAGTTAATATATGTAAATCCATTTACTTTAAATCTTGCAAAATATCTGCATATTTCTAAATGACGCGCCTTTTCTATTCCAGAATACATTAATATTCCTTGAACTAGTGACATATGGTTTAAACGAATTATACAGTTGTTATGATTGAAATTTTTAAGTTTTTGAAAAATTTCTGACGCTATTGACAATAATTCTGCTTCTGCTATCAGATTTCCTAAAAAAAAATATTTTTATATATATCTACATATAATAATAATACCTCGTAAATTGTGACCTCCATTTAATTTCTAACCTTTAGAAGAACTAACAATATCAAATGCTGCCTCATAAAGTTCACGGGGATGAACTCCATAGACTCTTCTTTGTCTGTAAACTCTATCGATCGAATACCGTTTTAAATTGGAAATTGTGGGATTATGAGCCAAGAACCTAGCAAATGAAATTCTAAGATTATGAGGTATACATGTTAGTCCACCCCAACGAGCCATCATTGTAACTGTATTTTCATTTATCACAGAATTTAATGCTGGCATTAATAAAGGAGTGCACAACCAAACTCCTCCGTGAAGCTGGAATACTTCTTTTACTATTTCTATTATCTTATCTAATCGACCATGATAAAGCACATTTTTCCCCGTTGTCATAGTAAATGTTATGTCTTCAACAGTGGAAACTTTCTGGAAAATAACAATTTGAATATTATAATCTTAATATCAAATAATATTTTAGTGTTAAATTATTTTTGTCTTAAACCATCTAATATTTAGACAAAAAAAATATAATTATGGGTATATATTATATACTATATACCCAATGGCGCAGTTAAGGAGAAGGGTTTGGATATTGCAATCCCCCGATTATTTTTTTTTCAGCTTTAGTAAAACTTTTGTAAAGTTAAAAAGGTTATAGAGAAGATTTTCTCTATATGGTCACTACTACCATTTGTTGTGCACCATGACTAGTTGCAAAGGTATGATATATTTTGTTTTTAAATTTTTTAAATATCTTATCTGAAGCAATAGCACTTGTATGTTTCTCATCAACCTATAACAATTTAAAACTGTTAGGTATATCCAATAAAATGGGTAGACCAAAATAATTCAATAATTATTTTTCTTAAATTATTAGATACAATAATTGATAGTTTGACAAAAATTTGTACTTGGTCTGATAAAAATGCTTTAACATTAGGAACAAACATACTGCTATATACTAAAAGACAACTAAAATTTATACTAATATTTTATTACTGAGAAATGAGTTGAATATTAGTTTACCATTAAATAAGTTTCTTCAGACAAAGCATATAGATCTGGTTGAAGATATTCAAACCACTGATGACGTGGCAAATACAATTAAAAAATGAAATTAAATGATAAAAGTAAATTTAAAATTATCTTTGACATTATATATGACAATTACTAAATAATCTTTTCCGGTAAAATATATACATATATTGATTATTTTTCTAAGAGATTATTACAGAATATCTTAATTCAATCCATTTGTAGATCATTTTTTAATCAATTACATTATCAAATGTTATCTCACATATTTATAATTGACATTATTAACTTAATTTTACAACCATCCAAATATATACTTGTTGAAGAAAAAATGAAGCAGCTAGTTGAAATCTATCAAGATGATTTAGATTGCAGTATGTTAACAGCTGTAAGTGAAATTAAAATGTGGCAACAAAAATTTGTAGAAACTCAAGATTTACCAAAAACTACTGAAGCTATTATATTTGTCAGGCTATTTCTTTATTTTTACGATGCTAGAGAAGCTCTTCAAAAAGGTAATATATAAATATTCCCTTCTACTTTCAAACTTCTAAAGATTTTATCAACTCTCCCAATTACAACTGCTAGCTATGAACAATTTTTTTCAACATTAAAAATAAAAAAAACATATTTGCGAAACACCATGAGTGGAAGTAGACTGAATGGTTTGGCAAAGATAAATATACAATGTGATCTATGCCCACTCTGATTATGTCTAAAATAAATTAGTGAACAAAACAAGAAAACTATAGTTAATATAATATGTTACCTATAGTATAGACCTATACCCTAACCCCCCCCCCCACTCATTGAAAAATCTTGGATACGCCACTGTTTATACCTAATATAAATATAACATTATAATTCTTATTATACACATATTAAAAAAACAAGACTAAATTCTACACATATATTTTATACTTACTTGATTAAAACATGAAGCAATAAGATGCTTGTAATTTTTGCTTTTGGAATTTGAAAGAGTATTTCTAACCATTTCATGTAACTCTGTATCTTTCAATTGAGGTGGTGGTATGTATTGGCTTTGTAATATATCTGTTGAATTTGGACGTTTACATGGATCGTGGTTTAAAAACCATCTGAATTTAAAAATTAATATTAATAAATATAAAACTGCTTAAAATCATACACTATTTTACTTAATAATATGTTTTTGAGCAGGATCAGCAGATTTCAGATATTCTGTTGGTAAAATGCATTCATACATTCTCAAATCTGATAATACTTTTATTCTTTCCATGTCTGTTGAAAACGGTTTGTGACACATTTCAAAAAAAATTATACCCAAACTATAAATATCAACTTTCTGAATAAATAAAATAAAGGAATGTATTAAACATAATATTTTCAATAAAGCTTAATTGTCAATATACCTAAAGTATTATTCAAGCTAAGTACAGAAAAATAAATTTTGTAAAATATACAATAAGAATTATAAAAAATATAGATATTAATTTATAATAACAATTTAAGAGTTAAAATAAAATATAATGAATATGTATTTTATACAATATATTTATAATGAAATATTATAATTTTGAATGTAATTAATTAAGATATCCATAATCCCCAATCTAAACATTCATGATTGCCTCTGAGATTTTTTATTAATTAATTATAAGTTATAACAAATAAATATGTGGCCCATTATATAGAATTGTACAGAATACATTGGAAACATCTAAAAGAGATAAAATAATATAATAAATAAAATATGCTTATACTAAAATCATGATTTAAAATAATAATAATAATAACTAACATATTTATAAAATTAAGAAATTGAAATATTACACATTTGAATTTATAATTATAGATTTAAATACATTATTATACAAACTTCATTATACAATGCTTTTGGTCCAAAAATATTAAGTTCAGGTGCAACATATAACGCTGTTCCAATATTACCAGTTTGAGAAGTGTCAACAAAAATATCTTGAGTATTCACTGAATCCATATCAGGGATATGTCTGAAAAATTATTATAACACTAATAATAAAAATTATTAAAATATATAATTTCTTTAAATTTTTAACCTTTGAATAATAGTGGTAGCTAGACCAAAATCTCCTATTTTAACATGATCCTCAGAATCAATGAAAATATTAACAGGCTTTAAATCTCTATGAATTATTCCTTGTTGATGAATATATGAAAGGCCTTCAACAATTTCTCTTAGTAATCGCCATACTCGTTTTGGTTCTTTGTACAGACCATTGTCAACTGCATTGCTATATAGAGTAATACAATGTTAAAACAATGAAATTCAAGTTTGATAACATTTAAATAATATTATAATGTAATTAAAATATTTAAAGAAAATACCGAAGTGTGCTTTTTTTCACAGAATTCCATTTGAATATACATAAACTGATCAACTTTATCACATACATCATCATTTTCATCTATTGATTCTTGACTTAAGTTATCACAAGTAGTATTTTTAACAGAGGAATCTGAAGTTTTTTGCCCTGAATCAGATTGATGGCTACATAATAATTAAATAATAATAAATATATAATATTAATAAACATTAAATAGTTTTAAATGATTGAATGCTCATTTTTTCCATACATAAACGTTATCCAATCATCATCTTCTTCAGAACTACTATCACTGTTAATTTCTTCAGCTAGATTTGATAATGTCCAACCACAACTGATGTTTTTTAAAGGCCATACATCAGATGTTTTATTTTTTTTCTAAAGAATAGATAAAATAATGATAAATGATAAGTAATTAATAAGTGTTTTGAATATTCTAAAATTGTTAGTTTGTTATATATTTTATGAGCATATAAGCATAACTAATAAATACAATTATGTAAATTATTATAATTTCAATTCAGGCATAATAAATTAATGAAAAAAATAATAAAATAAAACTTGATAATTGGATCAGTAAAAACTTCTCCCGATCAAAAATTAAAATATTTATTAGATTTTACTATGGCCTTAACTATTATAATATAATATAAATAATGTTAGTGTAACAAATAATTTACTAACAATTTTTTTGAGGTGTCCCTTCATGGCTGATTTTAGCGGCTTCGATCCATGAATTAAAGTATCTTACAACATTTTCATGATTTAAACGGGAGAGCAATTTCACTTCTCTGGTGATTTTTTTATTAAGGTTTTTATTTTTCTTGTTTAATTCAATACACTTAATTGCATAAAGACAGTCATCTAGTTTATTTTTTACCTATATTCAAATAATTTAATAATTAAGTTTACAACAGAAATTAATTTTAACCAAAAGTGAATCAAGTTATAAATGTCAAATCATTTTTTTTAAGATATGGACATAGATGTTAATAAAAAAAATGTTATAATAGTAGTAAAACTGTGAATATTCTTTTATATTTTATGCACAGCATATTATTTGAAATAATGTTTTAACTCTTTATTATTATATAATATGTTTTTTAATTACTTTTATGTTGCTTTTGTGTAAGTTAAATTTATCAATTATTAATAAAATATTTTTTTTTAAGATCAAAGGGTTTAAGTTTTCATTCCTAATTCAAATAATTTAACTGAGAATTGTTGATATAAAAAAATTTGTTTAACCTTAAGGACATCTCCAAAAGCACCTTTACCAAGCCAATCTAAAATAACAAATTCTTTATCTAGTCTAGATCTAGCTGATGAAAAACTATATTCAAACACATTTTGATCATCAGTCCAATTGCTTTCATCTATTTGATCCTAAAAAAAAAAAAAAAAAAATAACATTTGATAATGTTTTGGTGCAAATAAACTGTACAATTAAATAAATAATTAATGAATTACACAAATAAATAAAAACCAAGGAATAATGAAAATATAAACATTACAAATACATAAACAAAATATAACATTACTTTTGGTTGAATATTTAATTTCTGTGGTGAATTGATACTTAGTGACCTCTCAAGTTTTCTAAAAATAAATATTAACAAAATTAATAAAATCAATTTTAACAAAGATCAAAATTGGTACTTTATTAAATTGACATTTATAATTAATATAATTCTATATATTTTTTACTTTTTATCAACAATGCAATTATAATAAATAACTATATATATTATATATTAAGTAAAATAGATGATAGTAATAATAATGATAATGAAAATGGTAAAACAAAAAAAAAATTAGATAAATTACCTGGTAAGATTTAACTTATTGAAGTCATTATCTCTGCTCATTATTGATATAATAGTACATTTTTCATTATTGAATTATTTTAAAATTTATTTATTTATGAGCTATTTACGATTATTAAATTGGAAAATATGTAAAATATAATCTATTCAGTAACAAAGCTAGGGTTCAGAATTAGGGTAGACAAACATTAATTTTTTTATTTTGAAATTAGAAATCGTATATATTTAATAATCATTTTTTTTAATGAAATAATTATATAGGTACCTATATTAACATTAATTTTTATTTTAAATTAGTAATTCTTAGTATATTTATTTAATAATCCCAACTACTAACTAGGAAAATACAAATGTTTATATACCTATATTATACATTGGACATTATTATTTATATATTTAATACATCACATTATATTTATGTAAATAAAAAAAAAATTTAAAAAACAAATGTGCTGATAATGTTGTTCATCTTTGTCTCATAGGTAGCTTTGCCACTGGTCTCATAATTTGTTATTTGTTTATATATTTACACTATTTAATATTTTCATATCAGTATAATCATTTATTATTGCATCATATATATCATATATAAACAATTATATCAACATTTATATTAACCAAACTTACTTTAAATCAAACTCTTCTTCATCTTCTTCAATAAAATTTTCAATGGTATTTTTTCGTGTTTTATTTTTACGCATTCGCAGTTCTTCTTTGAGAGCTTCTCGTTTTTTAGACATTTCATTATGTATTAATTGTTTCTAAAAAAAATATTTTTAAAAAGTTAAATATATAACTAAATATGCAACAACAAAAAATACAAATTACAGTTAATTCAACTTCTTGCTTTTTGATTTCCATTTCTTCTAATTGTTTTCGTTGTTTTCTTGACATCATTTCTTCATAAAACGATGCATACTGAGGTTTATTACAAAGAGAAAGAAAATTCTAAAAGGCAAAATCAAATAACTTTAAATTATTTCTATATATTTTTATTAATAAACTATTTCACTTTAGTTACCTGAACAACTTGAACAAACTCAAATATCATAACTTCACCAACTATTTTAGAAGCTAGTTCATTTAATTGTTTTTCTAAATGCATTAAATAATTTGCTGGTATACCATTGGCATTTTTAAGCATAACTAAAGGTATCCTAAAATATTAATCAGTATTTGATATTAATAAATAATTATTCATAAGCTTGACTTGTTATAAAGTAAGAATTTAATAGAGTTTTTATATTTAATAGTAAAATAATCGTCAAGCAAACAAGCAGTTTGGGTTATGTATAAATATACACAAATAATGATTAGAATAACAGAACCACAACTTAAGTTTAACAGTAAGAGCCAGTCAATACATGGGTATAATTTCTATTAAATTTTCAACATTTTATATTTAATTTAAATATTAGATAATACCAAAATTAAATGAACTCGCACAAAAAATACATATTATTGTCTTACTCGTTGGGGTAGTCTTTTGACGCCTGGACATGTAGGTCAATTAAAATATTATTTTGTTGCAAGTTTGTAAATCCTTCAGGCAAAACTGTGATAGTCACATCCAATGGTTTCCAATTATCCGTACCATAGCATTTATCCTCATTATTATCCTTCAGCTGATCATTGAATATCGCCTGGAACAAGTAAAATGGAAAGTTGATGTGTACGTTCAAGCGTTCGAGTGTTAACAAATAGCTAGGTACTCACTTTCAACGCTTCTAATTCGTTAAACTGCCGTTCTTGCAGAGTTTCTGCCATTGAAACGTCTGAGTGACATTCGAGAAGATCATCGAAGACTGTGGTAGTAGGAGACGTATTTGCGGCAGATGGAAAAATACATAAATCTCAGTAAATCGTTCGAAAAGTACGCTCCACGAAAGTTAGGAAGCAACAGCAAAAAACATAAACAATCACACACTAGAGTTATCACAGTTTATCTGTACCTGCCGGTTGATACGATATCTTGTTATCTTGTGGCCTTCGATAACGTCGAAAACATTGATAAACAACTACGATTAAAGATATAATAGATATAATATATTTAATAATATAATAGATTTAGCGTATTCAAAGATTGTCCAGGTCGCTGAACTGAAAACTATTTTAATCTGATTTATCTTTTAAACGCATTACGCTATGTCCTAGCTGGTGCGTGCACGCAATGCGAGTTGACGGTGCGATATTTGACCGCATCGCACTGAATTCTATTTCCCGCAAGCACGGCAAAATTGACGCATTCAAATATGCGAGAGAACGCATACGATTTGTACTTATATAATTTGTAGTTGCAACTACAATATTGTGTTGAGAAGACGTATAGTGTTATCAACGTGTCAAGTTAATTAGTATTCAGATTTATGTTTGTGAAAATAACTGTAATTTATTATGACGTTAATTCAAGATCAACGAAGCTTACTCTTTATAGAAAATGTTTATCTGAAGTATAAATTACTTAAAATGAAGAAAAAATCTAAGAGATCTTCTCCAAATGTGATTTATATAGATTTATATTTGGAAAATTCCATCAACTGTATCCACAATTACGAGCAGATAAAATAATGTTTCGTGCATACACTAGAATGACTACAGACACAATTGACTACATTGCTCAACATATAACACCACTTTGTCAAAGAAAGTACACAAAGTTTCAAGATCCAATCTCTGTTGAAGAACGACTGTTGATTACTATTAAGTAAATATAACATAGACAACAGATGTCAAATTATTTATAACTACAATAATTCCGTTTTTCCTTAATTTTTTTTTTTTTTTTGTTTTTCACTGCGTTTTTGAAAACTACTAGGAAATGACCCTTTTGACTTCTAAAGTACCAACTAATTCACTTTCCAGAAAAAATACTGTTGGAGAAAATCCAAGCATTTTTACTGTCCTAAAAGGTGATGACAGAAACAAAAAAAAAAAAATTAAAAAAACACATCATTGTAAAATCAATAAAATACCTTGACTGACAAACCGTCTCCAATAGTCAGCTAAGAATCATTTTTCAAGTACAATTTTATTATATCATTGAATTCAAATTTAATACATACCATTTATTACAGTGCCCCACTTAAAACCAACTATATAGCAGAGTGACTAACCTAGTTTTTTAAATTACATATGCCTTCATAAATATACACATATCATATAATGGTTATATCATGTATCTTAAAAATGGTTATTTTATTGAAAACATTAAAATAATATAAATAATCTGCTTTCATAAAAGACAAAATAAAAAATATGTTACTTTTAAATAGTTTAAGACCTTAACAAATATAAGTAGCTCACCTATGTATTTAAAAATAAAAAATAATAATAACTGTTGGTATCTAATAAATAATATGACATTATAATATAAAAAAATGTAATACTGCTTGTGAAACTCATTAGCATTAAGTTATAATTTAGGTATGCAAATAAAAAGAATTTAAAACACATTTATAATATTACCAAATTATTAAAAACTAATTAATTATAATTGGTGGATGATAAGATTGTAATGATAAAGTCTGTTCGGTCGCTAAAGACTGCATAGGATGATAAAAATAGGTTGGAATGGAATAGGTTGTGATTATTGTATAGGTTGCACATGTATTGGAAATGTTTGATAAGGATAATTTAAATTGTTATAGGTTGAGATGATGGTGTAGATAATTCTCTCATAATCACTTTTTGGATTTGTGTCCTTACTTTCAATTTTTGTTGTGGAGTCATGTTACCGAAATAAGGATAAATGGATTTTAAAAAATACATGTCCTCATTATCTTTTACTGAATTTTTTGATGAGTCTATAAAAGCTTCAATTTTTGTTTTTTCAAGTTGTAGTAATTGTTGTTCAAAACACATTTTATCCTGTTGTTTTTTTATTTTTTTTTGTTCACTTGGTTTAATTGTTGAGTTGTTTAACTCAGATATCGGCGCATTTCTTCCCGATTGCGTTAAGTTATTATATGCTTCAGTCTGAGGTAATAATGGATCCATAACTTCAATACTATGTGTCGTTTCCTTGTCGAGGTTGTCCTTACTTTCTTGACCTTCGTTCGAATCTGATTGTTGTTCGTCTGAATGTCCTAACTCAGTATCCTCGTCACAATCATCCGAAAATGTACCCGACGTATTTCTAGAAGTCTCTATATCTTTCAAAAATTGCATAGACACAAAATACGACCATTTTCCGTGATATTTTTCTAAGCTATCTTGTGACGATCCTGACTTCGGTTTTTTTACTTTTTTAAGTTCTTTTTTGAACTGATCTCTTAAGTTTCTCCACCTTTTTTTTACTTCATTGCCTATAGAAATTGACATATAATATAGTAATTAGAAACTTTTTGGACATTGTTTATCTTTTTATTTGATTGAAAAACAAATAACTGTATAATAACTAAAAAGATTTACATTTAAATTTTTTTTTTAAAAAATACGTGTAATAAACAGGAAAAAAACTCAAATTAAATGCAAATTCATGCGATAAAAATATTTTGTGTTGCCTTTGTCGTTGAATATAATGTATATTATTTTTTAGTTTTAATAATATATATAGAAAATATAAATAAAATAAAATATTATTAATTTTTTACAACCAAATTTATGTATATATTACGAAAATATAATCGTAATAAACTTTAATCAGAGTTAAACATTTTATTTCATAGATATCTAGCCACCGGAATTGCGTTCAGACCAATTGCTATGACTTTCAGAGTATCAAAAACCAGTGTTAGTTATATTGTTCTTGAAGTTTGTCAGGCAATTTGGACTACACTACGTGACGTACATATGCGAAGACCACCTATTAAAGATTTTGAAAATACTGTAGATACATTTTACAATAAGTGGAACTTTCCAAACTATATAGGTAGAATTGATGGAAAGCATATACGAGTAAAATTTTCAAAGAATTCTGGTAGTATGTATTATAACTACAAGCAATTTTTTTCAAAGGTTCTATTGGCTATTGTTGATGCCAACTACCGATTTATGTTGATTGATATGGTAAGGATAGTGATGGTGGTGTTTTACATAATTCAAAAATATACGTAAAATATACA
Source organism: Sipha flava (assembly GCF_003268045.1). NCBI lineage: Eukaryota > Metazoa > Arthropoda > Insecta > Hemiptera > Aphididae > Sipha > Sipha flava. The sequence goes on from NW_020272815.1 coordinate 666,434, forward strand.
TCGTATAAGGAGTATTAAAAGTGCCTAACGCGAAATTACTTTCGAATACAACAAACGTGGCACCGTTTGTATTTATAGGTGATGAAGCTTATCCTTTGCGAGAGCATTTGTTAAGGCCATTTCCGAAAAACAATTAGGTGACGAGAACATATCGTATTATAATTATAGGTTATCCAGAGCTAGAATGACTGTTGAATGCGCATTTGACATAGGGGCATCAAAATTTCGTATTGTGCAAAAATCGATTGAAACGAAAATCGAAAATGCTGACCATATCGTCAAAGCTATTTGTATTTTGCATAATTTTGCATTATTGATCTTGAAAAAAATCAGGTGGATTTAAAAACGATAGAAACTGAAAATGAAATATCAAGCACAAATTATTTAGATTGTATTCGAGGTGGCAGGTTTACTAATAGAACATCTCAATCCGTTTTAGAGATAAGAAATAGATTTGTACAATATTTTAAGCATAACAAAATATAATTTCAAACTATTTTTATTTTATAACGTCTTATATTATTATACTTGTTTAAATATTTAAATTTGATATTGACTTTACTGAAAAATATTTACTTATATAAGCTTTCAGTGAATGCTGTTATATATTGCCTATTACGTTATGAGTAATAAATGTCTTCCTTTATCAAAAAAAAAAAAAAAATGTCTACAAGAAAGTCTAATTAAATTTTTATGAGCGTTTTATAAAAGCTTTATACATAATATATATTTTAAAGGTGCATTGTATTAGTAAAATGCTATGATAATAATTAACATCAAATTAAGTTTGAAAAAAGTTAAATTATATACTAATATAAACTTATATATAATTATTACCATTTATTCCTGTGACTTTAGATACTTCTGTCCATGCCTTGCCTGTTATAAGCCTATCTCTGTATTTATTATTTTTTTTGTTCCACAAAACTGTGTGTTTTTGGATTTCAGAAATCAACATTTCTGTTTTTTCAACATCTGTGTACGACATGGCAATAAAAAATATGATCGATTAATTAATAAAAAACAAATTAAGTAATCAAAATAAATCTATTCTTGGCTGCGACGACGCATATCGTATGCGACGAAAAAAATATATTTTGTATTTCAAACCTGCGACTGCGGTGCGATATCGTGAATTCAACGCATGCGTCGGCAATTAGGACAGTCCGATCTATTTCTGAATGTTTGCTATTATTAGAAAACGCATGCATTCACCGCATTGCGATTTGCGGTGCGTGCACGCACCAGCTAAGACATAGCGTTAATAATCTATAGAAAGTAACAGTTGTGCCTTCTACTTCAATACTGCATCGATACCGCTGGTTTTGATGTAAAAATAATGCATGGAAACATACCTACTGCATAATGTGCATTTGTGCGTGTAAATAAAAAATAATATAGATGGTAATAATTATTTTCATAAAATATTTACCCATTTATAAATAAATTCATACAACTAAGCAATTACGTAAAAACCGTGGCAGTAAAACCGTTCGGACCTTATTTACCGTAGTGTGATGTAAATCAAAAATACACAGTTGTCTGCATAGACGCAACTAGGGTAAAAAAATCTGGGGGAGGCTACAGTCATCCTACCAAAATTTAAAATAACCCATAGATTATTCCTACTAACCATGTTAACATATTTTAGATTCTGAGCCAAAATGGATTTACTGCAATGTGTTTTTTTTAAAGGTCTGTTTAAAGATATCGTAATACTTTTGGTCAAATATGATACTCTTCTTAAATCTCATCTTGAACTAGGACCAAAAAATGGTACTTATTGTAGTAATATAATTCAAAACTATCTGATAACATCAATAAGTCAAGTTTTAAAAAATCTGTTGAAAAGTAAAGTTGTAAATAAAAAAATTTCAATTATTACCTATGAGACGAGCAATTTAGAACTAGTCAAAAGTCATAAAATATTTTGATTATGCAAATAAATGTCCAGTTGAGCAGTGTCTAGCAGTAGAAGTAACAATTTAAACCAAATCTCAAACTATTTTTAATGTTATAAGTGATGTTATCTGTGAATATGGAATTAAATGGGAATCAGTAATATCAATGTGTTTCGATGGCGCAGCAATGTCTGGTTATGTAAACAGAGTTCAAGCCAAATTCAAAGAAAAAAATGAAAGATCCTTTTTTGTTCATTGTTATGGACAACGTCTAAATTTGATTTTAGTTGATTCAGTTGGTTGGGATAATAGGATAACATTTGATTTTTTCGGTAATATTCAGTTGAATTACACATTTATTGAAGGCAGGTGTACTAAACACGGTATTTTGGAAAACATTTCTAAGACTGAAAAGTCAGTCTCAACAATACGCCGCGCTGACGCAGTTAGTTGCTGTTAAAAATAAATGATACGAATTTATTAATTGCTATTAATGATATTGCTAATAAAATAAAGCAGGTTAATGTAAGAGTTAAAACATTAGTGGTGTATGGTATGCACATACATCACCTGCGGTTTTAAATTGGAAAATAACGTGAAATATCTGCGTTCAATTTTGACGGCTCTATAAGATATATATATACCCACATCAATATTAATAAACATTAAGTAAAAATGCAGATTGATAAGTACCTATACATTAATAGAAAACAAATAGTTGGCACTCGGTAGATTAAGATCATATATTTTATAATATTATAATATTGCTATATTACGCCATGTTGTACTATAGAGGTTATTCTGCTTAATACAAAATTTTTTTGAATAAAAAATGTAAACATTTTAAACCGCTTGGTTTTCATTTTAAATTGATGAAGATAATTAGTTAATTTTTTTAATAGTTGTTCAGGATTCTGATCAAAGTGACTAAATAATTTCAAAACTTAGTTACAACCTATAATAATTTGTCAGTTATTAGTTAATTATTAATAAATACATTTTTTGGATATTTTGTTGTTTTTATTACCTACTGCATATTTAGCGATATTTAAGATAATATTATAGCGCATATTTGTGCAATTTTAAATGCTATAAACTCTCAACCCTGAAAATAACATTCCACATTTCTGTTATCATTAGCTCGTGCGCAGTAAATTATTATCAACCTACCTATGTATTATCAAATATTAAAACTAATGTTAATGTTATCTACTTTATAACTCGTTTATTATTTGTTATTTAAATTTGACAAATGAATAATTATATAAAGAAATAAATCAATACAAGAATATGATACTTTATTTTTCTATTATTTTTTGAATCAGGTAATGTGTGATCGGTATTGATTTTCATTTACCTATTGAAACTATGAGTATGACATATGATCAATTTATGGAATATGCTTTGGATTTCAAAAACCATTCGGACTCAATCGACGACGGTTGGAATATTCATGAATACAAAAACCAAATGGTAGAATTTATATTATTATTTATTATTGGTGGTTTTATGTATAATTTGATATGAAAAACACTAAAATATCAAATATTACATAAAAAATTCATAATATTTTGTTTGCAGACTGGGAGTATTATAAAATATTTAGTTAAAAAGGAGATGCAAAAAATGAATAAGTTTTTAGCCAATCCTCACAATTCAGGTTAGTTTATTTTCACTAATTATTGTTATTAAATTTTGTATTTAGTTTTGTATTTTATAGTTTATTCATAAACTAAATAATTATAAGTCCACTCATTCATTACATAGTACGAAGTATAATGAATATTACTTGTCATCCATTTCTAAAATAGTATTCTTTAATTTTTTGTTGTTTTTGACATTTTGTGTTGTAAGATTATTTCATACAATTGTATATATTTTAAATTTGCATATTTTGTATAGGAAGTATTTAAGACCAAAAATATATTTTACATTATATTTTTTAGGTGCCTACCCATGATGGTGTGATGGTAGAGGAATTAATTTAATTTTAGTTAAACATACCATATTTTTGAAAGGCATAAAAATATTATTATTTATTAATTTGATTCCGTTGTGAATAATAAACCTTCCAAAAGCTCTATTTATATAAACATAATTAAAACTCCTTCCTTTTAAAAAACATGGTTTTGCGTTTGATTTGAAGTTACATATTAATTACATGCAAATAAGATTCAGTTAGTCTTAAATTTAAATTATGAATCTGTTATTTTGGTTATCTTACATTATAATCAATATTTAAGATAAACCAAACATTTTTATTGAACAAAGCATATTATTTTTTATTTTTTAGAGTTTCATTTGGAAGAAGACAGTGAAACAATCATATGTGAATATCATGTGTTATACAATCCTAGTTATTCAAGTCCAGATATGTTTTTTAACATGTGGTTTACAAGTAATTACATTACATATGCATCAATTCAATTTTATTATACTGAAATAACATTTCATTTACTTTAACTTTTAGATGGGAAATTACTGTCAATAGAGCATATATGGTCACGGGTGCATTCTTTTGTTAAACAGCAAGTAAATAATGACAAATGGAATGCTATAACTCAAAAGGTCTACTAATTTTTGCTTTTTTCTCTATATTATTTGGACAAATATTAAGACTAAAATTATTTCAGGAACATCCGTTAAGTGGGATACCATTTTTTAGAGTACATCCTTGTAAGAATACTCATATTTTGGATAACTTAGGTGTTTCTTCTGTGAAAACTTTTGAGTAAGTTTCAAGATAATGACAATTTTTAATGAGGAAAAGTCATATGTAAAAATGTGTTTTAAAAAGATTTCATATCCTTAGTATTAAGTTTTATGTAGAATAAATTTTGCTACCAAATTTCTATTCATGAATATGCAATTTATTTACTTATAAATTTTCTAAAATAAAAATCTGAAATATAATTTAATATTTATACTATAATATCTTTTCATTACATAATGCATTTTTATTATTTTATAATATTCATTAAATTTATGTTTTCATTTCTCTAATGGTTATTTAGTTTAAGTATATTTTAATTGCAATTGTATATTTCATTTTGTATTAATTATGTATCTTTATTGAATGTAATAATTGTAATAATGTAATTTTTTTTAGGTTCAATCCCCTTACAACCTGGTTGAGTACTATAAGTTCTCTTGTTGGCTTAGAAATGCACTTATCATATGGTCATAAAAATATTGTTTCATATAATTAATTTTTAATTGTTCTTCATGCATCGTTTTAATATATAAAATTTGTTTTATTTATTTGATGTTTTACAATAAGACTAAATGCTACTTTACTTTAAAATTAAAATATTTATGCTTATTTTAAATTACGTGATTGTATTTGTTTTTTTTTTTTTTTTATTCAGATTTGTAAATTAAAAAAAGCGTTCCCAAATAATGTAATATTGTTAATATTTTTGATTTAAGATCAAATTAATTTTGATGTACTATACTTTATGTCAAATATTTTTGAACAAATTGTATTTATACAAATAATTATACTTAAAGTTAGAATACTATATATTAAATATATAGTATTCTAATTTTAAATAAATTTTATTTTTATACTTTTCTACATTAATAGTATTGTACATCATCTGGATTAAGACTAGACTTTTGAATATTGGTTAAAATATTTTAATAGTTCAATTAAACAATTATAACTTTTACATACTACCAACCATTGTATAAATTATTTTATATGGTAAACCACAGTTGAATTGAATAAATATTTAGTTAGATAGATATTTTAATTGATAAAATATACATAAATATTTTCATAGTATAAAAGTTAAAATCAATAATTTGTATAATTATATTTTAAGTTCATATTACAAATTTAAGATAATGAAATAAATATACTAAATTTCATTACACATACTTTATGTGTAATTATATTTCATATAATACATTTTTAAATTAATCTTTGTCAATAATGAATGATTTTTTTTATAATTAAACACATATTATTTATGAGTGTAGTATATCAATTTCATATTATTTTCATAACTGTTAAGTCTGTTAATTAGCAAAAAAAAAAATATACAATTATTAAAATATTATAAAACCATTAAGTATTCTAAAATAATGAGCAATATAATATGAAAAAAAAAAAATCGGTAAAATAAATTGCTGGATACTATAATGGCAATATTTTTGTTTCTTCTATAAACTTTAATTTAATATAGTTAAAAAATACATTTAAATTGTATACCAATAATATAATAATTATAACTTAACTATGCTCATTGAATTATTAATTATAATATACATTTTATTATTTTACATTTTTCTAATATATAATTATAATATTTAACATCAATGAAATACACATTCGTATATTGAAGATATAATAAACGATGACTGGTTGTAAATAAATTTTAAATTATATAATTTAATATTAAAAACTATCCTTGAGTTAAAGGTCTATTCTTATTACTCTGGACCATACACAATATAGTAAGAAAAAATTATCTTATGGTTATTAAACACGAATATTAAACAAGCTTCAATTATGTTAGATAAATTCAGACAATATTTTTTTACTAAGATGTCGGATGGGATTACTCCAGGCAAAACATATCTTGCATAATGTTGAGTACAGATAGACCATAATTAATAGTTTTAAAACTAGTTATAATAAAATGGTTCTGTTATTCTTTAAACTTAGCTTATCATATAGGAATTTTATTTTGTTCAGAAGTTGTCGGTTTAGTAATTAATATAAATTCTTTGTTTAACAATGTATAAATTATAAATAGTTCACATTAGTGGATATACTTAATGTGTAAATATCTAAAATTCTAATAATAAAACTTTCAATATCAATTGATTTTATACTTGGATACACACACACACACACACCACACACACACACATCTATACATATATTTTTTCAATATCATTTATCAGTTTATACAAATTATAATAACATAAGAACTAATATTTATACAAGAGTAAGTATATTATATATATTGATAATTAAATTAAAATTATATTAAGTCATTTTAAAAAATAAATAAAACAAATTAAAAAAATTACCTAATTACTTAAAAATAATTAATTGAAACTATAAAAAAAAGTGTTTCGTTAATTAATTATTACAAACATCTTTGAAACTAAGTAAATCTAAAATATGCACTATAATAAGATTATAACATTAAAACAAATTTACTATACATACATAGATAAGAAATTGATTATTAAAATGAAAATTTTCAAATTATTTTAAGTAATTTTTTTTAAAATTTGACTATGTGTTAATGAGCTGGAACAAATATAAGATTAATATTTAAAATACAATAAATAATTGTTATATGGAGACAAATTCAGTAAAGCTAGTAAAACCTTAAACCTAAATCAATGCAAAGAAAAAATAAATAGTTTTCAGTCAACAAACTTCCAACATTATTTACAACACAAATGCTTAGACATCAAAACAAAAAGTGTACAAGAGATTACCATTTCGCCAATATAGTAATAAAAAAAAAAAAAAAAAATACTATCATTATGGATAATTTAATTTGCCATAATAGTATGGTAGTCACTGTAAATCACACAAAATTAAAATTATCTCAAGAATATTCAAGACTATTGATTATTTTTTAGTTGTATCCAAACCAAGTCTTTGAATAAGATTCAATTTTTTTTTCAACTGTTATAGACTGATCAAATGGCAAATTCGTCAAATGTTTTTCTATGATTTTTTTATCCAAACCAATTACTGGTCTTTGTATTGTAGTTTCAGAACCAGTGTATATAACACTACTAATAAATACACTCCATTGTTCTAAATCCTTTAATTCTGTAGACGGTCGAACTTCTTCTGCTCGTTCAATCATATTCGCAATAACTGATATACCAAACTAAAACAAACATAATACATATATTTATGTAAATATTACTTTTAGTTTTGGAGGCAAAACATTTTAAATAAAAAAAAGTAAATTAAAGTATTTACTCACAACACTTATTAAGACAAATGAAAGATTTTTTTTTAAATATTCCGCAATTTGATTTAGTTCAGATAAATCTAAACAAAATATCCATTGCCTTATATATGGTAAAAACAGTAATAGGAGTTGGTCTTCATTATCTTTTGAAATTATCGTGCAAATTGAAGGACCAAAAAATACACTCCACAAAAATGATGGGTTTTTGAGATGTGGTAAAATTCTATGTACCAATTGCTAATAACAAAATTAAAACAATATATATTTAAAAACAAATATAACTATCAACATTTTGTCAAAAATATTTCCAAATTATACAATTAAAATTAACCACAGTAATAATTGAAAAATGATTCTTGATTACAATAGAAGTGTTTGCTTACTTTTCCTTTACGTATAGTCACATATGATACTAAATGATGTAAATGCTTAGTAAGAATATCAGTTAATTCATCAATGTACTGCTGAACAGCAGGTGCTGCTTGTGCTTTGTTTCTTATTGTATAATAAGTTTGTTCAATTTTCAGTAACGGTATGTACATCTATAAAATATATGAAAATTAAATGTATGTTTTATAAATAATTACTATCATATTATAATTAAATAGAACTAACATGTTCAATTTCTAAAAGGATCTGTTTTGAATTTTTTTGGGAAACAATAACACGATTTGTTGATGTTGAAGTAGGTGTAAAATCTTGTGTTTCAATATCAATCATTTTTCTTGGAGTTATTACGCTGCCAATCTAAAACAGAATAAAATTAAAAGTAAAATATATATTGTAATTTTTGAAATAATAAGTTAGTTAAATTATATGATTACAATTAATTAAATTATACATGATTTATAATCTTATAATTTTGATAAAAATAATTTTCATACAAATATAGACTGACCTATCAAATTAGTTTTAAATAAAAATGTATTTTAGGAAATTGCATTTAACTAAGCCAGCGTTTCCCAAACTGTGGTTTGTGGACCCTTAGGGGTCCGCACATTTAACGGAGCGGGTCCATGAACGTAAATTTAATATATACAGAGTATTATAATTTATTATTGTTTTTTAATTTTTATTTGTACTAAGGGGTCTGGCAGAAAAAAAGTTTGGTAAATGCTGAACTTGATAATCAAGTAGTTTAATCTGATTCAGATAATACATTTTTCATGTAACATTAATTAATAAATATTTATTGTGAATTAATTTATCAAACTTGTGCAACATTAAAAATAAAATTATAAATATTTATTGCAGTTACAGAACTGTGACATTTTTAAACTTAAGAGGTTTAACAACTGATATAGTTAGTAAATATTACATCAACAACAAAATTAAATATAACAATCTATGTAATTTTTTTTATTCAAATACTTTTGAACAATTATCTTAATTTATAAATTTTAAATTTTAAAATTTTTATATTTTTGTTAGTATAACTTAACAAGTTTAAATATAAGAATAAGCATAATGACTAAATATAAGTTTATAGAATTCAGACATGTTATATATTACATAAGGCAAAAATCAAATATATAAAGAGCTGTAAACCTAATGAATACGAACCAAAACTTTTCCTAAAGAATTTTCGAAGTGTAATTGTGTATACGAATTGGTAGCTCTGGATTGCTCAGGTTGTTGAAAAATACTGTTGGGTTTTGGTCCACTTGAACCATGATGACGTTTTTGATACATCTATAAATAAATAAATAATAAATATTTATAACATTTAAGTAAAATTTATTGAAATCATTATGACTATTCATGATTAATTAATTTATATTTTATAATACGTAAGATAATCCACCACTCTTGAATAATTATTAATTATACATATAATTTATTCTAAAAACATTAAAATTAATTATATTTTTATTTTTAAAGAAACTTGTAAGACCTCTTTTTAGTCCAACTTTCAAATACTTCCTTACATCTTCAAATATTTTTATTTTATATTTATATGGAAAATTATTATTTGAAGATAATACAGCTGATGAATTTAATTTTCATTACAATAATGAATTTAATAAATAATAAAAAAAAAAAGATAAAATATAAAAACCTCACAAATGCATTATGAATTAATTGAAAATAAATAGCATAGTTTTATGGCTTTTCTATTTCTACATTATTTTACTAACAGTGAAATAGTAATCTTCTTCTAATGGGTTACTGTTATGAAATTGTATAGTCTGTATTCCAGCCAGCCAATGTTTTTCCCTCAATGTCATAAAACCAGCACCAGAATCATTATAATCTGACTGCTCATCAAATGTATAATTTTTCTGCTAAAAAGTATAATTCCATTATTAATGATTGAAAAATAAATTTAAGTATTAATATATTTCTTCAATATTCAATTAATATATTTGAACAATAATTAAAAATTATAAAGTTAAAATTTAATCAAATAACAGGCAAAAAGCATAATACAAAAAATAAAAGGAATAATTATAATTTATAAATAACATACAATAAAATCTAGATAAGTGATAATATTAAGATATAAAAATAATTTTAATTCTAAAGGGTTTCAAATTGTCCAATGAATAATATGGATTCAATAAACTGAAGAATGGTTAATGTTAAAAAAGATATATTTATAAAAATATTACGGTAAACTTTTATTGTATTAAATTGTAATACATTTTATAACTAAAATTTCCAAACACTGCAATCAAAACTTGAATCTCAAAAGAATAAAAAAAATGTTTAAAGTATACTTAGAAAAATAAGTTAAATGTAATCGAAATAATCTTTTTATAATAACTCAATTATACAAACACATGAACAGACTGTAAAATAATAACTTTTTATATTTTTAAAATATTAACAATATACAATTTTAACTTTATAATATACTTAAAAATTTTAGTAACAAAAAATAATAATACAATACATTAATTATAAGCCAACCATTTTTGGATAATGTTGATATCCCATATTATTATTATTATATCTTTTAACATTTACTATATTTCTTGAAGTGTTGTTATTTCTTGGAAAATCTAAAATAAAAAAAAATCAATTTTATAATTTAAATACATAAAAAAATCATATTGATAGAAAAACTAGTTGTGTAAATCCAAAAAATTCAATTATTTCAAATAAAATTTATTGGAAAATTTATAGATTTAAAATAATAGTTATATATAAAAAATTTAAAGGATTACACATTTATCAACTAAGGCTTTTCTCTTTTTGTCCAAATTAAAATTTACAACTAACAAACCCAGATTAATTTACTTTGACTAAATTATTATTAAGTTATGAAAATTCAAATTAATTTAGTTTTCTATGGCACACATTAACACGAGTAATTTTATTAAAATTTCAAAATACATATTAATATTAATATTGTAATAATATAAATATTATTAAAATATGTAGTAAAAATTACTTTTTGGCATAGCACGCATGTTTGGTGCATTATATTGTGGAAAATCACGCTTGTAGTATGAAGGCATAGGTAAGTATCCTTGGTTCACCTCTGGTATTGGATGGTTGTAAGATGGACTTATTTTAACAGCATCAATCTACAAATAATATTGAAGCCTGTTTTTTATTATTACTAACTAGATCAATTATTAAAAAAGTACACATTCTAAAATCTTAAAACAATTTTTTTTTAATAAATACTACACTTAAATTAAAATGTAACGAAATGTTATATACAAATAAGACAAAGAGATGTTAAATACTAGGACTGGAGAGATTATGCATTATTCGTTTAACACATATAATTTATAAATATATAGTTTAAATAAATAAACAACTTTTTTTTTAGCTAAAACAAATAAAACTGTGAAATATAACAATTTTTATTACTTTATACATTATTTTTTCTGCAACATTTTCACACCAATAATAGCATCTATAATATTTATTACATGGTGCGGTGTAATGGACTTCCATATTTCAAATAATCATTAACGCGTAATCAAACTTATTAGATTAAAGTGGTTTATTTCGCTAGATTAGATTATTAATAAGGTTTTAAGTCGTCACCGTGGTCCGGTAAACAACGTAGATTCGTTATCGAGGCATTTTTCAAAAACAACGAATGTGTGACTGCAACACAGAGAGCATTTCGCTCTCGGTTCGGTTTGAATCCAAACAAAAGTGTCCCTAATCGCAAAACGATTTTGAATTGGGCATAAAATTTAAGAGCAACGGTATCTGCAATGCCTAAAAAATGGGTTGGACGTCTCAAGTCTCTAAGAACATTGGAAAACATTGCCGCAGTTCGGCCATTGATTATTTTTTTTTTTAAGAGGGTGGTGTCACAAATACCGTGACTTCCAACCAGTACTGCAAGATGTTGGAGAATTTTTTACGCCCGAAAATTGAAGAGTACAAAAATACTGATGCCTTCTGGTTTCAACAGGTGGAGTCACAGCTCGTACGGCCCGTTTTTCTCGTGCTGTTTTGTAAAAAATGTTTCCTGGTCGCCTGATCTTAAAGGAAAACATTACATGGCCTCCTCGCTCCCCTGATTTGAGTCCATGTGACTATTTCTTATGGAGATATCTCAATTCTGAAGTTTTTAAACATCGACATAGAACCATTGAAAAACTGAAGGAGGCTATCTATCAAGAAATCTCTACGATTTCACTCGATATGCTGGCGAGAGTGATAGAAAACTTACGAGAACGGATCCATATGTGTGTTGTTCATCAATTATTTAGATGATATAATTTTTAAAAAATAATTAAAAAACCTTATATAATAAAGTTTTTAAAAATATCATTTTTTTTCTTTTTCTTGTATAGTTTTTTTTTTTTATTCACCTCGGAAATGTGGGAGTCCATTATGTCGCACTCTGTATTATGACAATATCATTGATCTTTTAATACATTAAAATCAATGCAATTATTTAAAAATTAAAAATATGTATAATAAAATAATGTAATTCTAAAATTATTGTAATATATTTACACTCATTCCTAACAGGGAATTTGGTTACCACATGTTTGTGATACATAAAATGCTGGAGTAACTTTTATTGGAATTCATGCCCTGATGTTGACTGTGCATAAATCCAGGAATTAATAACAGCCCATAAAATATAATAGGATATCAAAACCAAATAGCAATACCAACTTACAAAACATAAATCCCAACCACAATCATTTATTTTCAAATTCGAATTTTCAGTATTTATAATAATAATAATCATTACACATAATTTAGTAAAATATTTATTGTGACGTTTATTATTAATTTATTTATTTCAGGGTGTATTTCAACTGTAAGTATAAACATTTCGTTTATATTATACTTCATTTTTGTAGGTTAGTATAAGTTCATTTCTACGTTATCACGTTTTGGAAACACTGACTCAAATCGAACATGGGTAATATCATTAGTTTTATAATTTCTTACTAAATTATTCGAATTAGGTACATGTATTATTATAGCAAATTTTAATTTGTCTAAAAAAATTATTTTTAGGGAATCCAGTCCTAGCCCTATTAATAAAAATAAAATACAATTAAATAAAAATACCATTTGTCTCTCTAAGTCAGCAACACTTATAGCTGATACTTTTGGTGGAGGTTTAGACAAAATATTCTCCATGTGTCCATTTGCGTTTCTGAACCCAGGAGGTGCATTGAAAACATTCTATGAAACATTTTGTTAGTATTCATATAAAAATATTAAAACATTTTACAACAATCAACATTCAGTTAGTACAAATATAGAACCACACTTAAGCAATTATCATAAAGGCCAGAGCAATTTTAAAAAAATTGAAGGGCAGTAATTTTCAGAAAAAAAAAAATTAAATACGATTAAATAAATAATGAATTTCGAAATTTATTTGTAAAATAATTCAAAATGATTAATATTATTGATATAATCTATATTAAACACAAATATTATCTTTATCATATCTACATTTCAAAAATAAATAAACACCATTTAGCTGTTAACTAAACTAATAGTTGCAAAATAAATCATTCATAATTTAACTAAAAGTTCTCAATTTTAAAGCTGATAATGCGAAAAATTAGCTCTTTTCATGATAGTACTTATGCATTTTATATATTATTCGATCATTTTTAATTACTTTATATGAAATAAAAAACAAGACAAAAATTAATTTTCTGTTGCGATAATTAATTTGCAAATAAAACAGTTAAAATAATGATGGATTATTTTTATAATTAAAATACATACCAATTATAATTTATTTTTAGTATTTTTAATACATTTATACTATTTTTATATAATAAAGTAATAAAAAATAAAATAAAATTAGTAAATTGTTAATACTCGTAAATTAACATATAAAAACTAGTTTATTAATAGAAATAAATAAATAAATGATTAACCTGATCCATAAATAAAGTATTATTATATTTGTAATGTATGACCGGTTTGGAATAAAAAATTCATCAAGTATATACAAAGTCAATAAAATCGAGACTGAATAAAAGGATAATAATGGAAAGAATACATTGAGAAAAATTGATCATTTTTATATAGAGAAAATTATTTTTAATAGTCTCCTATTAAAAATTATTTAAAATTAGTTTTTATTATAAATAGATATGTTAAGAAATATAAATACTTTGGTTGTTATAATTTATTATTATCTAAAATTCATTGATATAAGATATTATTTTTAAAATGAGTTTGTACATTAAAAATATTATTAAAATAGTTTTCTTTTATTTCATTGTGTTTGTTTGAGTAACTCTTCTGAAACTGAATTAATATAAATGATATCATGGATATTTCATATTTATAATTATTCTTTTATTTATAGTCTTTCTAAAATTATTTTAATTATAAAAATAATCCAACTTTATTGTAACTGCTTTATTTGCAAATTTTATTGACTTTATGTATACCGGATGATGAATTCTTAATTTGAAACTCGTTACACATTACATATATCATAATACTCTAAAATAAGTATTTATTTATATTTTTATTATTTTATGCTTCAAAAATTACAAATATTTTGAGGTAAGTTTTAATGACTTGATAAATAAAAATAAAAAATTTCTGGTTAGAATTTTAAAAATAATTGATTTTTTTAAAGATAAATTAAGATTAAATGTAAATGTAATTAAACTAATGAAGAACAATAAGTCATGATATTCTAAGACCTTTCAGAAAGATCATCAACTAATTTCAAAACTTGAAGTTTCTAAATTATAATAATTATTTTTTTAAATTTACTAAAAATCAAGTAAATAAATTTTGCTGTAGAAAATAACAATAGTAAATGAAAACATGTAAATATAATGATTGGAAAAACATATTTTTTTGTCTTATTTTTATTTGATAGAATATTTGAATAAAAAGCATGAGATAGGAAAAAAAATATTTATAGTAGAAAATATTTAATCAAAATAAAGTCATCAATTATAATTGAATAATTAATTTCTATATTCAAAACATTAAAATGAAGATTTGTTCAACAATTTTTTTCAGAAAGAAGTTGATAATTAAGACTTCAATGTAATCATTAATAATAGTATTAATACATGTTACAATAAATTCATATATATTTACTATAAATTAGTAAAAAACTCAAATTATTCACTTTTCTCCAGTTAAAAGCAAACATAAATATACACAATACATTAAAGCAAAGTAAAATAATTCTATAATATGTAATATTTTACTCGTGATGTAGAATTAGATCCTTGAACAGGAATTGGTCTTCTAATAGGACCACAGTTATTACTTGGTAGATTCATACACATACTTTGATTGGCAAAATTATAAGTATTTTGATATTGTAAAGGTGGCTAAAAGAAATTCAGGATAAATAAATATATTAATTACAAGTATAAGAAATAACATTTAAAAACAAAAACAATTTAATTATTATAAAATTGAAATAAAATGAAATAATTAAAAATACTAAAATACTTTTTATATGTATTTAATAAAAGCGTTAAAATTACCGGAATATCAAATTGGTGGTTATATGTATGCAGCTGTCTTAGTTCTCGTTCTAATTCAGGTAATGACTTTAAAGACTCTGTGAATACATTAGGTTCAATAGCTGAGGTTGTTAAATAATCATCATTTTCCTATTAATATAAAATAAATAGTTTTATAATTAACATTTACAGTTTAGTTTTATTAATATACTTAAATTAAATCAAAATATCATTAACAATAGTAAATTATATACCTAGTTAATTTATATGGTTCCATTTAAATATATATTAACCTAAATGTAAATTTAAAAAGTACATTTTCTATAATTATTTTTAAATTCAGTGTGAAACGAAAAAATGAATTGGTATGATTATGAGTGTTTTTTTTTGTTTTTTGTTTATCTGTGCGCACAATTTTAACCAAAAATATTGCTCAGAAAATAAAATAAAATATAGTTAACTGGATTTAGCTTATACTTATTTTTTTGAAGGTGGTTATTTTAACATTTTAACAAGCTGATTTTCAAAAAAAATTGAATTTTTGTTTTATTGTAACTCAAAAAAAAATAATTAATATGAGATTTGAAATTTTCACAGAATGCTTATATTACTTTTTACTATAGATAATTTTATAAGTATAATTTTTAAAAAATTTTGAGCTATTTAAAAAAATTGAAATTATAACATTTTCATAAATTTTTCGAAAATATCGATAAAATAATTTTGATTCAATAAAAATTTTTGAAAGTGAAATACATAGTTTTGGAATATTTCAATGAAATTTGCGCAGTTTATTCTTTTCTTTTTTATCTAGAAGTTGGATCAAAAAAATCCTACCCTATTCTGAAATTATGTTCTACTATTCTATCTCAACTATCATTAGAAATTTAAATAGATTCACATGACTTATTTCAGTCAGAATCATTTTTTTTAATAGCAATAGTACATTGATTTCGGTCTTAAAAAATTAATATAGCAATATCATTCATCAATTTTTGTTAGAATTTCTGGCAAGATCAGACCTAAATTTCTTCCTTTTTTTTATTAAATGGAGAAAGAATACAAATGTACACAAATTCAAATTTGGATAGGCATTGTATTTAACGGAACTTCCTACTTCATAATGATAATATATTTAAAATAATTTCACAAATAATAACAATAAATATTTTTTAATGAATTAACTAATATAATATCTGATGTTTTTTATCCTTAAATACTTACAGTTCCATCAGGCCATCTCTTTTTGGTGACTTCATCAAACTTTGCATATTTCTCATGATCAGTTTCCCAATCACCATCTGTTTAATAAACAATAAACAATATATGTGAGAGTATTGTGGTCAAGTAAAATAAGGAAGCTGGGTCTAAGTGCACAGTTCACGGTTCAAATCCAACTACTGGCAGTTTCAACGAGTAGTCATTCTGCTCTGGGAGAAGAAATTTCTATAGCCTATTTCACTCTACTTAAACCAACCCATTCACCTAACATTATATAAATAAATAAAGAATATTAATGGCTGTAGTACTGAAATCCTTCCTAATAAAAATAAATAAATTATATATTATATATTACTTAATAGTTAGTAAGTAAAACTTTATTTAAAGAATATGCTATAAGCTCAACAAATAAAAATAATAAAATAATACAATTATATAAAAAATAATGATCCTGAAAGATCAAAAAGTGATTTCATTAGAATTTCATTGGATTACAATAAATTTCTTACACTATCTTGTTTTCATATAATTAATACTTATATTATCAATAAAATAAATCATCATCTTAAGTATAAAAGAAAAGTCAAATCTACTTTTATATTTTCTATAGAATATAGAATTTTGCATTATAAGTACAACAATATAATTAATCATTAACTACAATATTACCTGACATATCATTCCCAAATGTTTCATCATTAAGAGCATCATATCTGTCCTCGTCATAAATTTCTTCTTCAAAATCATCATTTGTCTAAAAGGTAAAAAAAAACAATATTATACAGTAAAATTTGTTTAACCTCAATTCAACAGAGGTACTTTATTATAATTGTTACAGATTTAAAAGAGACAGTAAAATATTTTTGTGAAAAAAAAATTCTTTATTTATATTCAGCATAGAATTTATTAAATAAAAAAAATGTATTTATTAATTTACTAAAATGTAAATCTTAATATAAATAAAACATTTGATTTTAGAATACAAAAAAAAAAACATTTAAAAAAAATAAATGTTATTAAATTTTTATTTTTTAAATGCAATAACATAGACAGAAGAAAATAACACAAAAAAGATTTAATATAAGTACATACAACCATAGTTTTACTATTCAATTCAAAATAAAATTGTATAACAATGAAAAAAGATAAGTAAAAAACAACATATATACATATAAAAGGAAAGGTAATACATTACTATTCAAATAGTATCAACTTCAAAACTAATACTACTATTACTAAATCATATCTTTAGTTGAATACTTCATCTATTTAATATTTAAATCAATGATATGAGAAAAGTTGTGATAATCCATCAAAATAATCTATCATTTACTTAAAACCCATAAATACACTAGATAAAAAAAAACAAAAATTGTTTACAATTATTATAACCAAAATAATTTACAGTTCTATGATGTCATTTATCAATCCTATAGACTCAAATAACCAAATATGTATGGATTATATATAAAAAATAAATGAAGTAAAATAATACTGTCAGTTTTTATATTAAATTTGATGCACTTGAATCTTGATTACATTACAACATTAGATAAGGTTTTGAAAAACGGCACATTACTGTACTTCAAAACTTGATAGGGTCTGAACATTATATTTTATTTATCGTTTTGAATTAAGTGCAACAAGTTGCAAGCAGGAATCCGAATAAGATCAATGGAAATTGTAATATTGTAAAATGCATCCCCAATAAACGTTAAGCATATTTTAAACCACAGCTGTAGCGAGTAAAACTATCGAAACTTTTGAATGGTTTGGGCGTCCAGTGTTATTCAAAGTTCGTCTACAGTAAGATTCGGCGTTATAGCAATTAGTTTCCTTACTTGTTGATCCATCATAAAGTCGTTTCCGTCCATAATGAACGGTGTATACTTGTGTATTGGACGAAAAGCTCGTTTAATATTATTCTAAAGAGACGATGTCTTTGAACTTATGCCATCGTCTTTTGCTGTACGCTAACGAAAAACATGCACTAAATATTTTTAGTTGATAGAAATTGATAAGAGACAGTATTTGGAGGTTATATCAGTGGTTTGTTTACGAAATATAATCAATTTTTTTATCACACTTCCTAAAGTCTAAACCCAATCAAGCTGATTTACACACTAGATGATTCAAAATCGTCGGACGCGCGCTTCAAAATTGCGCTCTGTTTTCACACTGAATGATTTGTGTGCGTTTTCCAAAAATCATAAACGTTCCAAATGTTCAGTTCATTATATTTTGTTGCATACTAGATTAGTACTGCTGTCACTGCTCATTGTGGATGACTGCTGTTAATTTCCTATTGAAAATTAAATTTCGTTTTGTTTCATTTCATATTTTATTCTTTTTCTACGTGGAAGCGATGGACGTTATTAAAGCCGTATGTGTTATTTTTACATCATACAATAAATATAAAATATGCAAGAAACAGTAACGAAACAAAATTAAAAGACGACAATGGGTCCATCCTTTAGATTTAAAAATATCAAATGTGGTCAGCGAAACCGGCTTTAGATACGATCGACGTGTGCGACGGCAAACGGCATAATCAGGACGTGTGAGAAGCGTCAAAATTAGAATTAAATTTTATTAATCACTTAAGAAAAAAAAAAATTTCACATCGTGATTATTATTTTATCAGCATGTAAGAATTGGCCGCTCTTGTAGGTACAATTACAGTTTTATAAACTATCACTATATTATTACAATAATTATGTTTGTTCTATGAATGATTTTCAAATATGTGGCAAATATACACGTTTGAAAAATTATTTTGAGCATTTTTGATTATGAACGAGGCCCCTCCCGCTCCCAAAATTTTTCCTGTTAAACATAAGCGGACATTTGGTTGATTTTTTTTTTTTTGGGGGGGCTATAAAAATTCAATGTAAAATAACCTGCAGGGCCTTCGCCCCTACACCCCTTTCCCATTCACTAGTAAAACTTATTAGCATTAAAAATATAGATATGTTTGAATCGTATTAAAAAAAAACACTAAATAACGTATATTTAAAAATAATTAATATTTTATTTTAATGACAAATAACTATTTGTATTAGCAAAGATACTCAAAATATCATCGTTTTTTATATTTTTCGATATATCTTTTTCAATATACAGTATTCAAAGATCACTGAACCCATCTTGAACCAAGGATGTCCTTAGCTAAGTTTTTATTTTTATCATTGCACTGAAATTTCTTTTGCAAGTAGCCGAACTAATTGATATTGTTAATGCTATTGTAAATAGTTTTTTCTTATTTCTTATTTTACGATTTTCAAAAAAAAACGAACAGATAATTATAAAAACAACGAATAACATTTCTAACAAAGTTTCGATTTTGGGGGGACTATTAATATATGTGAGGAGTTAAGAACCCTCCCCTTCCCGATTTCCGCCTATGCTGTTTAAGTTTTTTAAGATGGAGGATTGTCTAAATAATTCTTGCACTGAGCACTGAAAGAGCTAAAGACCTGATGATCAGTTCCAAGTGACATTTAGGATTATTTGTGGCTACCTATTAGAATTCATGAAATTTATATATAGACATTTAAGTAACATAAATATAACAATTTTAGTTGTCTGTAACTAGAAAATTACGTCTTATCTATGACAAAAAACAAATTATAAATTAATGTAAATAAACGCGAGGTAATCGCACCGTTTAAATTATCTGTGTGTATTGACATGATGGAAATACAAATTAATATCAAATAATGTCTGTATACAATTATATACTAAATGGAAGTTTTTTGATTTAGACACTTGATATACTGATCAAATATTTTTATAGTTGATACTATTTACAAAAGAAGTTAGGAATAGTGGCGGATTCAGAAATTATTTACGAGGGAGGAGGGGCGCACAGCCATATATGTACAAATAGGACATATGTAAGATAAGTTGTAGTTTTAGAAACAAAGTTAAATTTAAAGAATTAACAATTAAGGAAATAAAATAATATATTATGAAATTACAAATTAATATAATATTTTATTTTCATAATACAAAATTAAGTTTTTATTATAATAATTTTCTTAATTTGGAATTTTATGAAAAAAATAAAACATTTAAAATTTAAAAAAATAACAGGTTTTTTACTATTAACATCGTATACGATTACGATATATATGACCTGGCTGTTATGCCCAAATAAGTGGAAATGTAGCGTTTTTGGGAATGTACTTATCTAATAAATAATCATTATATTATTTTTAAGCATAATGGACATAAAATCTTCTACAAAACATAAATGTTTAATAATAATTTTAATAATTTTTTTTGTAATTATTATAATGTTCCTATAATTTATGATAAAATAATTAGTGTTTGTTCTGTGCCACGGTTAAGGCGCGTCCAAATAGTATGCAAACACGACACGCAGCACACGCACATACAGCATTCATCAAAAACGGTCATAGGCCTCTTTCACATGTGACGATTTTCTCCGTACGGAAAAAAACCGTACGGTTTTTATCCGTGAGCCATTAATAGTAAACTAATAAAATTAACTAAAGCTTTCACACTGGACGGAGGCGGGTTTTTTCCGTACGGACGATTTAAAACAGCCGTCTCAACGACTGAAATATACGGCGACCGTGCCGTCGCCGTCTTATCAGTGGCGTAGGTGACTACGCGAACGCATTCACAAAATACGATTTTTATTCGTCTGCCGTCCGTTTTTGTGGTCACTTGTACTAAAGCATTTTAATATTATATATTATTAATTAAAGAATTTGTTTTCGTCTGCGCGTAATTCTTTCATTAAAGAAACGAATGTCCCCACTTCATCTCTTCTCTGATTAATTGGGTGCACCCAATAAATACGATTTCGTTGTTTTCGATACTTTTGAATACGACGATATAAAAAACACATGGCAATAATGCGTTTTCAATACATGTTGAAAGCCAACTGAGTTAAAATTAAAATATATAACCAAATGTAGACGATTCACGGGAAAAATACGTTATGTGTGAAAACAAAGTCTGTACGGAAAAAAATCGTACGGATTTTAACCGTACGGACGAAACCGTCTCGTATGAAAAGGGCCATAGTGTGGACGCGTTTGCACACATCACATACAGCGCATACGTGTGTATTTCGTGTTTGCCGGATTGTCGGTACATCAAAGAAAATTATGACTACTATTGGACGGGGTTTTTCATGATTTTGATGTATTTACTGTTTGAATCAAAGTTGGAACGCGACAAAAATAAAACGATCATTGTCACTTTGTCAGTGTACAAGTACGGTGTAGGTTATAAATTATAGTAGTTTTTTCAAATTACATAATTTAAAATGGACTTTACTGACGACCAAATATTACAATTAATCAATGAATATGAAAAATATCCCGTTTTGTGGAATCCTAAATTTCACTAACCCAAAATCGGCGATTTTTTTTTAATTTACGTTTTTGTTTTTTTTTAACTACACTATTCATTACTACGTACGCGGCACAAGCAATCATTAATTTATCATCCGTATCACTCATTTTTTAACAAAATACCTATAACCACTCTGGACGAATACGAAAATCCAACTGTGTTCAGTGTTTACGCAACTTACTTCATTCATGTACAACACGAAAATCAAATACACTAAATACTATGTGTACGGTGAACGTGTGTGCAGTATGTGATGTTTGCAAACATCACACATGATTCAAGCGCGTGAACTGTGTGTCATGTTTTCATACTATGTGGACGCGCCTTTAGACGATAACAATACGAAGACGATAAAATAAACAAAATCTCGGAAATCCTTATAAAAATAGAATTTTGGCACAATACGATTGTGCTCGGTAACGCCGTACTAATTCTTATCAGAAAGTAGGAGAAATCTATCACTGTTAATCGTGCCATTGATTTTATAATATAATATAATTGTATATTATAAAATAAATGATCGAGCCATAGGGGCACAATGAATTTGTACTCACCGTCTAATGACCGTATAATATAGTATCAGTATGTACGTAGGAGCACCCGTATTTCATAAACATTTTTTTTTCTTCAATAATATTTTCAAATAATATACCAATTACCAATAATATTATGATTGTTAGAAGAAATACCATTAGCATTCAATTTTAAATTATTCTTCCTTCTTTCAATTTTGTAGATGGGACACATGCCCGTGGCCCCATAGCACGAGCCGCTACTGTACTGTACTAATGCAGAATAATAATTTTATCACATAAATAAATTATCGGTTGTAACTTGTATCCTGCGAAAATTTAATGTTATATTTGGTATGTGTTATTATGTCTTATATTCTGATGAACTGTAATCGAGTAAGTTTTATTAATGGTTTTATATGTATACATATCTGTATATAATAATATACAATTTATTTTTTCGTTAAAATTTTATTTGCGGCCCGCGGAGTAAACTAATAATCAATATAACCACTTGATACTTCGAGTTTGAAAAACCTGTAGAGTTGCATGCCAACCGTTTGATCATTATTTCAGTTACAAGTAATCTAGTCAACGCTTGGATGTAGGTATAATAATGAAATAATTAATATTCTTTATGATTAGTTGGTTTATCAAACTGTTAAAATTATTCTAAGTACAATAAATTAAAATTAGCTGTTAAAATTCTAAGTCCTGAAATTAAACTTTATAAAAATATTTCTAAATGTTTTTAAGTCCAGAATTAAACTATAAAAATAATTAAAAATATTTCCAAGCAGTGCTCGAATTGGGAAAAATTAAGTAGAGGAGCTCAGTCCAACGATTTAAAAACTGCGTTCCACATGCGCAATTATTTGACACAGACCTGTGGGGGGCTTCGTCCCTCTTCCCCCCTTCCACCAACCTTAAATATATATATGAATACCACTTATCAACTACACAAAAATTTAAATTCCAAATATAATATATTTTGATAGCAATACCAACATCCTATATGTTAAAATAAAAAATAAAAATAAAATAATAATTAACATAGGTAATTGTAGGCGATCAGGTAGTCTCATGAATCGAATGATATAATCATATATTCGGTTTTTGTTTTTATTTATTTTTACTCTTTAGTGCGGGCCACAGCCTTACAAGATTAGTCTAAGGTCGTGGTGAAAGCATTTATTTTTTTCCGAAATGACGATATCGTCGATCGCCAATATTAATAACAAACCGTACAATGTATAAAGTATAATACACCAAATTCACAGACGTTACTATTTATATTTTGCCAGAAATGATGACGTTGTCCCTTATCATAACCATCATATAGTCTTTAATTATAAAAATAGTTTTGATATTATAAATCGTAAAATTCATTTTCCATTTGACGTAAATTGAAATTCACATAAAAATTATTTTGGACATCAATTAGGATGAACGTGACGCCCCCCATTCCGGTGAAAAAAATATAATTGGGGTACGCAAAAAAAAAAAATAGTAGCGGAGCTCCGTCCCCCTGCGCATCCTCCCAATTCGAGCACTGTTTCTAAGTCCAAACCGTGACATACACTAGCGTGATGGTGTTCAATGTCGCATAGCCAGAACTCGTCTGATTTGTCCTTGTTTTAGAATCCCTTTTATATCTGATATATGCAAGCCGGGCCCACGCGCTTACATATGTTACAATTAATATGTTTATGATAATAATATAATATCAGAACATATCGTATTTGGCCGTCTGGGCATTTTTTCAGTGTTTATTCATAATAATATTTCAGTACAGAAATAAGTATATTTATACTGCTAGGTTTCTGCTTCGTGTTATATTAAAATAGTGTAAGTACCAAGTATCTAATATTAAATATATTAAAGTATATACCACATTTGTTTCATAAAATATCAATTAGCGCACCCCTGTTATTATTATCTATTTATATAGCTAGATAGAAATAAATATTATTACTCTTTTATTTATTTTCATTATTAATAGGGTGGCGTGCGGTCAAATGACTGAGAATAATGTATAAATAAAAACTTAGTAAAAAACAAATAAAGTATATTTTTGTGTACACAGTACAGTGAATAGCAAATTACTGTCAGAAATCCCATTCCGCGGTAATCGTAATTTTTGGAAGGTAATCACCGATTATTTTTCAATTATATTTATAAAATTTTACTTGTAAACCTGTTTGGCGTTTATATTATAAAAATAAGTAAAACTGTTTTAACAATATATTCATTACTCAATTATTGCTGAATTACATGCAACACAGCACCGTGCACCGTCCACCAGACAATTTTATACGGATTCTACGGATTCTCTCTCTACAGCGCGGTCTGTAATCTGCTGTCACAAGTATTAATAAATACTTATAATTAATGTCACAAAATTAATAAACACATCTATAGTTCAGTTAAAATTCTTTGAAAGCTTTGCAGCAAAAAAAAGTAGAAAAATTAAATTTAAGTAATAATAATATTAAATTTGTACATCATATGTAATAATAATTGTAATAATCAAAATATAAAACTAATAATAATAACACACTATAACTTTAAATAAAATGATTACATTTTGAAAAGAATTATATGATACCAGTATTAGTACTTCTCATAAAAATTAAATTTGTTATTAGAAATTACATAAACTAAAAATTCATGTTTTTTTATTTTTTAGGGGGATTTATTTTTGAGTATCATGAGTAGGGAACGGATTTATATGTAAATGCATATTTTTATTAAAACGAGATATTTAAGATTCGATAAGAAATGTTTATGATTTAAATCATTCCTATTAAAATTATGATACTTTTATTTTACATATTTTGGTATAATTACATATTTTTAAATATGTCACTAATTTTTAAATATTTTAAACATATTTTTATCATTTCATCATTCATACGTCTTCTTCGTACGAAAATACAAGAAATTATTTCTAAATTAGATCCAGAAACTTTTATCGCTATTGGAAAAGCTCAAAATATTATGCAAAATGAAACATTGAAAATTATTTAATTTTAATTAAAAATAATTTAATAAAATTATTAATAAAAAATATATCCCCAAATTATAGTATGCAAATTGTTAAATCAGCGATTAAAACTCGTAAGCGGACTAATAGATGTCGTAAAAAAGAAAATTCATGCTATTACAGAAAAAAATTCCAGGCAATATTGATTTTAAAACAATCAATGACATAATGAATGGCAGACAACCTTTTAAAAATTTTGAATTATCGCCTTCTGATAGTATACACTTGAAATATGCTTTTAATACATCGGTTGATGTGAAACGATAATTTAGCCGTTTTAAAAATATTTTGATACCTAATAGGCAACATTTAGCATTTGATAATTTACAAGATATTGCAATAATTCAATGCAACAAATCTTTTTGATAATTTAATAATAATAATCACTTTTTTTTTTAAATTTTTTTTTCCCCACATATTTGGATGTTTTTAGCACATATTTTATAAATTATACTTACATATATATGTACATATTTCTGTATTTTTATTACATATAAATCCGTTCCCTAATCATGAGCAATTTGAGATAAATTATTATGTATTTTCTATGCATAAGGGCTTCACGCCCTTATGAAATGTATCTCGCCCAGGGCCTCGAAAATTCTAGCGCCGGCACTGTATACAAGTGTGTGTG
The DNA here is from genome assembly GCF_003268045.1 of Sipha flava. Lineage (NCBI taxonomy): Eukaryota > Metazoa > Arthropoda > Insecta > Hemiptera > Aphididae > Sipha > Sipha flava. Next base: position 692,997 of record NW_020272815.1, read on the forward strand.
TATATGAAAAAGATAATAAAAATATGATATTTGAATAATGTTTGCTCATTAGATCACATTTGTGTGAAATGTGGATGTGGTTAACAATCAATAATCATTTATTTCCTTGCTTGAATTTTGTGTAGCGTATGGCATATGATAGATGTGGTTTAATATTTATAAGAGTTCATTTATTATACATATTATGTATCATTATATACTCTTGCATATCCATATGTAATGCAGGGTGATTATGGTATTATTGTTGCTAAGTACGTGGAACACGACAGTAGTATATACTCGTATTACACATGCACTTAAAAATATCAAAATATGCATTTTTAATATTTTTACAAAATACAATTTAAATACTGATAAAAAAAACCTTAGTTCAGAACATTTATTTGTTTTATTATATAATCAAGATGATAATCTAAAAAAATATTTTAATAATTTTCCAAATTCCTTTAACATTTACACATTTTCATGTTATAAAAAAAAAAAAATTAAATGAATATTTATAAAATGTACAGTTTTAATTATTTTAATTTGATATTATTAATTAATAAAATAGAACTTCTCAAATATGAATTTTAAGTAACAAAAATAACCTAAAATATATAAAAACATATTCCTGAAAAATTATAAGTAAAAATAGTATAAGAATTATTCACCAATTTGTGTTAAAAAATTAAAAATTCCTGTAAATAAATATACATTTAATTAATATCCTTAAGTTATTAAGGGCAATGTTTTATTTTAATTTAATTAATACTTTTATCAATTATTTTATGAACTCGCAAATTTACGCTTCTGATCTCCATTTCCATTTTGGTAAAATCTATGATACTTACTTGGGGTTTTATCAGGCCCTATTATTTGTACAATTTCGGACTGCACACTTGATTTTATTGCTTTAAATGAAAATTTAGTATCGCTACTATCTTAGAAAAAGGAATATATTACATACATAATATATTTATATATGCATTGAATTTTAAAAAATACAATAATACTCATATTTCCTAGTAGTTGGCTTATTATTTAATTTTTGTTTTGTAGACCGTAGTGCACACTTGTACATTCGTGGTGCACATGTGTGTCGGGGTGCACATAAAAATAGGGCCTGCGTTTTATTCCTTTCTAAGCTAAATAATTATTTTTAAAGTATTATTAAAGGAACTCTCATGATCGCAATCAAAGACCACAATTTTATATCCAACAAAATATACGGCAATTAAAAGGCGATGGTTGAGGCCAGTCTGTTCTTGGGTTTGAATTCGACTTTGTTGATTAATATACCACATTTATCACAATTTTTTTGTGAAATAAATATAATTAATTGTGAAATTTTGTAAGTTATGCAACTATAACTAAATTGATGTAGTTTTGTGTAATTTATGAATTAAATGTAATAAAGACAGGACTTTAAAATTCACATATTAGCCATGCGATGGACTACGTACTAATAACAATGTAGCCCATTAATCTAATGAAATAAAATTAATACTGAAATGTATTTAAATTATACTTATATTTTAAAAATTAAATATTAATGTAAGTACTAATTGTGGTAAGGTGGGTCAAAAATTTCCAAACTTTTTTGGCAGGATCATCCTTTTAAAATAGTAAAACAGTTTGCTTTTGTAGAACCTTAATAGCAGAGGCGTATTTATAGGAGGGGGGGGGGGGGTTCCCACCAACTAAATAAATTACAGTGTTCAAATTTTTAAATTTCGATCAATTTGAAGTTTATTAACTTTGTAAATTCAAATAAAGAAAAAAATTTAAAATTTATAAAATTAATTAATTTAATAAATTTATCGTTATATACATAAAAGAACAGGCCTTTTTTATATACCCATTTTGTGAAGACGTTATTAAATTTTTTTCAATTTTTTTTTCACAGAATTGTTCCAAATACCTTCCTAAGTGTCATCACGTTACCCGATTTTCAAAATTTTGATTTTAAAGGGTTGACATCGGTAAAAAAATTTTACATGTAATTTGTATATCTATATTCATATAATAATAACAATAGCAGTTGACCGATTACGGTTACTATGACTTATGTAGGATTGTATGGAAAACCGCGTTATTTTGACAACCACAAATAACCGAGCTGATTCAATAAACTCGCTAATAATTAATGGATTTCAAGCTCTAGAAATAAATTACTTTTCTATCGATACAGTCATTAATAGTGGAGAACAGATATATTTTCCTATTGAGTTTTTAAATTCACAAACACCATCTGGTTTGCTGCCTCCTCATAAAATATCACTGAAGGTAGGAGTTCCAATTATATTATTGAAAAGTTTGAATTCTTCTATATAGTGGGACTAGGATCCGTGTAACCTATCTTACAAAAAATATAATTAAAGCTGAAATTTTGACCTGATGTGTTAAGGGAGAAAAAATATTTTTACCGAAAATACCATTATACTCCTACGATTTTACGGTTAAGTTTAGAAGAGTTCAATTACCAATAAAAGTCTGTTTTGCAATGACAATAAACAAAACCCAAGGTCAGACTTTAACTTACTGTGGTGTAGATTTGGAATATATGCTAAATTATTTTTCAAGTTATTATTTTACATAATATCAGAAGTAATAGCGATTGCAATATCTGAATCAAGATTTGAAATATCTTCTTTCATTTAGTTCCAATACAATAATTGTAAATTAAATAAAAAACTGTATTGAAATGGTATGAAAATGAGAAATATTAACAAAATATGTATTTACATCGAAATATGTGAAAATATATAAAATAAAAAAGGTCTCATATTATTCAAGGTGTATGAAACGTGCTTATTTTTAATCGGAATTGAGAGATTCACATTCAATAAAATTATGTAATTATACAAAAATCCGCGCCCTAATTATTCCAATGGAGTTATTGACGAATTCGCAATTAAAAGAAGGAAACTAGTTGATCATGTAGTTTATAATTAACGAAATTAGATTTTTCAATAAGATAAAAAAACAGATAAGTATTTAATTTTGACTATTTTATACTGATTTATAAAAAAAATGCATGATGACACCTTCCCCCCTACAAAATTATTTGCAAATACGCCACTGCTCAATAGGCTCAAGAACTAAATTTAAATACATTTCTGGGTAACGACATACACTTTTTAGTTTGTTATTATTAGTATTGACCGATTTTATAACTTAAAATAATACATAACATTTTCTTTTCTGTACTTACCTTTTGTTGCACACAAATAAATACATACTTAAAATATAGGAAAACGTTTTTTTTTCTTCAAATAGAATAAAACAGAAAACATTTCTTAATATTTTCACATATCTTGTGAAAATATTAAGATTGTCTCATGTAAATAACACTAAGATTCCGTGGAACATTTTGTAAACCACTGGTTAGTCACTATAAGGTGATAAAAATTACTTAAACAATTTGTATTTTCAATTTTGTTTTTATCTTTTATCGTTTTTTTATATTTACTACTATCTTCAAAGTTACCTTAGTTTTATTGAATATACTTAATAGAAACATATACTTAGAATATCTGTATATATATAATTAATTTTCCTGAGTGATTCATCATAACCAGAACCGCTGAAGCTATGATTATAAAATTTGGACAGCAGTTTTGTTTTATGATGTAGACAACCACTAAGAAAGGATTTTTTAAAATTTGACCCTTAAAGAAGTTAAAAGAAGTAAAAATAAAAAAAAAATCACCTAGTCGGAACAACTGAAGCTACGAGTTTGAAATTTAGTAAATTAATTTTATGATACAAAAAACCCTTAAGAAAGGATAATTCAAAATTCAACCTCTACAGGGGTTAAAAAGCTTAAAAGAGGTAAAAATGGAAAATATTGATAAAAATTATATTTTAATATGCACCTTGATCAGTGCTAGGTAACACAAAAAATTAAACATGGGAGAAGCTGGGTTATTCAGCTAATGTAATATATAATATAAAATAAAATTGTAGATTTAACCTCGAGTGTATAAGATAATACCACAATATTAAATTATTAACATTTTTGTAAATGCTTTTTCTTATTTCCTACCTGTATATTTAAGAATCAAATTTGCTTGGTCAATAGCTTTAAAGAGGTAATAGTAGTCTAATATAATATAGGAAAATAAAGGGTTAAGTTTTGGTAAATTATGTAATTTTTAATGATAATTTATATGAGTTGAAATATTTAAAATAAAATGATGATGAAAACTAATAATTGATTATTAAAAACTTAACATTGGATGAAAACCAAATAATATTTAAATTTAAAGAAAGTTTTGATAAAAATTAAATTTAAAATATGTATCATTTTCGACAGTGAACTACAAGGAAATTATTATCCCATGACCCATTTAATTCCATTGTTAATATAAAAACTATTAATTCTAAGACCCTATATATTTGTATACATTATATACATATATTTGTTACTAAATTTTATATTAATATGGAGCAAGCATTTTAATAGGTCTAATAAAAGTAAACATAATTGTTAAATAATCTTGTCTATATAATTAGTATCATAGTAAATTAAAAAATGTATTATACGAACATATTTATATTATATACATTAATTAGACTAATCTAAAATGAATAATTAAAAACTAAAAAATTAAATAAATTATGATAAGCTTAAAGAAGAACACTTGAATTCTTGATAAATACTAAATTTTAAAGAAAATGCTAAAGTAGAATTCCACCTTACAGTTCTAAAATTGTTCTTTCATTATCATTTCAAATAATTTAAAGAAAAATGTATATTTTCTATAACAGCAAAAAAAAAAAAGATAATTTTTAAATTTGTTCCAATTCAAATAAACAAATAGTTTAATTAATCCAAGTTATAGCTTTATTATCTTACCCAAATTAAAATTCCATCTGTATTAATTTATTAAGTTTTGCTAGTATTTAAAATTTCAATCCTCGATGTTTACGCTTTATTCGTGCATATGGACCTATGCTAGGATCCATTATGAAATCGTATAAGACATTTGTCCATGAATTATGTTGAGGTATATTGTCATAATACTCAGGTGCGATTTTTTTAACCTACATTTATAAAAAAAATGATTAATACTGCTATATTAATAATGATAATATCCTTATATTATAACATTTTACTAAATCATTTGAATATAATAATTATATTATATTATAATTAATGTAATAATTGAAATCACTTAATTACTCTTCAAGTAAAAAAAAAAAATCATTAATTTTTAATAAAATAATACTTAATAAGATAAGATTAATTATAATGTAAGTATTTTTTTAAATCATAATAAATGTTACTTAGCTTTCCTTTCAAAAATTTAATTATAAAAAGCAAAATGGAAATTAATTAAAGACATTTAAGATCAAAATTAATAATGCCTCTATATTCTTGTAAAATTTCAGTTTTCTTTCATTCCTTTTCAAATTATTATATAATACTTTTATTTTCTTAAATCAATTTGAAATAGTATAAATTATATACAAATGAAGAACACAGTCAGACAAACAGTGCTTATTGATCTTTATATAGTAGCCCATCCATCTCACCACAATGAATCAATAACCGATTTACAAGCCATTTCAATTTCTTAACTCAGAGAGTAATGTATTAAATACACTTTATTATAATACATTGTATTATAATTTCTATAAAGCTATATTGAATACTTACTTGCGGGAGTTTAGAACCAGGTACAAATGGAAAATCATGGTGTTCATTATGATATCCAACATTGAATGTTATGAAATTTAATGGGCCATAATATGAGTATGTTTCATATCCTTTATGGAACATATAATGTTCAGAAATGAAATGTCCTGCTACTGGATGTAACCCCATTGCCATCAATGAACCAGCCAACATATAAGTTAGTACCTTTGATCCTAAGATAATGTTTAATTCACAAAGTATTATTACACTATATTCATTAAATAATGTTAGTAATTTAATCTGCCAACGTTTAATTTTTACATATAATAATTAATAATTAATAATGAAATAATTAGTTAAAAAATATAAACAATATGTTTTATAAAAATGTAATACTTTTTGAACTTGAAAATTTGATAAGTAAATATTTTTAAAATGTATATTATTTTTAAAACCAATAGATTTAAATTACTTTTTTTATACATAATAATATCAACTCAATTTATTGATACATTCCATTTAATCAATTTTAAGGAAATATACAAAAATTATTTCATTTTTCAAAAACTATTTATATTTTTTTAATTTAACTTCTAATAAGTATTACTCATATGCTTTGTTCATATTTCATTATTTAATAGGTATACGGTTAAATTGATATTCAATACACATACCAAGATATAAATAAACCAAATAATTAAACATCAATTGAATAGAAACACTAATGATTTCAAGTGCAGTAGGACTTTTCGGATAAATAAACATAGGTCGGAGGGCATAGAAAAATGGCTGCAACAGTACCCAAATAAACTTTCCAAATGTTGAATTAAATAATTTTGCTTCGATATATGTAGGTATATCTGTATCAAGCTTCTCATCACCTTGGTACTGTGAATTAGAAAGGCATTTTCTGATAGTTAAATAGCTATATTATATTTTTATTTAATATTAAATATTTGTATCAATTTATAATTAATGAAAAACAGAAACTTGCAGATATTTAAGAATTTATACTCGTATATAGAAAGAATAAATTTAAAACAAAATATAACTTTTGAAAAAATTATTTTACTTACTCGATGATGTTCTAAATGATAGTGCTTAAATGTAACAGAAAACGGAAGACCAATGGGCAAATTAGCAAACATACCTAATAATTTATTGTACATAGGATACTTAGGTCCAAATCCCATGTTATGAGCAATTTCATGTATTGCTAAAAATTGGTACTAAATTATTAATTAATTTCATTGATTGTAATCAACTTTAAACAAAAGAAAAAATTGTAACCTTACCAAGCATTAATGAGTGATTTACTACACCTCCAAAGCAATAAGCTAAAATTATTACAATTGGCCATTTTAAATCTTTTATGAAATAAAATGATCCTAATTGCAATATTGTTGTGATTATAACAATCCATTTAAAATTTTTATCTGGGCCATAAAGTTTCTTGATTTCTGGGTGTTTTTCTGAAATAAAATAATTGTTAAAAAATATTAAATAATAAAATAAAATAATTATTTAATAAATAAATCTTTGTACTTTATACAATATGTATCTATAGTATGATATTTCAAATTTATTCCCCTTGAATTAAATTAATAGTAATATAATAGTCAGTATTGCTTATAAAAATGTTAAAGTATCATGTCAATTATTTGCAGGAAATTTTTCATATGAATAATAATATAGATATAATACATTTGTGCATGGAAATTGTCTGTAATCAAAGGAAGGAAAGGGGGTTTTAAGACTATAAAACAAAAAATTTGAGGATCTTGTAATGGATAAACTAGAAATATGTAAGAGTATAAATATTCAAATGTTAATATATTTAGCTGACACAATACAATTTTGTATTCATAATTAAAATAAATGTGAGTTATTATAAAAACATAATTAAATCAAAGTTTATTTTCATCAGGTACCTAATGGTTTATTCAACAGAAATAATAATAAGTATGCACACATACTAACCCAAAACATGAAAAAAAATCAAAACATCAGTACTTGATCTATTGATCTATTCTATTTTAATTTACCATAATAATTAATAAATAATAACGGCTTTGAAATACACAAAAGTGACCAACTACTGAAGCATTTATGGTTGTATTAATATCTAAACATTTCAAATTTAAGACATAGAATTTAATTTTAATGAAAAGTTAAATCAATAAAAATTAAATTACATATTTACATTATAATTATACTTTCTACATGGCTGTATATTGTTTTAAATATATTTACTATTTAAATGTATTGAAACTTTGGAAATATTATGGAAAAACAAACAAATTATAAAAAATTTAGAAGAATAAGATAAGTGTATTTTCAATAAAGAATTATATCAACTATTTATTGAATATGTGTATACTGTCACTAAAGTAGTTAGTTTACTTGATAGTAATTTATAAATTTATTTATTTTTATTTTATGTATCTAACAGTAAATAGCAAGTAAATACAATTAATTTTCAAAAAATTAAATTAAAATTAAATTACAATACGTTTTGATTTTATAAAGTAAAATGTGTAATAGTTTTTATATTTAATAATATTGAAGAAGAAAATTTTTTTTTATTAAATATATTGTAATTATTAAATGACAGTAATAAATTATATTTTATTAGAGAAGTATGGTATAAATCAGGGGTGGGCAACTAGAGGCCCGTGGGCCGTATTCGGCCATCAAGCCTTTTTATCTGGCCCGTTCTATATTTTCAAATTACATCATACAATTTTAAAATGTGTCGTCTATACTCTATCTTATTGATATAATAATTTTTATCTGGTATTAAACATTGTGTCTAAATGTCATATATATGTATACGTAAAGATGTTAAAATACGGTATTTTATTTATTTTTTTATATAATACCGTATTATACCGTATAGAACCTTGCATTATCTTAAATTATAAGAAATTTAACAAAGGTTATCACCCCATTGTTAGTTATGAAATATAAATTATTTTAATATGGAATAATTAAAAAAATTGTTTAAAAAGTTAGAAAAAATTAAAAAAAAACATATAATACAAGAAATATTCACCAAATTCATGAAATGAATATTTCAAAAATATTTAGTCATGCTATCGATTTAAAATTATGATATAGGTAACATACATATGTATTTTATACATAGAAATGCAAATTTTTTAAATATAAATAAAGAGAAAACTATACTTAATACTTTTATAGTTATATAATATCTCATTGTACCTATATATTTAAAATATTTGAATATTATAATAGTACAATAAATTGATTTTAGTCATTTTTAACACCTGAATTCTAAATTAACACGATTACAATAATATTGTATATTTTTAATTTTTATAATAATACTGTACTTTTTTGGAGATCCATTCTATAATTACAACTAAAAAATTAATAGTTGAGTTACTAAAAATAACTAAAAATAACGCTTTTTTTTTTTATACTATCTGTATAAAATAATTTTACACTATATATACATATAACTTTCAAACTAACCAAGCTGTTTGTACCAAACTATCTAACTATATCAGTTTCTTCGTATCACATCTGTCGTGGGTGTTGAATTTATTATTTCGATGTACCTACATAAATGCTGATTAAAATTCATATTTTGAATGATCTTTTTTTTCTATGCTTTGGCCCGCTGGATTTTAATTTTCTAAAAATTGGCCCTCTAGTAACTTTCAGTTGCCCATCCCTGATATAAATGATAACATAATATAATGTAATCTACAAATTATTTAAAATAATCAACTTGTCATTCCCACTGTAATTTAATTTATTAAATATGTAATTCAAACTAAATTTTTCTAGTAACTATACTACTTATATATTGTCATAAATGAATCACAATTATATTTCTGAGTAAAATGGTACTATTTTAGTATAAGATACATTTTCAATAATTTAAGTTTTATTTAAGTAATAATGTAGAGTAATAACAATAAATATTTTATAATTCTGTAATTCTTTATTTGTGTAAACCTCATTACCAAAACTCTTAATAAATTATAATAAAAAAAAAAAAAGATGGTTAATGGAAAAATTAATGATTTTATTATGAATAAATAATTTTTCAGTTGACTGAAACTTAAATTGTTTATGTTTGTTATAAAAATATTTTACAAATTACATGTTCTAGTTTAAAAGCATAATTTGTACATGATAGGATTACACTTGTAAGTCAATATTTAAAATGTATTATAAAATAGTATATCAAGTTCTACTGTTTATAACTTAAAATAAAATACAAATAATTATTTTAAAATTAAGCATTTAGTTAGAATGCATTTACATAATCAAGTGATAAATAAATTTTAAATAAATAAATCACCTTATATTTTATATAATTCTAGAAATAGTAATTGTTTTATCAGAAAAAACAATTGTATAAAATGTTATCTACATGTTTCCTGATAATATAATTTAAAAAATTGCTGTTACATAACATGCAGAATAATACATACATAATTGTATAATAGGTAATTAATTAGATCTCGAATCAAATAAACATGCATAAAAAGTAAAAATATATAATTAATATATAAATTAATATTTAGGGAAAACAATATTTCTAAAATAAACTATTAATGAAAAATATATTATTAAAAGAAATCATTAATAGTATGCATAGTTGATACATTTTAATAATATTTTTAGTGTTATGTTCAAACAATTGTACTAAATTTTTAGTGAATAATTTTTAGTAAAATAAAATAAGTTGAAAAAGAACTGAAAAAACTATCTTACTAACCTAAACTATCACTAGGTATCTATTTTATTTGAAATATTTTTTTTATTCAGTATCAATAAGTTTAAAACTAAAAACTATATTTTGAAAATATGTAAAGGCTTATTAAAGCAAATGTATTGTTTAAATAATTTAAATGATTTGAAAAGTGGGCGTTTCATTTTTAATACAGTAACTTTTAGGTGATGGTAGACAGTTTCCAAATCAAATAAAAATCAAACCCACCACCAACATACAATGACTATACATGTTCGTGTCATAGCTGTAGTTATAATTGACTTCGAGAAAACTAAAAGGATCAATAATTTGATTTGTGTAAATTAAGCATGAGCGGTATATAAAAACGATGTCCGACCACAGAATTTCGTTTATTATGGAGTGAAAAAAAAGATGATTTATTTAATCAAAATATAACGAACCTAGTATTTCTTTCCTGCGCGTCGCATGTGGTTCTTCTGTGAACGACCATTCGAAATCGGTTCTGGACACTTTCGCTCCCATTGTTGTACAAATGATAATTTTATCGCCGTGTAATATCAATCATGATTTAAAAAAAACTTGGTTTCGATGCGATGATTGTACGTTGACTAGAGTATTAAGACTAGAAAAATTCAGACTATCAGTTTACAGAAGCAGAGAGGCAGAGAGACGGAGAGTACGCATTGGACGGTAGAGAAGCACGACACCCGGCATAACATTGGGCGGCGGAGCGGAAGGATGGAGGGTGTGGACAGTACGTCAACTCCAAGACCAAAGATAAGAGATAGCGATTATATGTACAACTGTGAAAATTATGTGATTTATTAACCTTAGTTGCAGCTCACGTGCTACGGCCCAGATATTTGATTGTGATCAATACGGTAGAGCATGGATAATTACCGATTCGGAAAAAGATATGGTCAATTGGCGAGAAAAACGAAAAAACAACCGATAATATTACTAGTGCCATTTCGATTGTTTTTTTTTTCCAATCGAGACGTGTAATTACTTTAAAAAAATTGATAAGATATCGCAGTCGGTCAGATTATTTTTCGAATGCTCAAATACCTATTAAAATCTAATCACAACAATGACAGTTTGAAGCATGTAACTTTTTTACTAATGGACCAAACCCTTCATCGAACAATAATGTCGATGAAAAAAAAAAAAACGATGTTTTGATATCGATTGTTATTCTTTGGCTACTAACTAAGTGTGCAATATTACGTTTTCGTTTTACGAGGAATAATTAATTAGTGTGTTACAATATTTTATTACTATTGTTGAACTATAAATCATTTGTTTCATAATTAATTGTTTGAGTAATAATGCAAGCACAACAAAATAATAGTTTGGTAATTATTCAAAGCTATATTTATCAATTCAATAATTATCTAATAGTAATATAATAATTATCTAATCATATTATGACCTATTGACTATATTATTGTAACTTAACGGCGCGGCGTTGATAAACGATATAAGTTAAGTACATGTTTTTTTTTTACTATCCCTAGTCTTCACTCTTTATGTTTCTACGAATAATTATAAATATTTTTTATTGTTGTTCGAGATCCGTTGTAGTAGTACACCAACACGGTCAATGTAATGATATGTTACATACATGTTAATTACACAGTCCATTTGCACTTATTATTAATAAAAAGGTACCGATCTATCGCTTGTGGTTTATTTTATAACACAGTTTTGTAATTTGCTATTATTAGTTGATGAATATTAATTTTTTTTTAAGAAACGATATGAGGTCTAGCCATTAAGATTCGGACATTTCTCCGTAAACCGTTTCGCCCATAGACGTGCGCACTGGGTATGCAGTCGGTGGCGTATTTACGGGTCAGGGAAGGATATGGGAAATAGATCCATTCTCTTGAACTTTTTTTCCTATTTATAACAGGTACTATAATTTTTACTAAGACAATGTAATAGAGGAAATTTAAATCAAGAATTTGACGTTTGAACGCTCGTTATTTTGTAACGCATTTCGGTGGTGAACACGTATGCAACGTAATTTTAAACAAATCCTTATGGCTAATCCAAAAATTCAAGATTATTTTATTGAATTTTATTTTATTATTTTATTACTATTGCGTCACAGTATTTTTTCCACTCATTGATTTTTATATTGACCAAATGATTGAAGTGTTTATTAACCACAAAACAATATTTGAAGATAATAAATCATGCAAGTTTTTGAGAATAAAAAATTAAATTACATAGGTATCTCACTTTTATTTGTTTAGGATTTAACTGTATTTTTAAACAAGAATTACTATTGTTAAAAAATCAAAAAAATAGGAGTTTAAAAAACTAGTTGAGTTTTGTTCATTTATAATTAATCTATTTGATTCATGAATTTAACATGCGTGACATAAAATAATTACGAACAACTCTCAGGATTCACGCTTTGAGTACTTGCGCTGTGGCATATACATAACTTTTGTATGGGGGATGGTTTGCAAACAAATCATTATTTTTTTTTTTACGTTTCTAACGACTTGACACTAAGAACATTATTTTTATAACATTTAAAAAAATGCCTAGGGGGATCTGACCCCCACATCCCCCCTTGTATACTCCACTATACTTGTGATAAATAATTATATCCCTTTATTTACATACTTATTAAAATATTCTGCATATTGCCAGTGTCAACTGCAACTCTGAAACAATAATTTTCTTCTTTAGAAAGGATAAATGAAAAAAAAGTTAAAATATTTTTAATTTATACATTATTATTTTAATAATTATATTATACAGTACAAAATATATAATAATGTATATGAATTATAATTACTAATAAAAAAAATATTTAATTTAATTAAAAATTATGATTAACAAATTAATAATTAAAAAATGTAATTAAATTTAATTGATCAATTGATTAAAAACTATAGATTATTGTCTATATAGATTGTCTAATTAATCGTGGTATTTTAACTGTTTCATCTACTACGTTTGCTACTTCTAAAAATAGTGTGTGTGTAATTCTTCCTCACTATTTTCACGAATTAAATGACTAACCTGTACACAGTTATAGTATACATTAATGTTTTAATGTATACAATAATTCGTTTTCATACATTTTATGACATGTTCATAACACTCGGATTTACATATATCTATATCTCATAACCTGCATAAATGTTTTGTAGGGATTTACATAAAGACAGTGTAATAGGAAATAGTTTTTTTTTTGTCACGCCTGCACCGAAAGTTTGGTTTTCGACCACGGTTGAAGCGTTGGAAAGCGACCTTTTTCCGTCCAGCGGACGGTAAAGTGGAAATCCCCAAAAGTGCGTATTCCCCAGAGTTTATAGATAATATTATCTATAAACCTTGCGTATTCCCTACATAGGCGCTTATTCCCAGCATAACCAGAAACTGAAATATATACCACGATCCTCACAAGACGTATACTTTTGGTTAAATCTTATATTCATATAACATCCTTGTATGATGCATAAACATTTACACATATTTAATTTTCACTGTTCCTACCACGATTATAGATAGGTTAGGTACCTATATAGTTATTTTATACGAATACGAATTAATGCATATATATATACAGCGGCGGATTGGCCCATCGGGATACCGGGAAAATTCCCGGTAACACTGTGCCGATGTACTTAGATTAAAAATGATTTTATAAAAATAATGTATTTAAGTGTTTGTTTGTATTTAATTGTAAGATTGTGATCAAAACCTAGTGCGGACGTGATGTAAACAGTTCTACGAGCATTTAATCCATGAACAAAGGAAACTTTTACGGAAAATCATTAATATTGGATGGTGGGCCGGTCATACAGTATTTTGTCGGACCGAAATTTTTAGCCAATCCGCTGCTGTATATATATATATGTACTTAAACTCAGCAGACAGAATGCTAAAGCTGCAATTATTTGAGTACGTTCCATTACCTTCCATTAAGTGAAGTTGAATACGAACTTAAATGTTACTAGTCAAATAAAATAAGTGTACATGCACGAAAAAGAAAAAAACTGCACAAATTAAACACGCAGAACGTTCTACACCTTCACGCACTTGTGCGGTAACTGCATTTGAATACAATTTAAGCATCTTGGACTCACGCTCGCGTTGCTTGTCATATTACAGCTCGCGTTGCAGGGGCGTATTTAGACTTACTTCTAGAGGGGGGGGGGGGGACTCAAATTTTTTCTTTAATTCAGACTCAAAATTTACTAGTAAAATTTTTGGTAATATTTATATCAGGTGAATCCTTAAAATTTGTGGTTTTTTTTTTTCCTAATCTCTTGCCGGATCCACTTAGAATGGTATTTTGTGTATATCTGTGTTATGAAAGTTTCGCTTGTGTTTTATCTAATTTCTCATTAAGTATGGATTGGGTCTTCAATCAAAATAATATATATTATTTATCGTTATGGGACATATAAACGTTATAAGCAATTGAGCAATTGAGCGTTTAACGCTATAAATAATTTAAACGTTATTCAATTTAAGCGTTTAAACATTATACAAATTTAAACGTTTAAAAAATTTTCCGTTTACCGTTATTGACAATTGAAACATTATGAAAAATTTAGCGTTTTGCGTTATTTAAATTAGTTTAAAATTTGAAACGTTTTCAAATGTAGTAATACTATAAAATAAATCATAATTTTTGTTTCTTAATAAAATACCCATTACTTGTATAAAAATTGTCTTGGTCTAAAAATTCTCGGGGGGGGGGGGGTTGTCCCCATCGCCACCCTCAAATACGTCACTGTCGCGTTGTTTAATTTACCGCTGTTTGTTGGGTAGCGAAAATGCGAGGAGCACGATTAGCGTGAGTGACGCGTTTACATACTCGGGCTACCGACTTTCAAGCTCACTTCCTTCCCTGTCCACTGCCACAGAAGTGAGCTGAATGTAATCGAAGTATGAGATACTGATTGAAACAATGAGTGTAATTTATAAATTGTACACATATGTTGTCAAAAAAGCTATAATAGACCACCTCCGGTGTGTTATGATTATATTTTATTCATAAATACTGGCTTGGTAGGTACTCATATACTTAATAGCCATTCATTAGCCAACACACACACACACACACACACACACACACATATATATATATATATATATATATATATATTCATATTCATAATACATAATTAATATACAGATTGATTAGAATGCTCACCAACAGATGCCGTATTCGACATAATATTTTTACTATCATTATATTAAGTGTTGGCTAATACGAATACATTTAATTATCACGTCACAATTTGTAGTCCAAGTAATGCAATGTGTTTTAAATTTGATTTCAGTTTTGATTATTTGAACTGAAACTTTTGCTGGATATTTTCATGAGGATGTTTAGGATAGGTATTTGCTTAATCGATTTCAAGAGGAAATGTCACTCAAATTTAAAAAACTTAAAATAATCAATACAGCGACAAAGGCAGGGACATAGCCCTACCGTTAGGCAATGGTTCAATTTTAAAGATAATAATGTGGGCATATTTAATAAATAGAAAAACAATTGAAGGGCTACGGAGAAAAGCGATAATAGTCAATATTCTTTAACTATTTAATTGTTTTTAAACTTTTTTATTTTGCCTTCGTTAAAACATTACAGCAAAGTAATTAAATAACTTAAAAATATTAAGTATTGAATTTTTAAATTTTCAGAACTAAAAAAACTAAGAAATAAAGTTCGAAATAATTAAAAAAAAAATATTGTAGTAATAAAACTAATATTTAATAAAATGAGTAAAAAAGAAATTAAATTATAAGATAATACCCTCGTAATTATCATATTTTTTAAATTTTTTTACTATTATAATTTTGCCCTGTAGCCTTTCAATTGTACTAATTCACTGTAGAAACACGAAAATGTGCAATTAAAAAATAGGAAACCATTATAGTTGTACATTTTTAACTTCGTTTGTTTGATCAATAATCGTAAAAACAACAAGATTTCTTTTAAACGTGAAGTTATACTTACTCATTTGCTCGCATATTTATTTACAAATTAATGCATTGTAATTTTGTATAATTATTACAACATTAATAAAGAAAAATGGACAAACATAAAACAGAAACACATACATTTCAACAAATATTTCATTTCACCGAAGATAACATAGGGACAATATGCGCAAGTTTAGAAAATGGTATGTGACGTTGTGTAATATTATTAAAAATAAATCAATATAAACATAAATAATGATAAATATTTTATTGTCTAGTGATTTCGTATTAAAGCTATATGAGTACTACGAAATTTAAAAATTTGAGCTTCTTGTATAGACAAATTAAGGAATACAATAATAAAAGAAATTCACCTTTTTTTTTTTTTATTTCATAGTATCTATAGATTTAACCATAGGCGTAACTTGGAAATTTATTAGGGGGGCAAAAATATAATTAAATATCTAACAAATAGGGTGTCCGGGGCTAAACGCCGCTTACTACCTACATATTATTATATAAAATTATTCATTTTCTAACATTATGTTAGATAAGCGAAAATTTAAAATTAAGATTTAAAAAAAAATTGTATAGTAATAACTATAACCAGCTGTTTTGTATTTATTTTAAAACAAGGTATGTTAAATATCACAGGAGGCACTGCCCTTCCTAATTTATTATGGGAGGCAATTGCCCCTTCCTCCAGTTTACGCTTATAGCTTTAACCTAATATTATATGTATGTTATAATATATATAAATAATAGTAGTAACAATATCATATAAAGGAAATAATTGAGCAATATTTTAATACACAATTTCATACAGACATAAATATATAATAAAATAATATAGTAGTAGTAGTTGGCTATGTAGGTATTAAATAGTTCTATATATTCTTCATTATTTTTTAAAACACTGTATTGTACATTCGATTTTAATTACTAGACATTATATAAAGCATGTCATAATGATCAAAATAATATATTTTCTATAATGTAAATTCTATGCTGTAAATGGTAATATGATAAACTGTGTAAAATTTTTTCTTTTTTTTTAAAAAAAAATTAATATAACTTTATTTTTAGAACATTACAATCTATACAAGTGTAAAATAAGTAATAGTTATGGTAATAATGTGAAAAACAAGGAGTGAATATTTTCGTGGTAGGAACTTTCACATTACAGACACTTAAAGGCTTTATATTTACAATTATAATTTACACTTTATACAATTTTTGAGTCGCTACACCAGTTCCGCTTAATTCGCTTAGTTGGATTTCCGAGTAGTGTTGTAAGACTAGATTCCTGATGAGCTGATTTGGGTTGGAGTGAAGTTTTGCGTGGAAGCGTTTGTAGTAAAGAGTGGTAGTTTCGTTAACAGAATAGATTTTGAGGCCGGAGCTTATTATATTGTTGCAGACATACCAGGGCGCTCCAATAATTATACGATAGTAAATATTTTGAAAGGTTTGAATAGTTCTCTTGTTCGACATTTTAACAGAACCCCATATTACAGCTCCATATATCCAGAGTGATTTTAGGAGAGTTTAATATAGTATGATTTTAAGGGGTAAAACTAGGTTTGAGCGAAGAAGACATATCTTGGTAAATGAAATATTGAGTTGAGCTTTTTACATTTGCCCTTAAGATGAGATTACCATTTTAGGCGTCTGTCAAATATCAAACCAAAGATATTCCACTTCATTTGAGTGAGAAATAACTATATTGTTTATTGTTACAAAAGGGCAGTTATAGGGCCTGAGTATAAAGGAGTCTATATATTATACACAAATTACAAACATCAAAAAGTTGAAGTATAATGTCTATATATTAGTTTTATAATGAACCCTTTTAAATTTTAAAACTAAAATTTACATATAAAATACAACCTCCATTTTTAAATAATAAATGCCTATGTAATAATGTAGCAATAGTTTATACATTTAATAAATATTTAGTTGAACACAAAGCAGTTAGTACTAATCAATGAGTAAAGAATGTCAAATTCTAGTACCTAGTATATATTACCTAATATGTTATTTAATTAATAATATAGAGATAGAAAACTTGAAAGTGGTCAAAAGTGAAAGTCAATCTTTAAAGACACCTGAAGTTCAACATTTTAAATTTATTTTATATGAAACTGATACCATAACTCTTTTAGAGTTACCTTCCTTGGCACCGTTTATACAAAATATTTCAGATACGCAAGTTAAGGTTTGTATAAAATATTAAAATTAAAATTTATAAGAATTAAGTACACTAATACAATAAATTATATGGAAATAAATATATTTCTGTATGCAATAGCCATCTGAATTCTTAAGTATTGTTTAAATTCTAAATGTTCATCAATAATTCATAAAATAACTCCTGTTTAGTTGTAGGTTAGTTCTAGATACCTGTTCATTTTGATAAACATGGACTGACACGCTATAATCAAATTATTCATCATTGTTTTATTTGTAAATTATTAAGAAAAATATAATTAAGAGAAACTTTAGGAGTATCTTTATATTTTTGAAAAAATGTCATTTAAATAAATAAATAAATGATAAATTAATATTTTAATGTTTGATTATCCTAATTGTATGTATTTAATTTTAATGTTTTCTACAAATCGATGAATTTAAATTTAAAAAAAAATCTACATAGTTTATTTTCAACTGCGGGTATAATGATAATTTTCAATATGCTTATATTAAACACTATTATAAATGCAAATACTCGATAGATAAATATGTATTCTTATTAATCTTATACTACAAAAGTTATAAAATAACTATATACTCATAAATATAATAATTTCAGATTACAGAAAACAATAAATATGTATTGTCTGGTGCTGTACAAACTTCGAGATGGTTTCAAAGAACACAACACACACAAACTGATTCAATAATTTTAAAAGTAATTATTTTAAGTATTAACACGGACATATACAGTGTACGCCAATTTAAAAAATGTATGATTCTCGTTTCTGCCAATCTACTTACTATGGTAAAATAATAATAATATTATATTATTATAACAACCAAATGTAATGAATATAATTTAATATTAAATTCAAAAAGTATAGTTATTAACTTTGAATAGCGTTTCATAATGCTGCCAAATTAGTATGGTATAATTGTGCTATCACAGACTATAGATATTATTTAACTTAACTATAATATAAAAAAAATTCATGAACTTCGTTTAATTGTATCTTACAAACAAAATAACTGGTTAAAGCACACATTTGGATTGGTTTATTTAAAATTATTTAAAATTTATTTAAGATGTGTCTGATTGTTTTTTATTTAACTTAATGTCAAATATTCATATATATTTACAATAAACTGATTATTAATTAAAAACTTATATAAACGAAAATTTAAAATTTCCTCCAAAAATATGGACATGTATAACAAAAAATTTATTTCAAACTACTAACACTTGTGAACTGTTTATTCACACTTTAATTAACAGTTTAATAAATCACACCCAACTATAATTGCGTAATTAAGTACTACTTTATATTTACGTATATTACTAAAAATGTTCGTTGAAAATGTCCAGACGGACACGTACATTAAAATAAATAGCATTTATTTGAATATTTAAAATACACTAAAATAAAGTCCACTTTGATAAAATTTTCTAAGGCTAGTATAGCTGTAACTGATTTAAAAAATAAATATCGCGTTACTTGTATGTAGACTATTGCAGTTAATCATGTTGAATAAATTAAAAAAAATCATTTTTTAATTATTTTTATTATTATTACTATGAGATAATGTTATGTATATCTGAATTATTAATTTAATTTATCATTATATTTTATAAAAACTATGACAAAATAATTATTATTTTTATAGAAAATATTTTGAATAAACAGAAAACTTATTATTATTATAAATGACAAAATATAATTTTTTATATTCTTTACTTTAAAAATAATATGGATAATATTCTAATAATATGGAATATATTATAACAATCTTACCATATCGGGTAAATTAGTAGAAATGGGAATTATACCATTTTTATATTGACGGAAACGAGTTATTCCCGTTAACATGTAATTACATTTATTTTTTTAATATGATTTTAACGTTTAATCTGTAAAATTTTATTATTTAATAATAAAATTCCGAAAATAAGTTAAATATAAAAAATTTTCTTTAGGATCAGTCAAATGTTGCATCCATATGGATACTACAAAAAGAAATGGGTTGTAATACATTGGATTTAAGAAAAAAAGGTAAGGTAGGTATTTAATTAAAATAGATTAGGTTTACTTAAAAATCTATATAAGTATGGACACTCGTCCATTTCAGTAATATCATTATGTGTTTAATTATAATTATTTTATGTTTAGTCAGAAAGTAATTATTTATAAAATAGAGTTTTTCTTGTTTCACATTTTTATTGTACATAACAAAATAAGTTTTTACACATTTCTGTTATTGTAACACTTAAATATTATTTAATTATAATCAATAAAGTATGATTAAATACGTATTTAAGTTCTGAGTATTATCAAATTATCTAAAATATAATCATGTTAATAATAGTTTACATAGGTATCGATTAACATAAACATTATATTTACATAAACCTATGCTAGCATAAACAAGGCCTTAAGTGTAGCTATTATATTCTTTTATAATTATCCAATTTATGTAATTATTATCATAACTATTAGATATTTAATATTTTAGAAACGGAACTTAACAATTTCAAAAAAATTTTGTTTATAACTGATCGAATTGTGACTTCAAACAATTTTTCCAGAAAACAAATTGAATTTGTTACACAACATAAAAGTGACAGTATGTATACAGTACACTCTACATGTCTATTTCCAACGTATTCGTATTTAAATGTTAATCTCTATTCTTTGTACACACAAATATGAACTTTCAGAATTTAATGCGATGTCTTATCGTTATACATTAGAAGAAATATTGCAATTTTCAAATGATAAATTTATGAATTTTTCAATTACGTCACTTGTATGGAATAATACGAATGAAGTAAGTTTCATGATTAAAAATGTATTATGCCCCTTTAGCCACCAAAATCTCAACACACTTATGTATGTAAGTAACACAGTTTTTCCAATTTAAATAAAAATGTATACCAGAGTAATATCTATATTTTAATTATTACGTATATTCAGTAGGTATAACAAAACTACTATGGAATTAAAATTTGTTAATTGTTTTATTATTTTCTCCACATAAAAATCATTATAATGAGTGTATTGATATATCTAGTCTTATGTACTTTAACCTTAAATAACTACAGTATTTTTGTTTAAATATTAAATTGTCAGGATATTTTCGCCGTGGGATATAGTAAAAGAAATAGAGAATCACAAGATGCAGGCGCTGTATGTTGTTGGTCATTAAAGAATCCAGTGTATCCAGAAAAGATTTATGAATTCGACAAACCCATTTTATGCCTTGATTTTTCAAAAAGCAATGCTAACATTCTTATTGCTGGTAGTCATGAAGGATGTATTTATACAATAGACATCAGTCAAGAAATTTATGTTCCAGTTGTAATCAATAAGTAAAATTTATTTTTATTTTTATTCTATTAACTATATCAGTAAAGTATTTGGAGTTCAATTAGGGGGGGAGTGATTTAAAAATATTACGGGTATAAATACTATATTATTTTATTAGCTATAGGTATTATTCGCGATTAATTCAAAGGGCGATCCATCTATCCCCCTTCTTAACTATACCACTGAGTTATTCGACAATCAGTTGAAAATACTGTATTATTTAGATTTAAAATTAAATTTTTTGTATAAAAACGTAAGATATTTTGTGTACCGATTTATATTTACATGAAGTCAATGGTTAATTATAGGGAACATTTGCATAACTTTCCTGTGTGGAGTATTGTATCGTTTTTACAAAAAAGTTTTACTTCAGATGATGAATTTGTACTGTCCGTAGATGGTAATGGCTCAGTACGAAAGTGGTCCTTAATCTCTAAGAATTGTAACACTGGTAAAAATAAATAATATTATTCTTTCATTAAAAATGTAATAAATTGAAATTATCATATTATTGTATAGTTTTAATTTAAAATTTAACTATATCTATACAAAAAACAAATGTTTATTTTTATTTATTTCAGAACAAATGTCATTGATATATTGCGGAATTCGAAACGAAGTCAATACCGGAAAAACAAACAAGTTCAACTCAACGATAGTACAAAACATGCCCGGAACAGTCATATCGTTTCATCCGACCAATAAGAATACATATTTCATTGGTACAAAAATTGGTTTTGTTGTGCAGGTATTTTACTAGTATAAAGTGTCCGATGTAATAATCGGTAATTTTCACATTTTATTGAAATTCATGTTTTACATTTTTTTGATAGAAAAGATTTTGTTGTTCATTTTTGGATATTTCTAAGAATGGGATTTTTTTATGAAGGACACTTTAGATATTAATAATTCAGTTAATGGAATTTAAGCTAGTGAACAGAAAATTAAATTTTTTCAGTTAAAATAAAAATTCATGAAATAAATAAAATATTCAGGTTCGTTTAGATTATTCAATGGTAAACAAAGTTGACTTTAATTATACAGGTACCTATGGAAGTTTCAAAAATATCGAATCCGATAAAATCCCGTATCTAGTCGTATTATTTTGACAGACATATGACCCGCACCTCTTTCACATTGGCGGGCGGCGGAGGTGTTATGCGTCTGTTTAATTATTTGCTGTTTGACATTTATATAATTCTGACGAAATTAAAAATTATTTAAAAACCAGTCAACTACACCATTGAAATCTATCTAGATGGTCAAGTTTTTTTTATCGAAAATAATATTCATTAAATAAAAAAAACACAATGTATTGTTCGTGCCAATAGAAAAATGTATGCTAATTGCTAATTTTTATCTTTTATATTCGTGTTTCAAGTGCTTTAAGTTTCAATCCTTGCTTATTAATATTATTATCTTAATTATTTTAATTTCACATAAAAGAGTTATTTATTTTTACCTCAATAGGGATAAATTAGAGTAAAATTCAGAAATTAATACTTAGGTGTTTCATATGCAACCTTTAAAAATAAAAAAATTATCAGAAGAAATCAATAAAACATTTACTCTTTTTCACTTTCTTATGAGAGGATTGTGGTTAAATCCTATCTCATCTCACTTCTACGCTATTAGAGAAGAATACCATTAAAATGTCAAGTCTAGTTCTAGCAATTATATCTAGGTTTTGATGAATGGAAGAATGAATATATTGGGTATCTTCCTTTGTGTACATATATACTTATAGGCATGCGCTCAGGGCGTGCCGGGTGTGTCTGGACACTACTCAACAATTATATTCTATAGTTAATATGGTCAACATAAATATATGATAAATTTATATTGATAATAAATAATATATTTTTGTAATATCTTTATTAACAAGAATGAAGTAAGAATAATATCAACAAAATGGTTACATATACTTTTTTGAAGTGTTTGATACCTAATTAATTGATATAGGTAATAAAAAAAAACTAGTTGAAAGCAGTGCCGCAAAAACCGGGTGTGCAGAGTATGCTGTACACAAAGGGGCCGCCCCAAGGCTTACATACATTTGGGGGTCCCCTAGTCCCAGCCTAGAATAAACTACACTTTACAAACACACAATTATTCAATAATATTATATTATTATTTTATAATAAAAAGACACTTTTTAAAATTCAGGAAAGGATGTTATAATATTTTAGAGTAATATAATATTTATTTAACAATGAGTCCATTGAGTATTTGAGTAGGCATACAACATAACAACCTAAAATACTACAATAAATAAATGTACTACCTAAATATGTAGTGAAGTATAATATACAGCAATTGTAGGTATTTAATTTGATGTATATATGTTACATACAAAGTCCGGAATTGTAGATTTCGCAATTTGTACAAATCACAACATTTAAAAAAATATAAATTACAATTTTTCGTATAAAAAAATATTATTATAAATCTACATATACTTTATCATTATTTATTCTTACAATCAAGTGAATTATGACAGCATGAGTTGCATATTACATTTTTTTTACATATACATTTATTATTATAGTATTTACATGTACAAAAACATTTAAAAAAACCTTGCCCTTCAAACATTGATTCTTTTGAATTTGCAGCTCCTAGAGAAATGTTATCAGTAGATATATCATTTATATTTACCCCATCACAAGATGAAAATTGGTTACGAATAAATAGTTGTGCAATAATGCCATTTTTAGTACCAATTTTATACAAGTCGTCCGTCGTTACTTCCATTATAACACCTAATAAAATGAAAGTACATCACTTACTAATATGATTATTGTTTATAAATATAAAATAATGTATTACCTATGATATTTTTCGAATCTCCTTTACTTCTATCTTTATCTGATACAGGTAACGTTCCATTTGTACCGATTGAAACGACTGGATACTTCAAAAGTACTAGCAGTTTCCGTTCGTTTTGTTTGGCGATGTAATTAACTTACAGCTTACAGCTAGCTTTTTATTTTTATTTATTTTACCTTGCACAATGGTAATTTTTTCTAATACCGATTCATTTGCAATTGAGGCCTGCTCTAAAATATTATTTTCATTTAACTTCTGTTTCAGTTGGTTCATAATTAATTAGCTCTAATGAAGAAATTGTTTCTAAATCATTCTCAGAATTTAATGGTTTGAGTATATTCTCAGGTGGGGTAATCGAAGACCTTCACTCCATTTATTGAATTTATTGTCCGACATCCACGCCCTTAAAATATCTTGCACATCTCTGTTTGCTCTTTCAACACTTCCTTGATTCTAAGAGTGGCGAGGTTTCCCATGTACAATCTTAAGTTGTGGCCACATATTTTTTAATTCATCAATTATAAAATTAACGAACTCACGGCCGTTGTCTGACTGAAGAATTGAAGATGCTCCAAAAGTACAAAATATATCATTTAAATCAATTAATGCTATAATAATAAATGTAAATGGAAAAAAAATGTAATATGCAATTCACGCTGCCATAACTTACTTGATTGTAAGAATAAATAATGATAAAGTATATGTAATTAATTACCTATATTTGATTTTAGTAATATGTAGTTTTATAATAATATTTTTTTTATACGAAAAATTGTAATTTATATAATATGTTTTTAAATGTTGTGATTTGTACAATGGTTGTATACATTTCGCAATTTGTACAATGATTATTGTACACATCACGAATTGTATAATGAAATTGTACAATCTAGTTACTTTGTACAGCAACATTGTACAATTCGCAATGTGTGCAAAAATCACTGTACAAATTGCCAAATGTACAATTCCAAACTTTGTATGTAACATATATATCATACACTAACTGATGTGAAACGTGTTTTAAAACCTAAAAAAAATGTGTACTTATAAATAAGACGTATAACAATAATAAATCCTAGGAAGGAGCCTAATATAATTACCGTTCACGGGCCTCCTATTTTGTAGTAGTGGCACTGTTTGAAAGACACTGTATAGATTAATTATTATTTTGTATTTTCTAGTATTGAAAGGTAATATAAATTGATTTTTTTTTTTTTTTGGGGGAGGTTGTCCTCTTTCCATTCACCTAATAAGTTAATTTTTTTTGGGCACACCCCGAACTTAAAGTCCGTATACGCCATTGTATATACCTATAGATAAATATTGTATTTATTAATCCAGTACATGTACAAATGTTTTTAATATTTGTATTGTTTGAAAATATATTTTAATTTACATGGTTTGGTTTTATAAGAACACAATCGATAATTGCAACCATTATGACACAATTTTCATGGCTCACACTGGTCCAGTTTATGGAATTAAATTTTCTCCCTTCTGCTCAAGTATTTTCATTACCTATGGAGCTGATTGGAAAATCAAAATTTGGATAGAAAACATTGAATCACCACTGTTATCCTTGTCTTATTCTGTAAGTTTATCACGCATATCAATACTAAATATAATTGATTTCAAAATGTATTATTTATAAAAAATTTAAATGGTTACTAGAACGCTATAGACGACGCCGATTGGTCACCAATTAATTCCACGGTAATAGTCAGTGTCAGTGGAGCAATCATATGCATTTGGGATTTTGCAAGAAAGACCGTTGAGCCCGTAATGATGTTTACGTGTAAGACTGGTGTTCATTTCTCGTTGGTTAAATTTTCAAAGCATGGAAATGTTAGAACCATTAATTATATTTAATACCATCGTCTACATTCAATATGTATATTTTACAGAATATTATCACTGGCGATGTAAATGGACTAGTTAGATGTTTTCATATTAGCAGTATGCCATCTCCGTCATTTCTCTTGGTAATATTTATTATTAAATAAGATAATAAATAGTTAACGATTCAGGTCACATATTAAAACTTTTAAAATAGATAAAAATATGGTTAAATGTAAAATGGTTTTATTTTATTAAATATAAGATTTACTTATTATAAATTTCCTTTTTCAGAAAAATTCAATTTTAACAGCTCTAGAAAACATGATGTCTTCAAATCAAGAACTGGTCCGAATAATTAGAAAAAAATTGTTGAATAAATAATCAGTGTCGGGCAGAAGTGTTAAAATCAATCTGGTAATATAGTATAATTTTTGGATGATTTATATTAAATTAATATTAATTTCACCGTCCTGCGACTACTTTGCTGTTTTAACTTTTTGCACTTATATTTATAGATTTTGAAGCGCTGAATTCAAATCTGTAATCAATTTTTCTCTAACACGTCTAGTTTTTCTACAATTCGAATAATAAATATTGTCTCTTCTGTATAGTCATTAGTCATACAATAATGTGCGATATATTCGTCGAATTATTATTATTATAAACTGAATGTCGTCTACTTTACTGAAATTTTAATCTTATCTTTATTAAATTTTTTATCTTATAGTAGTTCAATTAAATATATTTTTAAACTCACACAATTTATGTTTATTCTCTATAGTTACGTTCATTTTAGTCTTCATAAAATATCCGAGTTGTACCTATATCACCTTTCTTAGAGTTTATTTGTGCGATTTTTGATTTTCAATTTTTTTTTTAGTATGACGTCTAAACCAATTAAAAGAAGATGTTGTAAAAACAACTCAAATTTATTTTGTTATATATGTGGTGAATATGTTATAATGAAACAACGAAATAACATTACAAATTTTGTTAAAAATGTATACCAAGAATATTTTGGTATTCATTTAGGCGATCAAAATAAATCTTGGGCACCCCATATTGCTTGCCGATCCTGTGTTGAAAGTTTGCGAAATTGGAAACAAGGTAAGCGTTTATCAATGCCTTTTGCAGTACCAATGGTTTGGCGAGAACCAAAAAATCATATTGATGATTGCTATTTTTGTATGGTTAATATTTCCGGTTATAATAAAAAAAAATAAATCGAATATAATTTACCCAAATTTACTTTCTGCTATACGACCAATACCACATGACCCTGAATTACCAGTGCCTGTACCATCCAAAGCTTTCGAAACTATTTTAAACCACGATACTTCTATAGATTCCGCTGGCAATTCTAGTAATAATGACGAAGACTTTCAACTTGACACCACAGATGCTCCACAACTTTTCAATCAATTTGAATTAAATGATTTAGTACGTGACTTAGCTCTTACTAAAGAGGCAGCTGAAATTTTGGGTTCGAGACTCAAAGAAAAAAATTTACTTGCAAAAGCTACTACTTTTTCTTGGTACAGGAATCGTGAAATGGAATTCAAACAATTTTTTTCAAAGGAAGGACCACTTGTATTTTGTAATAATATTTCTGGATTAATTAAACATTTTGGCAAATATTATGATGTGAATGAATGGAGGTTGTTTATAGATTCATCTAAAAGAAGTCTAAAAGGTGTTTTACTTCATAACGGAAACCAGTTAGCGTCTATTCCCATTGCACATTCTGTACATTTAAAAGAAACGTACGAAAACTTACATTTAATGTTAGAAAAAGTTCAATATCCACTACATAAGTGGATTGTTTGTGGTGACTTAAAAGTTTTGGGAATGTTATTAGGTCAACAAGGTGGCTTATATAACCTATAAGGTTATAGTATAGGTTAGTATAGGTTATAGTATAGGTAAATGTTATACTATCTTGTAAAAAAACTAGACGTGATAGAGACAAACTAATTTCAGATTTGAATTTTGCGCATTAAGATCTATAAGGATCAGGTATTATTATACAAACAACAAAAATAACAAAATATTTTGCAGGACGGTGTTTTTAGTCCATCAAAATTTGTTAAAATACTACAAATATTCGATAATATGTAAAATTAAGTTATAATAATATCCTTTTATTGTTATAAGTTAGTAATTAATTTCTAGGAAATAATGTTAACGGATAATAAGGGATAGAAAATATAAAATTACAGTGTTAATATGTCTAGTATAAATGTTAATAGCAAAACATATCCTATATCTTCTAATAAAAATTATATTTTAAATTCTTTAGCTAACCGTTATTTATAATTATTTATAATTGTTTTTTTCCTATTTACTCTTTTCACTTAAATATTTTCATTACGATGAGATATTTTTTCACATTGAAGATATATTATAGTTCATAACAGTGCATTTTTTTAACTAGTTAACTAGGCGACACATATGTCGTCCAGTGATTATACTCTGTCGACAGTATTTTAAAAGATTGGGCGAAATAATCCGAAATAAACGTGTAATACTATAATCGTACTATGGTATTATACATTGACTATTTTGAGAAAAATATTTTTTTGTCACCCAGTGAAAATTCCTTGGTTTACAACCCATTTATAATTTTGTAAAAGGTTTCATGGCCATATATTTAATTAAATTAAATAAAAATATACAAAATAATCTAGATAATTGATCTAAATAAATTCGAATACTGCATACAATGAGCATTTGAATAATACATTTTGACAAAACGAAAAAAAAATTATCCGTTATATTTTTGTAATTAAATTTCCATTGAATGTTTAACTTTTATACCTAAAGCTTGAAAATTAAATTTAGATTATTTAAAAAAAAAATTTATATTTTTACTAGAAAGTCGCAATATATGTGTAATAAAATAAAATGTTTCTTAAATCAGATATTTCAATAAATATCAATCATGTGATAATAGTTATTTGATTGTTATTCTATTCCAGTGGTTTTCAACCTTTGTCGGATTGCGACCCTTATTTTTATTTTTTTGTAATGCCTTTAAAAAAAAAAAAATTGTTTTATTAATCAAAATTTGATTTAATTACTGATGAAATATTTACTTGATTTTTAAAATGATTTAAAATGAAAATTAAACAATTTTGATTAATTTACACTTAACAATTTTACAAAATAAATAATTTTTAAATATTTTTTAATATGAAAAAATCATTTCATCCAGAATTTTTGGCGATCCCCAGGTTGAAAACCACTGTTCTATTCAATATAATAATCGCAAAAACTCGAAACTTTGACTGAGTACTTAAATATAATTATTATATTATATAATAATATATTAATATTATATAAATATATTATTAATAATAATATAATATATTATAAGTTATTATTTTATTATATTTTAATGTGATTTACTAACCTACCTAGATGTCTTACTTTTGCCAGTTAGAATATTAAAAGTTAATACTACCTTACTGAGAAAGTTGGTTAGGTTAGAATATAAAAGGATCCACCAGAATTACTAATCGTTTTTTTTGGAAGGAGTGGTACATTGGTTTCAAGTATAAAATACCAATACAATAATATTATTCACTTGTTTCTATATCTTAGCTGACCTTGGAGTTAAAAGACTTAAAAGTTTCACCCTTTTGATTATTTAGTCTTTGTAGGAATAAATATAAAAATAAATAAAAAGTGTAAAAATAAATCATGTTTGACTCAATTTCAAGCTATTCGTCATTGGTGGGTGTTGTTAAAATGACACTAATTATATTCTAATAATTTAAAGTCAATGGTTTGGAATACTTAACACAATGTAATATAAGATTAGCCACAGTTTCAAAACAAATTTGTTCTTGGTAGATATTTTTACTTGTTTTACTTTGCAATGTAAGAACTCGTATAACTCATATAAAACATTTTTATCATGCTCTTGGACACTATCCTACTGAATTTTGGCAACATAATACTTAAATCTTAATCTAGACCTGCAAATTTTAACCATGATGTCTGGACTGTAACTGCTTTTTTTGCTATACTCATCATACTTTATAATACAATGCCTATATTGGTTGATAGGGATAAGATTTAACTTTCAGCTGCAGTTGACTATCCAGACTAAAATACACTTAATTTTGGGGACTATACACTTTTTAGTTATGTTGTTAGTGTTGACAGCTCAAAATAACAGCTTTCTTTTTAATACCATTTACTTCTATAATCAAAAAATAAACAAACAATAATATAAAACTTAAAAAATTATTACCATATAATTTATTTTCTGCAGAAAAGATGTTACACCAATTTTGTATGTCTGTATGTAAATAAAAACAATATTATCAAATAATTTTAAACATTTGTATTATTTATTGTAAACAAAATATTCGTGTTTAAATAATTAAAATATTGTTATTATAAATGAGTATACTATGATTTAAAAAAGAAATTATATAACAATAACATAAAAATATCATTAAAATGAACTGTATGATTTTTAATTTTATTCTATCAGTAACATACTATAGTAGATATTGCATTATTTATTTTATAATAATAATAATAAAAAAAAATTGGGAATGACCTTAAGGTAAATTATTTACAAAATAAATAAATCAAAAAAATTAAGCTCTATTGTACTTTCCCCAAATATGTAACATGAACACGGATGCGATGAACAACAAAGACATTACTAATACTGGCACAGGACCTCTAAAAAATAAATTAAAACTGGTTAGTATAATTTTAAATTGAAGCATTATTCAAATATTATTAACAATAAATTAATTAATAAATTTGACTGTTCAAAGTTCATAAATTGGATCTAACTTCAGAGTTTAGTTCAGATTTTATAGATGAACTTTAATCATAAATAACTAAATCAAATCACAGTTAAAAGTTTGAACTTCAATTGAAAATTCAATCTTATGTTTATATAACATTGCATAACATACAAAAATATAAAATCTCAATTTATTACAATAACCTACAAACAGTGAATTTTTTAATTGGTTTAATAATAATTAAGAACTTGACTTTCATCATTATTAGATGTTAAGTAACTATATTTTATATACAATAAAATTTTATTTTTATTTGTAAAAAAAAAATTGAATTAATTATAAGTAAAGATCGGATATTATTGCATTAAAAATATCTTAAAATTGCACTAAAAAAATGTCAAAATTATAATGGAGATGTATCAAAATTGCAGTATAAAAATGTTAAAATTGCAATGAAATACATTAAAATTGCATAGTAAAATCATATCAAATATATAATCATTAATTACTTACTTAAATAATATTATGGATATTAATATAATATTCACAAAATATATAATTTTTCTGAATTAAAATTTATAATTATATACATCTCTAAATTGTGTTCTTGAAAATTGTATCGTCTTTTACTTAAAATATGTTTATATAATTGAAAAGTACGTTCAACATCGACACTTGTTATCAATGCATATTTAAAATAGTTTAAAAAATGGGTGTTTTATCTAAATAAACATTTTGATTTCCTGTTATAATCGCAGAGTAAGTTTTAATAGTTTTATATCCTTAATTTTTTTCTAAGATTTATTTTAATTTATCTTTAACAATTTTTCCATTAGGATAGGGAATATTTATACTTAATATTTTTATTTAGTTATTATTTGTTTAGTATTTATTTATTTAGTTATTATACTAAATATGTTTTAACTATTAATTGACTATTTGATTCTTCTAAACTTGTGAGTTTTGTGAATAACCCAGATAAATGTAATTTTAAAAATCCTAAATTATATTTAACTACATGTAAAAATTTACTTCATAGTTATATATTTTTTGTAAAATCATTTTGGAAATAATAATTTGTATATTTTATCACGTGAAGTATACAAAAATTGCAATAATTGCAAAAAAATTGCATAATTAAATTAAATAGAAAGACTGTAATTAATCTGATTCATATACATATTTGATCAGATTTGATTTACTGGATATCAATAAAAAGTTGCAATTCAATTAAATCCGCTCTTTAATTATAAATAACATTTAGTATGTTTTAATAAGTTAAAAATAAAAAATAAACAAATACCTACAATAATTTAAATTAATATCGTTAAATATAGTAACAAAAATAAGATTTCTAATTAATTTTAGCTTTTTAAATCTCAAATATACTATTATTTGATT
Organism: Sipha flava; assembly: GCF_003268045.1. Classification (NCBI taxonomy): domain Eukaryota; kingdom Metazoa; phylum Arthropoda; class Insecta; order Hemiptera; family Aphididae; genus Sipha; species Sipha flava. The sequence goes on from NW_020272815.1 coordinate 725,721, forward strand.
AATTTAATTTACTTAAAAGACTTTAGTTCACTTTGTGTTCAGTTGAACATCTAACAATTTAATTCAAATTCAGTTGTCTAGTTCAATATTCAAAGAATAGTTTTGTTATAATTTTAAAATTAGATGTCTTATTTGGCTTCAGAACACCAATAAAATTGTTTGATTTTGTTTAATTACTGAGTTCAAGATTTGAGTTTAGCCTGCCTCTTAAAATTATATTTGTTAAGTATGGTAAAATATTAATTCCAATGATTTATTATTAATGAAAACACTTACACTTTGATTCCAGGTGAGTCATCAGTGTAAAAACGCCACATACCACCACTGCTAGTTCCAGTATTACGATTTCTTACCGAAGTAGTAGGTGCAACAGTTTTCCTAAAATATGAATTAAGTCACTGAAATATAACTCATATTTTATTGTAATAAAAAAAACAGAATATGTAACCAAATATTTGTCGGGTGAAAATGTTTACTATTTCATTTTAAAAACAATTTGTAACAATATTTTAACTAAAATTTGAGTGTCGCAACTATTAATAGTAATTAACTGTATATTTTTAGTATGTCTAAAATTTCCACATTAAATGACATAATAAGTTATAGAAGCAAAATTTCAATAATCATGTTAACTACATCATATGGAGTGATTGGATTCTAAGTAAATTCTTAAACTCATTGACAAAAATTGAATAAATAAAAATTCAAGACTTCCAAATTATTAACAAATAAAGTATTTATTTATAAAGTTTGTAAATATATTATAATTTTTAGATTATGTAATAGAGTAAGTTTGAATGGTTTAAGGTGCAATAAAATCCTATTCCAAATTATAAAATTATTTTATAAATATAATAATCAATTACCTTTGTCTGAGGACATTTCCAGCTGTCCTGGACGCTCCTGGTTTAGATGGTGACCTGGGGCCACTGTTGGCTGATTGCATAGCACTTGGATTTACAGGCTACAAGAGTAAATTTAATTTAATTATGTAGGTATACTATTTTCATAAAAATATTAAGTATTTTGTATTATTAGGAACACAATAATATAATAAATTATAATAAAAAAAGTAATTTTTAGAAGTAAATATTTACTATGAGAGATAAATTTGTCTGACTCAAATGATTTTTAAAATTAATATAAAAACTGTTAAAAAATTTTTTTATTTGTTTTTGAGTATCTCTATAATTATCTTTTATTAGTTACTCTGGTTACTCATTGTTAGGACTCTAAATTCATCCAATAAATATGCATAAATAAGTATATAATCTGACGAAAAATGAAATTGAAATATTATGTATTTATATTTATTATAGTTCTAAAAATATGTGCAACAAAAAAAAAAAAAAAAAATCATAGACAAATTTTGAAATAAGAAACATCCTTTCTTATTTTTAGTAGTGTTATTTAATTTCTTTGGATTTCTATAATTTATAACATGAAGTAAGAAATTAATTCACCTTGTAAAATTCAAAGCTTTGTCATTTTATATGTTTAATTTTTTTTCCAATAATTTTATACTTATATTGAATTAATAGGAAATAATATGTGACAATATCTTGAAAAAACCAACCATAATAAGGCTTTATTAATCCAAACGATGTAGTAATCCTAAAAGACTTATTATCATTATTATTATTGTTATTATCATAACATTATATTTAGAGACATCATTTTTCATAGACCCATACAATAATAGTCATTAAAATAATTACGAAAGCACATCACACATGTACGTTAGTGCAACAAAACAATTGATCAGCTTAAGAGAACAAGTATTAAAAATAATCTTTATATTTAAATTTTAGAAAATTGGTTGAAATAGACATAAGTAATCTAAAACAATATTGTACAGTTTAATGAGACTCAACTATATAAGCTAAATATGACTATATCATACAATTTTATAATCATTGATATAAAATTGATTTGTACCTTAATACAAAATTTTCTATATAGCAAACATGTACCTAAATGCATAAACTTAAAAGCTTAGTTCTTTATAATTAAGTTTATAAAGAGTTACTATATATTCCACAAAAACTTGAATATAAGTAGCATAAAAAACATTTGAATTTGAGTTTATTTAAATATGATTTTTTCATTATTAAAAATATATATACATTTTAATACAAAGATCTGTAATTAGTTATTGACCAAGTTTGAGAAAAATAAGAATACAACAGTAGGATGTAAACAGAATTATAATGGAGTAAAGAAACAATTGATGAATTTCTGTACTATTTAGTATTAATATCTCTACAGCAAATTAAGACAGGACTGAAACAAATTATCATGGTTTTAGTAACGCTAAAGGTTGACTGTCTTGAAACCGTTAGATTTAGATTGTTTAGATACAGATGATTTAGCCGATGATTCTGATTTTGTTCAGCCTAATATACAAGAACAATGTGAAAGTGAGTCTGATTTTTCTGATACAGAATTTATCGCAAATAAAACATTGAATACGCGTAATAGACCAAGTACATCTCATAGATCTCGTTCTAGAAGCCCTTTGTCAGATAGAACTTCTCAACCCAACTATTATTTAGGTAAGGATAATATTACGAAGTGGAATATTGACGGTTCACCTTTGAATGTACGTACCCGCTCACATAATATAATTTTACATTTGCCTGGGGTAAAGCGGTATGCAAAAGACGCTAAGTCTATAGTTGATTGTTGGAATTTGTTTTTTACCGATACGGTTATAGAAGAAATTGTAAATTGTACAAATATTTATTTAGTTAAAATCAGAATCAATTATCGGAGAGAAAAATATATTATTATTTTTAATCATTATAAGAAATAAAAGTAATATTTAAATGCATTATTTTTGTTTCACCTACAACCACAAACTTGAATCTAAGATCTTAAACTTATTCTAATGAAAATCGAATGCGAAATCGACAAAATAGGTATAAAGAGCGCTCACACGCGACTAACGGGTGTTATAAAAATCATCGCGACTACTGACGGGTTAATAGGATTTTGAAATGCGATAATTTATCATCATAGATCCAACAAAATTAGCTACGTACTTATGTTTGTCAATAATACTACATAACCTACTTACAAAAACAGAAAAAAGTGAAGTTTGATATTTTTTTTTATTACGTTTTCTTCGATATCGCATATTATATTATGTACACGACATTTTCATAGAAAAATAAAACAAAATAAATTGGAAAACTTACCATTTTTGTCAATTGGATTATGAGACGGAAACTTAAGCTACAGACAGCAAACAGTGATGAAAGTAGTGTACGTGTAGACGAGTCTCGAACGAAACGATAAAATGATTCGGTGTCGAACAGACAGGTGAACGGGTACGTGTATAGAGAACAGACGAGAAGTATACACGTTGTCAGTTGGTTGTCACGAGTGCAGTAGATAACATTGTTCGTTGGCGTTTGTTGGAGTCATGGAACCGAAAGTAATCAAGAACTCGTGGAAACTGATAAACTGCTGATAAACGCGGAGCGACCCGCGACCCTCACTAACGGAACCAGGCGAGCCAAATCGGCGTATTTTTGTTACTATGTATTACTTTTATTTATTCATTTTTAAAAGACGTATTCGTTGGATAGGCCAGTGATGGTGGTATAAAAATGATGAAGGGTATATTGCCAAGTAGTTACGTGTGAATTATTAGTTTATTGTAACATGTAATTATAGCCTACAGGCAATAGGGAAGACTTGTATTAGACAGGAAATCGTTAGGGTTGATATTTTTTTTTTGACTTGTGGGAAACACGATTTTTTGAAATGTGATTTTGTGAAAAAAAAAATCGGGATATTAACGTCCCGCTTTATTGTTAACACGGCGTACGCGTCTCACTAAGAATTGAAGCAGGACGCGAGACAAGTATATTAAAAATCGGGACATACCCAACCCTAGAAATCGAGTTTTGTAATTTGTCCAAATATATTAAATTTTGTGTAATTTTAAACTAGATAAAACATAAATAAAAATGTTTTTTGTTTGTATATTTATTCGTGTTTTATTTTTTTACTAAATCAACTGTTCAGTTCAAAACTAATAACTCGAAAACTCATTAGGTTATACATGAGTTGCTTGTAATTTTTTTTTTTTTTAATTTGCCTTTGTTCGGATATTACAGCACGCTTGTAAATTTAAAATACTATTATTTAATGAAAAATTACGATGAAGTCGTGGAGTTAAGTTTTTATAAACATAGCCCAAAAACATTGTAATAATTACTCAAGTTGACAGTTTTAAATTAATGCGTCTATGTATATCGTGTAAATATTATATTTGTTAATGTATATTTTATGATGTATAATTAAAAAAAAATTACCATTTTCAGTAAACATAAATTAAATGTACAAATTTCAAAGTGAATCTTGTTAAGCGAAAAATTATTTGTAGTATTAAAACAATATATAGATGATAACTTGTGTGTTTTCCTCTTCAAGCTATAACACTGATTGTATCTATCCTAAATTCTCTCATCAAAATTCTTAATACTTTTAATCTTTTTTATATTATATATGTTTTAACTCTAAGGACAGATCATAGCCAAGGTAAACAGCCAAATATAAATATAATGATAGTGTAAGTTATAAGACGTATGATTACATAACATTTATTACGGAAAAAAATTTTCTTAAGTAATTGAAGACATGTGCGATTGGCACTAAACAATTAAAGTAAGACATATATATATATACTATGGTTATAATAAAATAGGATGGAATTAAGGAATTAAAGACAAAAAATCCTAGAACAAAAAATTTAAAATTTATTTAAGAGTTCATCATATAATACAATAATTGTAGAGCAGTCTATCTGTACCTAATGTTTTATGACAATTTTTTGCTCGGGCCTAATTATTTTTATTTATTAAGCAAGTTAATATACATTATAATATACAGGTTGTATACATTATTTGAACAAAATGTTCAATCTTAAGTGATTATTACCTACCTAGTGTTATCATGGCATCACAAGAGTAGCATTTCAATGATTTTTTTATTATTAATTAATATATATACATATTATTAACAGTCATTACACCTACTTACATTTACATATTAAAACTTATAAGGATTATATGAATAAAAATGTTTTATTTTATATACTATATATGTTATTTAAATATAAAATGATGTAACAAATGTCTGAATATTTACACTGTGTCATATAGGCAACCCGAATGTTGGGCAGTTCGTTTAAATAAAAGTTGTTTCTCTCTCTATGAAATTTAAGTTAAGTTTAAGTATTAAGTATAATGTTTTCTTTTTTTAATTAAACAAAATCAATCATCGATATGGATATTTTGTCATTTAATTTATTATACTTGGATGTTTTGATAGAATATTAGTGAAGGATATTAAGTATATAAATTACAGTAATCCACTTTTTTAGTGCAATAATAATAAATAAAGAATTTATTAATTTAGTTTGATTTGGAAGAAAGAAAATTATAAGTTATATTTGTATTTATTTTTTCTGAAAATTAGTTAAATAATGCAAGATAATCTAAACAGAAATAAATCTTAAACAAACATACTCGATAGTTACTCTGAATAATAATTTATGACTGCTTGATACATAAAAATGTTTAATATATTATAATTATTTTAGGAAATATAGTTTAATTAATATTTTGATATTTTTGAAATTTATTTTTATTTAATTATTACTCTACAAAAATGTAAATGTAAATTTTTTGTAAATATAATTATTTAAATAGTTCTAATAATTTAATTTATATTTATATTTTGAGAACTTAAAAACATTACTTTTTATATTAATCCAATCCTGATATTAATGAGTAAATTGATATAAATAAATTATTATTAAAAAAAAAAAAACATAAAAACTTACTGATATAGGGATATAGGTACCTATATTTCTTAAAATACAAATTGTATATAACATAAAAATATCAAGTCATACAAGTAAAGGTAATGAATAGATTTATAATTTTTTTGCTCCTAGTTTTAAAGTCTGTTTACTATTACGTTTTAGCTCTAATTGCTTTATTCGTTCTAGTTTTCTTTCTTCTCGTTTTTTACGCATTTCTTCTTTTAACGCATCAGCTTCTACTTCTGTAAAATAATAAAATGTACAAAGAAATATTATATAATATAAAATATATACTTTTAGCAATATCACAAGAATCATCCAATAATATAGGTTCTTGATCTTCCCAACCAAAATCAGTTTTTTCTTTTTCTGAATTCTAAACAATAAATATTACATAAAATATAAAGAGTTGTACATCATTTTTGAAATAAAACTAATTTGCACTTCTTACATCAATGCTTTCCCAGTCATCTCCAACATTCCATCCTGAATTATCATCCCAGTCTTTAGATATTATAGACTCATCTATGACATGTTTGTAATTTTGAGTGTTCTAAAAGTATATTTAATAAATAATATAATATTTTAACATAAATTGATCATATAGTTAAATATATATAATTATATTAATTAAAAGATTCTTTAAATTATTCAGTTTTTTAATAAGTAATTTTAAGTTTACAAAAATGCAAACATTTTTTATTTCATAAAATAATTGTTAATATAATATAAATTGCTAAATAATAAGTAATATTTTAAGAAAAAAATAAAATAAATGAAACTGCGATGGAATAAGTATTTTGTGTACAAAAACAATATATTTAAATTTACTCTTATTATTTTAATATTAAATTATTATTGTAGAACATTAAAATATGGAATTATAATAAACAAAATGATTAGTTCTAATATTTGAAATTAAATATAACTATTATTAAAATTTATAATATTACCTGAGAATAATTTACATTTGTTTAAACTATATTAAAATACAAATAACTATTTTAATACTATGATAACTGTATAGATTATATTAATTAAATGTTCATATAATATGTATTTAATTTTTATCAAAATATCTAGTGGGTACAGTAAATTATTTGAATCAATTTTGATACATAATAAATATAAAAAAATAAGTCTATGTTAATATGTTATAATTTTATTTAAAAATAAATAAATCAAAAAATGAGTTTTAAATTCTTAAAATTAAGTTTTAAACCAAGAAAAGCAAGAACCTGAAGAATATCCTCATCATCCAATTGTTTTTGCTTGTAAATATTTTGTGGAGTATTATCATTGGTTTTCAGTGAACTATTTTTCATTTTATCAAAGTTAACAATCTTATTGTTTGTGTTGTCTAAAAATAAATATACACATTTTATAACACAATAATAAAATTTAATGCCACATTTTTATTCTTAGATATGTATATATGTATATATATATATATATAAAACAATGAATGTTTTTTACCTTTTGATAGCTCAGTTGGATTTATATCTTTTTGTAAGTTTTTGGACGAATAGAACTTGGAAGTTACATTAGTTAGAGCCCATCCAGCCCATGTGGGTATGGATGGACTAGAAGTATTAGCAACTTCTTCTTCTAATGTACACAATAAATTAATGTTTTTAAACTTTAAATTATAAATTATTTAATAGTAATATTTTTCAATAATATATACCTATTTTTTCTTTTAATCTTGCATCTTCAGATACATTTTCAAGCTTTCCTAAAAAACCTTTAATTGTTTGAAAAGTTATATCTCGTACTCCTTTTTCAGGATCAAGAGTTACTTGACATAATGCTGGCAAAACTCGGGATGATACTTCAAGCAAAGGATAATATTGTTGAGTTGCTGAAAATGCAGATACACCTAACAAAATATTTTAAAAATTTTTTTATATAAAACTATAGTTAAATAATTAAATTTAGACTAGCAGAACCTGCCATTCTTGATGGTGGAAATGGATCTTTGAGTGCGCGGCCAAAAGCTGATGATAATATTTTACTTCTATTTTTTGGGTCTAAATATTGAGCAATTTTACCCAAACATACAGTGGTATTGGTCCTTATACTACCCTGTATTTCAAATAATAGATACGTATATAAATATGTAAATTTAAAAAATTGCTTAGTTTTACCTGATCATCTTTCATTTGTAAGCGAGCAAAATGTCTCATTAATTCCACATTTAAATTATTATAATTCAATTTTGAACTTATATATACCATGCTCTAAAAAAAAAAAAAAAAGTTATTTGTTAACTTAAATATTTTATTAATAACTTACTCGAACAGTTAATTCTCTTATAGTAGGACTTGCATCTGCTAGACCGCTTACTAACAGTGGAAATATACTTGTATTTAATAAATCTGGTTTTAACCGATCTATAAAATAATAAAAATATGATAACAGTTAATTGAATATAGAATTATAAAATCAGTGCTTCTTATTAATGTACAATATTAAGATATTTATTCTGGAAAAAAAAAAATATAATACATTTTTTTAAATAAAATCATATTATTGCTACCATTATCATGTAAATAGTATACCACAAGTGTTTTGACTTGCAATAACACTGCATTATAGATTATCTTATTGACTTAACTTGTTATCAGTCAGTTATTCTACAGTCTCTATGTAGTATTATAGTTCAATAATCATTAGCTCGAATAATTCTAAAATATACAGTAAAAATTATTTATTATTATGATGTTATTATGTTAGGGCAATGCAGTATTTGATTTTATTGGTTAAAGGTAACATGAACCAAAAAAAACGTTGAGAACTTCTACCTTAGAGTCAATTCAAATTTTTATCAAAATGACTAGTATATAGTAGCAATTTTATTTACTATACAACTGTAGTAGTTTGTCTGGTAATTTATGGTTTTTAATTTCAGTGATCTATTATTAGTATTAATGTACGAAAATATGTATAATTGGCATTCATTATTTTAGTTACATTCAGTTAGCACTAATCTTTTTTTTTCATAAATAATTTAATAACATAACATATACTTATTTACAATAAATTACTCAATTCTTAATTTAATACTAAAGCTAAATTTATTAGTACTATACATACTTGAATATAATTCAATTTGATTAAGTAATAACAATCTTGTTGCCCGATCATTAGATTCAAACAGTTTTACAATACAAGGTACTATCTTTTCTTCAAATTCTTGGTCATCTAACATAGTACTTAACTAATATGAAATAGAAACATCAATTCAATGAATGAATAAAAATATTTCATTTTTATTACAAAGAAAAAAAATAATAATAATACCTTTATCATTGATGGAAATATGACTTTTTGTTCTTTAACATAACTAAACATTTCAAGAAGGCTAGGTAATACATTGTATTGAGCTATATTTTTGGGAAATGTTTCAAGTAAATTTGGCAATTTTTCTAAAAACGTTGTTCTTTGGAGATCATCTAATAAATGATATTGACTCAATGCTGTCATAGTTTTTTCCAAATCATTACCAAAATATCCTTGTTCTCTTAAACTCAAAGTAATGGTATCATATGATGGACGAGTCATAGGATCTGCAGCAATTAACTTTGGATATACTTTCAAAAGCTCCTTAGGAATCTATTTAAAATATGTAGCCGGTTTTTAATTTTTGTATACTTGAAACATATAATTAAGTATTCTTACTTTTTTAACATCTTTTAATGCTGATTGATGACTTAATGGGCCATTAAATACTTCCCAAATAAGTACTCCTAGTCCCCAAATATCAATGGAACTACACAAATGTTAATTTTTTTACTTTATAAGTATATAACATTAGCAAAGAAATAATTGTACAAATAAAATCACTAATTTTTCTTACAATGGTGATTGTTGATGTACTGTAGTACGATATAAATCATTATCATAAGAAGGAGGAGGATTGTTAACATTGTTCATGTATTCTAATTCACCTAGTTTCCATTTTCCAGCTTTATTTACGAACACTGACCAAATGCAAACTTTATTATGACATAGTTTTGCTTCAACATTTAAAAACCTTAATCCTTCCTGAAAATCAGATATTTAAGATTATGAACTACTATTTACTAGTACTTACTATATTTTAGATAATATTAACAATTCACTCACTATTATATTTGATATTCCCCAAGCAATATATTGTTTCATGATTGTGGTATTAAGATCATTTTGAGATGACAAAAAGGATTGAAGTGGTTCAACATACTCAGTAGATAAATAAATTGTAGTTTTAATCTAAAAATAAATTCAATGTTTTAATAAGTACATTTTAATCAAAACCCATAAAATATAACAATATTTTTTAGTAAGGTAACACATTTTGTTTTACTTCTGAGCTTTCTAAATAAGTGAGAAAATTTGGATGTTTTAAAGTTTTCAAATGTTTTATTGCACATTTAGCAGATGCTGAACGGACTTTACCACCAGGAATTTCATCATTTATTATGAATTCAAAAATTGAAACATCTTGATTAGTATTCTATAAAAAAATATGTAATAATTACTTGTTATATATAATTTATACATTTATCAATTAAAGTATTTATATTATTAAACAAAAACTAAAATTGACTATAATGGAATATTGAAAAATACATAAAAATTACAGAATAAAATAAAAAGGATACTAAAAAATTATGTAACCTTATTATGAGTTTTTATTTTTTATTTACATCTCATATTATTATTGAGCATAAAGACTAGGAGTTTGGATAAATATTACTAATCATACACTTTCTCATTAACGTCAAGATATTCGAGATCGAACAATCAAAAGAGAAAAAGAATACTTTATAATTAGAGCTGGGAATTGAGTGCCCTAAATAACCTCAAAAAATGCCCTTAAAAAAACGTAATTCTTGAAAAATATAAAAATGCGAAACTAATAGTAAATCTCAAAAAATACATTAGAAAATTAATTAAAATTAATTAAAAACTAAACTAAAAAAAAAATTAATTCACATGGCGGTTACGACGAAAAAAACTTGTACTAAATGATATCAATAGATGTTAATTTTACTGATTCTAAATAGTCGATAAATGATTTTTAATATATCATGTATACTATCATAGATAAAGCCAGTTGTATCTAGGTTTTGACGTTAACTATTGTCCAATAATATAATATAAATTATGTGTACCTAATGTATAATTTGTTACATTTGTATAAAAATCATATTGGTATGTATAAATCTTAAAACAAATTTTCAAATTCTGATTTAGAATTTAAAATTTCAAAAAATGCATTAAAATGCTTTAAAAAATAAATAAAAATAAATTAAATTACCTAAAAATCCAAAATTATTAAAAAAATGCAAAATAAAATTCCTAATACTCATTCAAAATTACAAGAAAGAAATTTGTGATAGTACGAGCATCGCACAGTAAGCTATGGAAAAAAAATGCAAAGTATATTGAAACTTCAGCCCTACTAATAATATTTTCAACATCTAACTTACATATATTATTGATTTAAATATCAAATAAACTATGAATTGTTTTAACTTTTATTAATATTAAACTTCAGCACTTTAGAGCATAATAATAATATAAGCGTTATATTATAGAGTAACATTATTATATCGGATATTATATTGAAAGACATAATTTTCAAGCAGTTGAATGAATGTAATAAAAAATTAAACTGATACGAATTTAAATAAAGGCTCTCTTTAAAAGAGCATAATTTAGTAAATCAGAACTAAATAAGAATATATAGGTATACCAATTATTCCAGTAATTAACTAGCTAAATATTTACTTAATCAACAAATAAATGTAAATTATGATTTTTCTAGTAACTCTAAATTCCTTTTATTGATAATGGTGAAAAATTACTTATTAATAAATGATTAGCAAGAAAATTTAATTAACACTATAACTTAAATTACCTTTTTCTTCCCTTTGTTTAATTTCCATAAACTCTTGTCATTAAACTCATAATTTGGACATTCAGTAATCTCAAATGGAAAGTCTTTCGACGAGTCTCTTGAAAATATAGTCCACATAATTATTAGAGATCTTACTATGGTATTTTAAATTTAATTACATCAAATTTAACATAGTTTTTCCAGATTTAACACTTTGAAAATTTGTAAATCAAAAAGCATTCCTTTTATTATGGTACTGGAGAACATCAAATCAATAGTAATAATTCGTCGTATTTTAATTTAGTATATACAACAAGTTACTACGTGATTTAGTGTTATCATAGAATAATATTGAAATATGATAGTATTGTTGATAACAATTCGAAAACTTTAATATCAGTTCTATTCTTGATAATATTTATAATAATAGATTATAATTATAAAATCAATAGTATGTGTATAATACGCAATGTACCGTGTACACATATAATTCGTTATTCTGTAATATAACCTTATAGATTGTGCTCGATTTTTTTTGGGGGGGGGGGGGGGGGGGGGGGGGGGGGGTGCGCAGGGGGACGGAGCTCCTCTATTTTTTTTTTGCGTACCCCAACTATATTTTTTCTCCGGAACTGGGGGACGTCACGTTCATCCTAATTGATGTCCAAAATAATTTTTATGTGAATTTCAATTTACGTCAATTTGAAAACGAATTTGACGATTTATAATATCAAAACTATTTTCATAATTAAAGATTATATGGTGGTTATGATAAGGGACAACGTCGTCACTTCTGGAAAAATATAAATAGCAATGTCTGTGAATTTTGTGTGTTATACTTTATACATTGTACGGTTTGTTATTAATATCGACGATATCGGCATTTCGGAAAAAAATAAATGCCCGCACCACGACTAATCTTCGGCCGTGGCCCGCACTAAATAATAAAAACAAATAAAAACAAAAAACAAATATATGATTATATCATTTGTCGCGTCCCACGTAGTCACATAATAGAAAACACACATTATAAGAAGTTCTCATGAATATCGAAACCAGACGCGTGAATAAGTTCACATGGTTATCTGTTTAAGTAAGAATATGAACATCGGAGTCACACACACGTGGGTGGTTAACCACATCCTGGATCTTGCATTAAGTATGGGCTGGTCAAGAGATAATACACGCATACAGAATCAATAAAGAATTATCATATTTTAGAGCGCACACACAGAATCAATAACGACTCATCACATTTATCATATTATATTATCATTTTTCATTTACACACACTCATTTAAGATTTACACACACACATGCAGATATCAGATATAAAAAGGGGTCTCGAACAGGCTCTATTCAGACGAGTTTTGGCTATGCTGCACGTCAGTGTATGTCATGGTTCGAACTTGGAATTATTTCACATTATTTTTATAAGTAAACTTTAACTGATTGTTAGGATTTAGATAATTTCTACAAATTGTTGTTTGGACTTAGAATATTTACGAAATTGTAGTTAGAATAATTTTATGAGTTTAAATAAATTAAATTATTATAAAAAGTCTTGATTATTCTTTACTACACCTACAACCAAGCGTTGACTGAGACGTTGACACTGAAATAACGGATCGATCAGTTGGCACGTAACACATTCGATTCATGAAACTGCCTGATCGCCTATAATTATGTTAATTATTATTTTATTTTTATTTTTCTATTGTAACATGTAGGATGTTGGTATTGCTATCAAAATATATTTGGAATTAAAATATTTGCTTAGCTGAAATGTGGTATTCAAAATATATGTAAGGTTTGCGGAGGATAGGGGTGAGGGACGGAGCCCCCTACGGGTCTGTGTTAAATAATTGCGCATGTGGAACACAGTTTTCGAATCGTTGGACTAAGCTCCTCTACTTAATTTTTCCCAATTCGAGCACTGCTTATAGACCTGTTATAATAGGCAGTGGCGTGTTTTTGGAGGGGGTGGAGGTTCCCGGATTTTGACTCCCCAGAAGAAAAAAAAGGTTCATTTTATTAGAAAAATGCAAAAAAAATCCCCATAAAAATGTGAAAATATCTACACCACTGATAATAGGTCTATGAATATAACTATTTTAAATTTACGACTTAATTATTGTTTTTAATTTCAATTATTTAAATATGTAGGTAACTTATAATCAAGTATTGAATTTACTGTTCTATAATATTTTTTTATATTTATATTCTCATAGGTAACAAATATTAACGTGAAATGGTGGTCTACCATTATAAAAAAATCTACATTACAATTAATAATCGACATGGTAAACACTATGTCATGGTAGTATCAATAATTTAATTACTATATTATTTTAGTTTTGTGTTTGTATTTATTTTCATAGGTATTAAAGTAATATTGTCCCTCTAGTCTGTATAAACCAGCTAGGTCTAGCTGGGTCCACACGATGATGGTAAAACGCGATAGTTGTTATCGTGAAAGCTGCTATCATGTGAGTGTCATCATGTGAACTGATCGATAGTAACTATCGGACTATGGAGAAAGCTACTCTCACACTATCATGCATGATAGTTGAACGGGATAGTTAGTATGACGATGGAAGGCATCGCGATATCGTGTAAACAGATTGATAGTAGCTCTCGGGCTACCAAAAGAGGGACTTTCTACCTTAGATTATATACGAGTAGGTATAAGTATAGTACAGTAGCGTGGTAAAAGGGTTTCTATGACACCCAGGAGTCATGGTGAAAATGATATGGGTGGGTGGGATTTTGGATGTGTAAAGATTTTGGACGAATACACACTTAGCGAATTTCCAAGTTTAAACTCCAACACATAAAACGAATGCAGCGGAATACACGGTAATTGATAAAAATATAACACACAACAATTATATCAAAATTCTGTATTATTTAAATTAATTTTAGTTGATTTCAACATAAAAGAGGTAAAAAACTTCTTAGAATTTACTAATCTGAAATTTGAGTTGGCAAAATGTAAGTAGGTAGGTAATTCAATCTTTAATCATTTTTAGTCTTCTTCAATTTATATTTTTAAAAAAATGTAAACGATGTTGTGTTAAAGGAAGAAGTGGGTGGGTAGATATTGAAATATATATTGTGCATCATCAGTGCCGGATCAAACATATGTGGGCCCCTAGGAAATTACAATTTTGGGCCCAACAATATTAATTTTTACATACATCTATAATAACATTACTATTATTATATTATAAATAACATTACTATCCAATAATTAAAATAAATAGCTTTAATAATAACCAACTATTATTAATAAATAAAATCATGTTTATTAATTTTTTTATTTTCAAGAAAAATTAATTAATTATTATATTATTTCTGTTTTTTTTCAAAATAATTTTATTATTATTACTGCATATAACATCTAAAATTTAATATATATTATATTTCATAATGACTTTTGTTCTGTAAATTCGTAAATAAAATACAGATATTATTAAATAAAAAAAAATATACTTTTCGTTTTCACAGGACCCCTTAAACGAGTGAAGCCCTGAGGCGGGCACCTACTTCGCCAATGGATAATCCAGGCACTGTGCATCATGGTTTATAAATATTCACCACACCACTGGTTTAGTAACGATCTAAGCTCAGTAGCGTAGGAAGACGCGCTATCGCACCTGGAAAACTTAGAAAAAAACGCCTTTTAACCAATTAAAAATTTGATGTGATGATACATTTTTTAACCGATAATTTTACTGATTTTTTTTAAGAATAAAATTTATATTTATAACTTATTATTATAGTGTAAATTTTGAACTTTAAAAAATTGCAATTTTTGCTTTAAAAATGGCGAATTATTTTTTTCCTATATGAATTCCCTTGTGATATTTTCATCTTTAAATGTACAATTAGACATGATCTACATAGTTAAAAAATTTTCATTTTGAAGGTAAAATGAAAATACGAATTATGCACGATTTTGCACCTCTGACGTAGGCACAGTTCGCCATGCCCTTGCTACGCCACTGTCTAAGGCTTAGACTCTAAGCTCTAAGTTATCATACATGCATGACAATATGTGAGTCACTATTATGAGAGTGATAGTATCTATCACCGTGTAAACGTTTATTATCTCATTTTCCTCCAACGAGAGAGTAGAACTTTATTTTAGTAATTATGGCTAACTTTATTATAATAGAATTTTTTGAAGAATATCAAAGGCATTGTTGTTTATGGGACAAGGGAATTGCAGACTACAGTATTATAGTAACTGTTAGGATCTTAAAATGCTAATTCTCTCGTTATTGTGTTTGATGCACCTATTGCAATTCGTCGTTGAATCCAAGCGCGTTTTTCTTTTGTTCTTTTTAGATCGTCTGAGCTTAATAATACAATCAAAGACATTCATAATGGCATTTGTCACTTCAATTGACGACATTTTAATAGACGATTTAAAAATAAACCTATGACATTTCCCAGCGGACATTTTCCCCCGAAGATATATCCACGCGGGTATTTCTTCGCACGTCATTTCCCCGCGATGACTAAATTATCCCCGCCAATAATATCCCGTAAATGATTAATTCTAATAAATAAAGAATTATAATAAATACCTATTGTCTAGTATCGTATCGATTGGAGATAACCAGATGTTCTTATAAATGTCTTGTAGTCATAAAATAAGATAGTATTGAATCCGCAAGTGTTTTTTTTAAATTTATCAAAAGCGGTCAAACTTCAAAGTATAATAATATTATTTCAATTGGTTTATAAATTATAATATGTACTTATCGTTAAAATAATAAAATATAATAAACGAATATGATAATATCAATATTTTGACTAGGTATCTAATTCAAAAAAATAATCTGTGTTATATTATGAGATTATGAGCTCGTCATCGTACAGTGCGTTATAGTTCAATTAACGTTCAATTAACCAGTTAACCACCCAACAAGTGTTTTTATACGATTTATATATATATTTTTTTTTAACCAGATAATGTATTTTTTTTGACATGGGATTTGTGACAAGTAGTAAAGGTAAACGTTTGATGTATATTTTATTGAAATATTTTTGGTGATAATACAATATGTATGTTCTGTGACTGGAGATCATGCAAAACCCGGTTTGTTGTAGACAAAAGTCATTAAAGTGCTAAATTGGTAGTCGGTACAATGATAACTAACAAGAAAAATATAAATATAATAATTTAATAGGCTATTATATACATTTAATAGTTAATTTTTTTTTACGACAATAGTTGTAAGTTAAAAAAATTATTAGATACCTATTAGCTTTTATTTCGTATATTATTTCTATGTACTATGTACTCTTTGCCCTCGCGGGCGTTATCTATAAATAAAATTAAGGAAGAACATTGCTTTGAAAATATTATAGTGGGAACTTGTAATTAATGAGTCTATAAAGTATTATTATACTATTAAGAAAACTAAATTATTTTATAAAATATTTAGTGGTTAATTTGTATTTAATTCTAAAAATAAATGTAATTTATGTTTCTGTATTAATCTATAAAAACTAGATTTTATCGTAAAAAAATTAAGTACACAAATATGTACAATATGTTTTAGAACTATAAATCTATTATATTGTTAAAATAAATAATATTTTTTATATAATAATAAATGCCTAAAGGCTAAAAGATTTTCTAGGCAAATAAAAAATAAATCTTTTCTCGAAACTGGATAAAATTATGGTAATGTTAGTCACCAAATAATTTTCTCTTATTGATAATTTCTGTCTTGTAGGTTAAACTTTTGACTTCATCAATGTCTAGTTTAACTTATGATACAAAATATTAAAATAATCGATTCACCATTATGATGTTGTTATGTTACGTTTGTTAGGGGTAATTTATAAGTAATAAAAATAATAATAATAATAAAAATTATAATTTATAGTATAAGAAACTGAATAATTATTTTCGATCGAGTTAATTTTAATAATAATTATTTACAATTTTTAAATTTAATAGTCAGCTGTATTAAATGCCATCATTTCTTCTCCCCATTCAGTACCGGCTTGAACATCTGTTTCCTTTGGTCGACAACACGGCAATAAGCATTGTTCATAACAACAAGCTTTGCGCAGTAGAAATTTTACCCGTTTTGGTCGTATAACGGTTACATAAAGAACAAGAGCAGCTTGCACAGGATTGAAGATGACATGCAAATAAAAAAGTGTGTCTTGTTGGATCCACGAAAATATGAACAACGTCAAATCGACAACCATGATTGCAAATAGTTTTGAAAACATTCCGAAACTGTGGGCAAAATAATTTACAAACATTAGGTATATTATATTAAAAATGTGCATATTATAAATTTTTGTTGGTTATCTAAATTGAAAAATAACTTATTGGTAAATCTGACTTTTTACATTGTATAAGCACTTATGTTAAAAGTTTACAAAATTTAATTTCGTTAAATATTTTCTGTGGACTTTTATTAATATGCATGTATTTATTTTAACACTTAACTATTATTTTTTACCTATATTTCATTTTATGGTGAATTTGTCCATACGTCGACATTCGTTCTATCACTGTCTTAGTAGAAAAATAAAAGAACAAATTGACTAGAATCGTACATATGACCGGAACGAATATAACAGCGATCCCGAGCCATCCTAAAAAAAAATAAAAAAATAAGTACCTATTTACATTAATTACTGTTAGATGTACTATTAATAAAACTCTTTTAGATTCTGAGCAAAAAAAATACTTGTTGTTCAGTGTTATTGATTTTGAATTTATTTATTTTCTTTTAAAACATTTTGAGCCAAAAAATTTCCACTAGTTAATTTAAAGTATTTTGTAAATATAAAATTTGGACACATATCTCATATCTACGTAATAAGTATTTATTTTTACTTTTTTAGTAGATAGTTTTTTCTAATAATCGATTAATAAAAAAGTCTAAACAAATCTTGAAAACAACTTTAATTATTTTGAGTTATTATATTTAAATGAAATAAGTAGTTTTATGTTTTATCACCATCAAATTTAATGTAAAGTTAATCATATAAATTGTATAAATTAGGTATAAAAAATCGAATTGTTACAACAGTACATTTTTTTTCATTAACTAGTAAAATATATGTATGAGAAAATATGTGTTATATTTTCAAGACTTTTTGTCAAATCAAAATAATTTTATAGCAATTTTACATAGAAAGGCTAAAAAAATATCATATAAAATTTTCTAATATCTATAAATAGCTCAAAAAATAAAATCATACATTTTACATAACTAATACGAGTACATTCCTTGTTTCACTCAGAATCTAAAAAATCATCATGGTATAACCAATAGCTTCCTCATTTCATTCAGAATCTAAAATACGATGGTCGATGTACAAATATTTAAATCGGTAGATTTACTCATATGAATATTCATCGACTCTCGCTATAATATTTTTTTCATATAACGAGTTAATAATAATTGTATAAGTACACGATAAAAAAGTATGTAACTGATTAAATTTAATTTACCTATGGCTCCTTCTATTGATATGGTTGAAGATGGATGAGGAGAATAGTTTCTATTTATGTTGTCGGTACTTGAATCTAATATGAGATGAGCAAAAAGTGCCATGCCTCCCATAGTTAATGTACAACCCCAAACATATAGCGAATAATAACAATATTTTCGACCGTCGGTGATACGTAGGAAAACGTTCCGTGATTTGAATGTACGCCAGATGTAATATCCCATGGCGTTGAGCCAAAAAAATGAACCGAGGGTAAAGATGTAGAGAAATGCATCTAAAATCAAAGTAATAAATTATAAGAATTAATATGCAATTTGATTTCAGTCATTAAGATTGTTGTAATAGGTAATCATTTTACTGTATTATATTGTTTATTAAGGTTGTAATATTTTATTTTTTGTACAATTAAAAAAAATAAATAAAAATACGAAAATGCAAGTATAAATAATACGTATGAGCATAACTAACATACTATATGTATATAACGTGTAATATAGTATAATATATACTATATTATAATATATACTATACTATAGTATACTATAGTGTTCATTAAAAGTTATTTATATCTTTGTAGTTTTACGAACATTAAACATTTTTATATCAAACAATCAAAAAGACTTCTCGTAAAAATACCACAACTAATTACAACTTTGTATAAATAACTGAAATTATGATTCAAAGTTAAAATATAAATGGGAATAACAAAGAGGACTAAGGGAGTAAAGTTATAGCACGTCACTGTTTTCAGTATCTAATGTAAACAGTACCTTTATTGACATGGTCTAAGATAAAATTAGTCGAGAATCATTCCGAAATGGAATTATCTATAAAAAAATGGTCGAGTTTTTAAACCCAAAGGTAACATTATTACATATCATTATTATGATAAAAATATTAAAAACCTAATGAGTTATGAGTAGGTACTTAGATTCGAAATAAAAATAAAATAAAAAGAACGCCGAAGCGTAATTTTTATAATTGTATTACTATAAAAGGTTATCATTATTTATCTGTTTGAGGTGATAAAAATGCATTAAATATTAATTAATTTGTTTGTTTTAACTTAATGGTCAATCTTTTTTGTTATTTGTATTTGTTATTTTCTCCGCACTATGGAATGAAAGAACGAGATAGTTTATCCTTCGGCCTATAGGTATTATACCTATATTGATCATTTTCAATTTATCTCCGAAGCGGATATAGATTGTATCAATTATATCGTATTATAAATAACATATTTTAATAAATTGTAAACATACCGGCTGTTAAATAGCTTATTGGTCCGTTGTACTCGACAAATATGCGCACAATGTCAGCGATTCTAGCTACGATCATACAACCAGCTAATGTAGTAACCATATTTCCTATTAAGTCCCTGAGTTGCGGTAACACAAAATGAACAATAGCCACGAGCAATAGCCAAGTAATTGCGATGGCATGACCAGCTGGATTCACGACTCTTCGCATCACATAATCGGTGTCTGTCCATTGCGATGGTATTGGTGGCGTGCATATGTAAGCTACTTGGGCATTGATGTCTGGACTATCAATGCCAATGACCTATTACAAAGTAAAATCAAATCATGATTGTTTTTATCATACAGGTACAACATAAAAATATAATTTAATATTTTAATTTTTTTTATTAACATAATTTAAAAATAATAATAATTTACTTTGTCTAAACAGTAAAACTCTTGTTCGTAGTCGAAATAACGTTCGTGGTCAATTATGTAATCTCGCTGCTGTTGTTCTTCATTGGTATGCTGCTGGTGTTTTAAGACGTAATGTCTAAGTTTTCCATTCGGATACAACACTAGGCGATCGCTGGAACCGGTATAATTATAGACAACCCATTTTTGACGATTCTTGCAATTTGGGAACCCAGTCACTAATCTAAATCCAAATATAAATAAATATAAAGTATATAAGTATGTACGAGTATAAACATCTGGTATAAAAATAGAAAACATTGTGGGAATGTTGGAAGGTAAACACTTAACATATTGAATAACAATCGTGTTTATGATTTATTTAATATTCAATAAAAACAATAAAACATGGTACATAGAACGAACTAATTTATTTTAGATTTTAAAGAATTTGAAAACATTTGTTTATGATTTCAATGCCCCAAATACTAGTTATTTATGGTTTCGTGTACAATCGCTATTATTATCATTATTTAGATCGATTACTTAGTGATTATTAATATTTATACTTAATTTGAGAATCGTGTGTTGTCATTTAAAAATTATAAAAAAATTCAGACAGCAAAAATATTTTAGCAACTATTTTTGTTAAATTTAAATATAATAATAATCTATTAAATTAATAAAATGTAATATTAAACAAAATCAGTAAAGAAGTAAATGGCTTATATTTATTTGTTACCTATTAATGGTAAAATAATTATTGTTGTTTGAGCAAAATAATGTTCTAAACAATGGACAGTAAAGTAAAATTATTGTGAACGTAGTATAAAATAATCTTATCTAAAATACAAAATATGTAAAATAAAAATGTTTAATAAAAACTATACCTAAGCTAGGTACATAAAATACATTTAAACTATACGTGTTATTAATTATAATATTATTATGAGTATTAAATTATACATTAAATTATATACTTTAATCAATTAATTGAACTAATTCATTCATTTTAGTATAAGATCCTTATTGTCAATAAAACAATGGATAACTATATGGGAAGGGGAGATTTCTTTCTTGAAGCGACTGGCACAGTTAGTGATTTTTAGTAAATTTAAACTGAATTTGACAGCAATAACAGCGATTTTTTCAAATTAAAAGAAAATTTAACAAAAATATGTAATATCCCACTATAATTCAAAACCGTTTCAATTGCATTCAGCGCCACTAGTCGGACCGATCACAATTGCAATAACTAAATAGTTAACTTAATAGTTAACTAAAAATAAGACAGAACTATCGATAATTACATTATTATATCATTACCCGTATCGCTACCAATAGACAGAAAACTCAACTCTCGTGTAACATACTCGTATTTTCTATAACAGTAAGTAATCTATATTAATATATAATTAATTAAGCCACCTACCATCAGTGGTGTAGTTCAATAAAAATTAATGGATACACGCTTGAATCATCATGGATATCAAAATTTAATAAATATAACCCACATTAATATTATTTATTAGTACGTCTTGTTCACGTTCCGTGTACCTGCGTACCACGATTTTCGTTGAGGGTACACGCATAATTATAAAATTAGAATATGGATAGAGATGAATTTAAATAATCAGATGGTTACTTTATCTATATCCTATAATAGAAAACATAATAATAAAATTACGAGTATAAAATTGACAATATGCATCGAATGAATGGCACTTTTACAATTAATAATCGTATTTTATTACAATAGTATTTTCAGTGATAATAAAATGATGATTTTTCGAATTTATTTTTATTTCAAATTGTACTATACCTACATTATTTTATACATGTCGAATATGACATCGGCTTAAAATATATTGGTTAGTATTATATTACTATGATCACTTTAAATTCCCACAAGAATTTTAATCAAATACGATATGATTAAATAAATACTTGGAAAGTATGACACATAACTAAAATTAATTTAGTGAAAATATTTATTTATTTTTTTTTTTTTTGATGGAATGAATACAAATTTATAATTTATATTACATTTAATACAGATATTATATTATATTATCACGCATTCAAATAGTTATGTGATTACACGTTACATAGTATTTATCATTATTACTTGTTACTCGCAGATCTATTCCTTTTATTAATAATCACGAAACGTTTACACAAAATTATTAATTTGTAGCACGTAAGAACTACTGTCGAGAATTGTTACTAAACACAATACAATCACACTGCGTGTGTAGGTATTCGCAAGTAATCGTGGAAGAGGAAGCTTTTTTCTTTTTTTTTTTGTGAATCGATAGCCGAGTAGAAGTACCTAATTTAACACAATATTACTTATTCGACTCCAAGTTGTGGAGGAAATCGTTATTTAGTAACTGTTGCAGTTTACTTCGAAGTAGCAGTGAGTAGTAACCGACTTCGTCTCGCTAACCTCGTGAACAGATTCCCCAACTGCCTATTATTAGCCAAGAAGAAAACTAATGCGGCTGTAGTCGTATTCTTTAATATACAAGTATATTATTATCAAGGTTCGGAACTTAATGCGCTTAAGTGTACTTAAATACGAGCGTATATATGCGTTAAAATCATCATAATATGCAGTAAATATTTGGAAAACATGCAAAAATATGCAATTTAATGAATAAAATACAATTTATATAGGAAAATTAGGTATATGAGGAAAAAAAAATTAAATGAAAATTAAATAAAAACAAAAAAAAAACTACACACTCGTGTATTATTGTGTCTTCCTGTTACACAAGCTTTACAATCTTCATCAAACTTTAATTTTTTTGTGGATAAACGTATAAATACTAATAACGAACACTTAATATATGGTACAATAATAATGCCTTGATAAATTTAAATACAAATAAATTCGGGCCAGTCGGCGATCACTATTACGATTTCTCAGTACAATACAAAATTATAATATCATTGGAAGCTATACTAAAATAGTCATTGTTAATTAATTAATTTTGTCAACAAACAATATAAAATGTAGAATATTTATTGTCATAAATTCAATATTTTTTGTTGAACTATAAATTTATAAGAAAAAAAATAGTTTCATTAAATTTATAAAATATGTATATAAAAGTTCTTAAACCATAAATATGCGAATTCTTACAAAAAATAACGAAATATGCAAAATAATTCAACAAAAAGGTTTGTATTTGAAATCTGTGTACTATGGATTGAATTTGTATCGAACCAAAATTTCAATATGCATTTTTCTAAACTAACAACTAACTAACTAAACTGCAAATGCCTAAAGTTCCAAGCCATGACTATTATAAACGCAAGGGCGTATTTGAGTCGAGACCATGGGGGGAAACTAAATTTCCTTCAATACAAACTTAAAAATTAATTTACAGTTCATTACAAGGGCGTACCCCAGGGGGGGGGGGGGGGGTTTCGAGTCCAGACCCCCATTGAAATTTCTATATACTCAATGGTTTAATAGTGTATTTTAATTTTCCATTGGCTAAAATATACAAAGTTTAGAGATTATATAATATACCTATAATGTATAAACCATGTATAATTTATACTGCTTTTTTAATATTATTTATTATTGTTAATTAAATAATGTATTTTTTTATAACATTTTACTACCAAATAAAAATTGATTTCAAATTATAGAACTTACCTATTATAGTAAACTTTTGTGCAGAATATGTGTGATGTGTGTATAAAAAAAAAAATCCTGGGTACGCCTTTAGTTCATTATCTACAGATTATGTTCCTGTTGTTCATTCGAGTGAATAAATAAAAATACAAGTACCAAATTATATTTATATAATAAAATAATATTTTTATGCACATGCAGCAATGCCAAACCGTTAGTCTATGCTGGCCTATTCTTGATCTTGACCATGTTTTAAATTTACAAAAATATATTTTCGGCCAATATTTGCAAGTAAAAGAATATGCATAGGCGTGTCTGAAAATTTCTTACAGGTATGGCCAATAACATTTTTCAAAAAAACAAAGAGTGACTTATACACAACACACTACCTCGAGAACGTACGTAGTAATTATAGTTACTACAGTAACTATAGCTAGTAAAAAATATACTCACTCTCTTCAAAAAAATAAAAGGTATAAAATATAAAATACAACTAGAACTACACGGGTACTTATAGCTATGGATATTAGAAAATAAATATTCTGAACATGGAAACAAATATTGTCAGTTATTATGATTATTATTTGGGTTTTAGGATCTTCTAGCTCTATAAAATACACAAATATGCATGCATTTGTGCACAAAAAAAATGATTAACTAGTAAATATGTGGTAAAAAAAGTGTTACTTTAAATTACTTTATATTATCTGATAAATACCTCGGTTATGGTTGTAAATGTCTATAACCGTAACAATATCTGTGGAAGATAATACCACTATTCGTTACACAACCAAAAATGTTATGATATATGAAGATAAACAAAAATTGATACAACTACAATACAAATACAATAATACAATACAAATTGATCAAATTCACATATTATTGAACTTATTATCATATTATAATGATAGACTAGTAATTTATACTCTTAATTATTTATACATCACATTTTTTAAATAAATCAATGTATTATATTCAAAAAATACGAGCCGTGGGAGGGGGGCAAATGATCCCTTCGCCTCCTCCCCTCAAATACACCCTTGTATAAACGTATAAAATCTGATCGAAATACATAAAAGATAACACACTTAGATTGCAGCGGATTGTACGCTCGTACCATAAACTACATAATAATATAAATACGATAACTATGTATGTAACTACTTATGTAACTATGAAATTCTATGCACAAAATTCGACGAGGGAAAATTAATGCCGGTAAATCAACGCCTGTGTGAGAGTGCGATCGCGATCGCGGTACGAGATGAACATCGTGTATAGGTATGTCGACTACGACCACTCACGTATATAAGGAGTAATTTTTGACAAATATGCATGAACATTAAGTTACCGAGTATTTTGGAGTGTGAGTCTGTCATAGTTTCCTGTTCACATCGCCCCTCTCTCACGGCATTTCCATCTGTACTAACAATGATTAGTGACGCACAGAGAGGTGAACGAGTAATGCAACTACATATGATCTTGAAGGAGGCGAGTGTCAAGATCATCAAGTGTCTGAAAGACTTTTACTTCAAACTTATATAATACTTATACCTTGGAGTAAAGAAATTAGGCATATTGTTTAATTGCTATTACAAGAATAAAGTCTTTGAAAATAACTTGTTCCTAAATGCTGGGTGTAATTTTATTTATTCTTTATGAGCAACATTTTATGGCCATTTTGAGATTTACACAGTGGCTAATTTATTCGTAGGCACTATAGATATGTGCCTACAGCGGACAATTCTAAGAGACGGCAATTTTTTTATGATTATTAGTTTTACGCTATTATATATTATAATATTTATATACATTTTTAGGTTTTCTAATACTGTAAAATATGTTATTTATACTCCCAGTGGCGTTGAACTCGGGGTTCAAGTCTGGGAATAATCAGACCCGTAATTAGATCATATTTTTTGGGTAATGAGTAGTGCCGTGGTGAATAAGTATACAAGTATTAAGTGATTAATTAATTTAACTATACATTATAATACTGCCCGTTTTATAATTACTATTTAAAATGTTTGAATATACAAATTACATCATAAATACTAAAATAGTTTAAAATTTTTTGAAAAGGTTGAACTCTCAACCTCTTAAAGTATGTTTTTTAGTGGGTTTGGTTATAAGTTGTAAATTGGGTGGCCATTGACCAGACCATTCAAAATTTTGTTCGGCGCCACTGTATATAATATAGTATAAACTACTATATTAAAAAATAGTAGAAAATAGCTTACCTCACTAACAGTTAACAAGATAAATATTTTTATAATTTCTTATCGTCATTCATATGTACAAGATTTAAGAATTTTTATGAAATAAATCGCTATCGATGATTTATTAATTAAAATATCTAGCAATAAACAAGTATTCTGAATTCAGTCACTATTCACGTTGCCGTATGTGTAAATATTTAGTACGTAAATCCTTTTATTTTTATTTTTTGCATCTACTAACTTTTTGTTATTTATTTATTTATTATTTTTACTTTTTTTTTTTGTGAAAATGAGTAAAAAATAGTTAGGCGATAAACAATATAAAAATGTTGTTAAGCTATAGAGTGATAATTTACAAAATGTTTTAAATCATAAAGAAATTGATGGATTTTTTTGAAAATATAGATTATTCTACTTCTATACTACTATAGTGATTACTAGTGACGGGCAGAAGTGACTAACCTACCGACTCGTAATAGTAATATGATTAGTCATTTGACTAATATTTTATTCGACTATGTACGACTCAAACTGATGAAAAATTAAAAAGTTTGGCATTGTTCTCAACAAAGAATGACGTGTCAAAAGAATTTAATTTTGAAAATATAATTGACACTTTTACTACTGCCAGATGTCGGCGTAAACCGATATAGTTAATACATTATTAATAATAATTATCCAAATATGAAGAATTTATTTTATTTATTGTACGTAGTTATTAATTATTTATAAAAAATGTTTAACTCTTAAAAAATTATGTTTTATTATTTAAATGAAATGTGTTTCTAAATTGTATATTTTTTAGTAAACAAATTCAACCATGTTCTATATTTAAGTTATTTAAGGACAGCAATTTTTCACAGCCCTATACAAGCGGGAAACATGTAAATACGCCCCTGAATTTACATCATTTTATTCCACCGGTATATCGGCCACACGAATAAAAAAATCATTATAGCATTTTTTGATATACCTTTTAATCGCCGTAGTCATTATTGTCTAGTACAAGTCCTATCATTGGATATTCGAACCAACGTTGTTAAACGTAACACACCCTAGAAATGTCGTCGCCCACATTCAGACAGCATAGAGCATTTTATAATATATTTGTGGTTTCATCAACTCGATACTATTAATAAAATCGTGTAGTCAATTGAAGGCTCAGGGTGACTATCAGGTTCGTCGAGTACACTTATTCGGACGAACAATCATATAATAACGTTGATCGATAAAGATGTATTTACACATGCAATGGTGTATTTTCGGAAGGAGAGGGGTTCTGGACTCTCGACCCTTCCCCAGAAGAAAAAAGGTTTAAAAGTCATAAATGACTTGCTACGAAGGTACAGAGAAAGAGCGCATTAATTTATATTACGTCATGTGTGATTCACGTGGTTGTAAATAAAGGGTTATTTGTATTCATAACAATAATAGAATAACATAAATATTAATCCAAATCTTATACGTACTTTTTGTAATATTATAAAAATCACTTATTTTTTTGGAAAAATGTCAAACACCTCCTACAAAAAATTTGAAAACACGCCATCGCACACATGTGTAATATTGTTGTAGTTATACGCAACAAAAACTACGGTATAAAAACCTTGAACCGGTAAGGTTAATGGTGGTTTCGTAACACGAGGCGAAGACGAGAAGAAGAGAGAACTGGATTATCGATTTTATAACGGTTTTTCATATTCTTGCGGAAGAAATCGTATCACACACAGTGCTGGACTTGGCAAAATGAAAGTAGGGGGACTCTATTTACTTTAAAAAAAAGAACGTCCCTAAAACTGGCTGAGTGTTATGATTATAGCGTAATAATAGTAGTGGGACTCTAAAATCTCTGAAAATTAGTTGGGATACTCCATCCCCCCACGTCACCCTTCAAGTCGAGCACTGATCACACACACACACACACACACACACGACCACAATAGCAATGAAAATAACCGTACAAAAGTGTACTGACTTGTAAGAGACGGACGAGGCGGGCAACGTCTTCAGCCCAGCAACGGCTTCGTCTTCATTGCTCGCGGTGAACTCCGGTGTCCAAGGCCTGTGGCTGGTCGAGTTCGCGTTCCGACACCAGTCGGCGGCCAGCACTTCGTCGGGGCCGCAACACTTGTGCACCGACGTCGCGGCGGCCGCATCGATCTCGGTCGTCGGTACGGCGGTCGTCACCGGCGGCGCGGTGTTCTGCAAGTCGGCTGCGGACGATCGGAACAGTAGCAGCGCGGGCAGCAACGGCCACAAGGACAGCGGACCGCCGTTCGGCGATCGCCGCACCACCGGTCGGCTGCCGTTACGCATAGCGTTCGGTCACATGGTCGTCACGCCACGCGACCGGCGAAGAACGGGGTTAGATCCGCTAACGGACCGTCGGCTGGTGAAGGGGTGTGTGGGGTGGTACGGATGTGCGTTTTTTTCCGCGCGACCGTCGGACGCGATAGAAGCCGGTAGGTATAGCGAAACGACGAAGACGGTCGTCGACGGCAACGCGACGATAAAATGTTGTGCGGACCGCGGCGGGAAAGCGAACCGGGTGCGACCGACCATGCGTGCGTGCGTGTCGCCTTGTACGGCGGTTGTGTCTACGTGCGCGCGCGCGGCGCCTGCACCGGGTCTGGTTCACGATACTCTTCGCTCTCCCCCCCCCCCTCCCGATCGCTCGCGCTCCGTCACTCTCGCGCTCAGGTGGGGTTTCGTTATTACATTGTCAAACGGGCCCGGGTACCTCTAACCGGTGTGCGCGCGCGTGTGCTTGTGTATATGCGGCGCGCGAGGGCGTGCGAGTGCGCGCGCGACCCGCCGCTTTGTCAATCCGGCGCTGATGTGGCGGAAACGGTAGTACCGGTAGTGGTTTTCTAAGTGGAGGGGAACCGTACACGTACACACATCATGCCGTACCGATGGTTTTTAGCGACACGCACGCGCACGCACATCATCACGTCATCCGTAAACGCGGTCGTGCGTTTTTCGTATTTTTCCCAACACGCATACCATAAAGATGGTTTGCATACACGATCAGTAACTTCCATAGTGCCTACTGGCTATATCGTACGTGCGTGTGTGTGTTTACTATTTCTATAATCTGACTGGTGGGTAGACGGGGCTATTACTGTCTATTATTTTCTCAGTATTACTCATTACCGTTGGTATTATAGTTTATAATTATCAGACGCGTGCGTAAAAACAATATTTTGAGGGTTTTAGATTAAACATTTTCATCATTTTATAAAACATTTTTACTCCATAAAAATATATTTGATAGCTTTCCTGGAATACGGGAGGTGGTGGAAGCTCTAAAACCTCCCCTTGTGTACGTACCAGATAATAATGTTCAGCGTTCATGAAAATATCTAACTGCAGTACCGTTGTTAATATTTTCATTATTGTTATGAACATATGTATATACAGTACGTATAAATGAACGACCCGAACCGCAATCGAATAGTTGTCAATTTATCGTTTAATAATAATTCTTCGAGCGAATATTGTATAAAGTTATATGTTTATAACATTGTATCAAGCTTTATTGTAAGAATTTTTTCAAACTGCACAAATAGAATACATGTTATAGGGGGGAGGGCTTCACCCCACACTCTTCACAATGATTTTATTGATTCTGATGAAGCATACGATGAGTCCAAAGACACGGAAGTAGCCAACATCGGTTTCACTAACCAATTATTTAAATAATTTGACGTCATATTTATCATTTATTTATTTTTAGCTATACTTCACGAACGGGCAAATCGTCCTTAATAATAATAACTTCAATACTATGCCAACGCATTTATTTTAAATATACAATTTATGTAAATGTATGTAATTGTAAAATATGAATATCTAAACAAATAATTTTAATTTGTAGAAAATAATCGTTTAATAGAAACTAGTGACGGCCGAGGACTTCAAGTAGGTAAAGATTAAAGAAAATAATATCTAACCCATAAAATATATAAGATGGAAATAGTAATTTGATAAAAATTAATAGAAATTTGATTGTGAGACCACGTATAGATTTTTTTTGGGCAAACGTAAATTGCGCCCCGTATTTTTCGGGTACACAATTTTTTGTAGTAAATTGCGCCCAATAGAAATATTATTTTTATGATAGTCATATATGGTAGCATTACCCAGAGGATACCACGAAGAGACGGATATCACTGTCCTCCAAAAAAATTTTTTTTGTTTCACTTGAAATGAATAAATTAATTAATAAAAATTGGAAAATTAATTTTTTTTTTAATATTATGGTATTAATTATAATTTTTTAAATATTTTTTGTTAGTTTAAAAATGTTAATAATAAAAAATATAGATATAAGTTATCTGCATAGTAATGAGACATCATCTTCACATATTCAGCCCTCGTAATAGTGTTTTCATTGTATTGTTGAATCATTTTTTTTCATTTTTTGAAATTTTTTATTTGATTTGGTGTTTTGAAATGTAGGAACAAATGAAATCTATGAAACTATAAGGTTAGATATTTAGGTATTTAGGTATTAGGTTTTAGGTATTATAGGTATTTATACTATTCATTTTTATATAAATTTCAGACTGTAACATTAATATTGTATCCATAAAATTATAAATATGAGGTTACTTAGATAATAGATACTATGGGCGCAATTTACTATACCCATTTTAGACCCCGAAAAATCCCGGGCGCAATTTATTATATTATTTTTAATATTTACTTAATGTGGGCGCAATTTACAAGCGCCCATTTTCTTAAGTCACCTATTAAGACGGGTCAAAACATTTAGCTCCTTCTATTAAAAACTGAAATGTTGCCACTGGACTGACGCGTCATGACGTAAGAAATATTATTATGTGAGCGTCGCGCTCACATATGTGTACCAAACTACCAATGACCGCGTTGGATTAACGTTAACAAGTATAATTCAAAGATAAGTGAATTTCAATAAAAAGTATTTAATATAATACCTATACAAGTCGAGAAATTCGGTACCAATTTTTGTATTAAAATAATTAAAATTTTTATTTAATTAATTTTTTTATAATAAATTACGCTTATATGCTATTCTTATGTGCGCTACGAAACTTTTTGCACTCCGAAATCCCAAATGAGCACCATTAAAAATAAAAGTGTGTATCTAATTTGTTATAGTACAATGATCTATAATATATAAACTATACTTTGCACTACTTCTTCAATATTTTATAAAACCAAATTAACAAATACAAAATGATTGTGCATTCCGAAAAATAACCACTGTAATGCACTATTCATTTACAGTCATTTGTACACAAGCCCTCACAAAGTAAAAAAAATAATAATAATTATATAATACATAATAAGTATTCACTTATTAATATTTTACCTTGACAATAAAAAGTCCGTAAATGATGCAAAACAAACACCTTCCTGTTAATTTGTTGTATTATCGCACATACGAGTAAATGGAAAAATTAAAGCATGTATGCACGGCCTAAAAGTACTTTGAAGCCCTCATGCAAATAAAAAATATGGAATTGTACACTATTTTTTTTTTTTAAATATTATATTGTTATACGATGAAAGTTATATTAAAAATTCATAGTAATCCAAGGTCTCCAAATAACAATGGTTAACCTCAGCTGCCTATCCTGCCTTATAGTATATGACCCTACATGTATGGTCAGTAGTGACGTAAAGTTTATTTTCAAATGAAGCAGTTACTTGTATCAAGTATCATGTAATAATGCAATTTATACAAATAATTACAATAATTTTGTATCAGCATTAATATTTAAATAATTTCAATTAATATCAGGCCATTTTCATTCAAGACGATTTTTTATTCCTACTCGTATACATAATCGTGTGTATGGGGTAGTCGGTAGGCACTTGACTACTCTGTGAACCTTCCCAACCTTACCAAAATATTCAACATAAAATATCACAATAAAAAATAATCATACTATGTTCACAAAGCCGGATTAAGCACCTATTGGGCCCCAGGGCTGAAATTTTATATGGGCCCTTTTGACAAAACGTGCTTTACAAAGCCGCTCGCTACGCTCGCAGAATGATACATTTTTTAACTATTTCACAAATTGCCAATTGCATTATAAAATTATAAAATTAATAGGTATATAAAATGTATGTTTATAAAAATACTAATTTTGGTATGATAAAAAATGCGTATCGACTTAAAATTGTCTGGGCCCCTTCGAGAGAAGGCTCCGGGGCTACCGTCCCGGCTAGACCCCTCTTAATCCGGCCTTGTATGTTCAACCACTTCGAAACGTCCGTAAACGGTAAATACATGTATATTAGAAAAATATAATTACCTATTAAGTTAAATTAAGTTACCCTATTCAAATTTGTTGTTAATTTGAAATGTGAATGTGTTATGCATGACTAGGTACCCTGCCAGTAATATATGCGCACGCTTATGCTCTTATATGTTATACTCGTACTTACTCTCTATAAACGCTCCCACTTAAATCTATCCAACCTAATCGCAATCCTATTGTCTCAAATATATATATTCTCAACATCCCAGGTTCTCTCATAAGGCATTTAATAGGTGTAAATAGTGCTGAGACTTTTTAAATAATTAAAAATTGTCCACTTTTATTGCGCGCCATCAATTCAACGGCTCTTGAGTTAGATTAAGGGGTAGAAGGTGTTTCAAATAATACTCAATTCTATTTTAACCACTATTTATGGTAAAATATATTAAGTCCAAAACATTTAATATATTAAGTAAGTTACTGACGTGAATGTACTTGCTAAGATTGAATACATCTCAGTATTGGTTTGTTCGGAACTATCTTATATACCCCGTTTTCATGTGAAACTGTGATCCTCCTTTTTTCCAAAATCTTAATTGGAAATGGTTTTGTTTTAATTACCTATTTATTATACCAATTTGCTAAAATTCATGCGTTTCTATATTGATTATCAGGACTCGTAAGGTCATGCACTAAAAAACGAGTAAATAATCATGCAATAATGCACCAACATTTTAATTGATGTATATTTAAGATATGCATTTCTATGCATTGAAAATCTTAAACTATGCACAAAAAAAAATGTATTAGCTTATTTTAAATAATAAGAATTATCCATTCATATTTTTAAAAGTTATAATTTATTTCTTCGATTACATTTTATTAAAATTCTAAATAACGAACACACGTTGCAACAAAAATATATTGACAGATTGTAATGCACACGTCAATAAGGAGGGTGACAGTAGTGCGCAATAACATTGTTTCCGTGGTACTGCTTTTAACTTATAAAAATCAATGTTATACAAAAATAAAAATACTGATAAAATATTAAGATCTTGTAAATATGTTCGGAAAAGTAATTAAGAATGAATTCAAGCATTTATTGACCTAATTTTTTTTTAACTTCAACAAAAAACGATTTTGCCAAATTTACATAAATCAATATGCGCTAATAACTAAAAAATCAACTAAATTCCAAACATGCTAATACACACAAGACATGCAAAAATATGCTCTATTAAATTTTAGATTTTTATAACCATTGATATGAAACGGATTTATATCTCAGTTAGCATGTTTTCCGATGTAGTAAAAAAAACATGCAAATTCATAAAATTACAAGCTCAGTCGATTACGTATCATATTCTTGAGTGGTTAGCATTCCGACTTCTGCAAATCGCATAACTATTTTTATATTTAACCAAGATAAAACATAGTGTGCTTTATATTTGTGTATTGGTTTTATCCCACGATATTTCGGTTATTCCACCCGTGGTGCCTATGTACTCGTATATTGATTATATAATGCGTTATTCTAATGCTCTTAATACTATTTATGTGGTCCTCCAGTGTAGTTATTCGTAAGGGCTTACATTTATGTATGTCCGTAATACTGTCATGAAGTTCCATCAATGGGTGGAATCTACCATCAAGACTGCAATCCAAGCACTATTCTTACTATACTCAATACTACTACATCACTTATGCTTATTGTAAATACATATATATGCTATACTTAATAGTCCATTTTACATTCAAAATCTATAGAACGATATAAATTCTATACGTATGTACTATCTGAGTATTCGGTGAACGTCTGTTTTTGGACCTTAGCCGTAATATTTACGAGTCGATATCAAATTTCACAGCTATACAACTAGTCACCGATAAAAATAAAAACGAAAAAGGAGATGATTTCCTTGTCATTCGTACAAATAGGCTTGTTGATTATTTAATATTTTGTTACTTGTTGGGGTTTATACTCGTATATCAGTATTATCTTGTTGTATAAACATTTCACGGGCCTGCAGCTACTCTCGTCTTGTAGTCAGTGACGACATTTTAATTTTTTTAATAGGGATGCCAACAAATATACAGGCCAATTTTTCATCATCGTCAGACCACTTTTTCGTAATAGTAATAGTAAATACATATATTTTTTGTGTGAAAGATGCATGTATGGTTTGAACTTCTGATGCATACGAGTACAATATTTTAATGAATTCAAATTATCAATTAATAATTTTTTTTATTTTTATATAGATATAAAAGTATTTCTAAAGTACCTAATTTTAACCATTGCAATTTATTCTTAATACAATTAAAATTTATTTTATTTTTTAACATATAATAATACAATACTGCACAGTTATACCATTAATAAATAATAGTATTTATAATTAATGGTTATACATTCATTTTTAATTTAGAAAATCTATTTATTGCTTTATCTTAGTTAATTTTGTTAGGTGTACCGTAATTTCATCGCGGTAAATTTGACAACGGGTCAATTTGAACGCACTACAATTGGTCGCGTACGACAATTGGTTGCATAGTTGTAATCTGGAAATTTATTAGGGGGGGCAAAAATATAATTATATATCTAACGAAAAGGTTGTCCAAGGCTAAACGCCGCTTTACTATCTACATATTATTATATAAAATTATTCATTTTCTAACATTATGTTAGATAAGCAAAAATTTAAAATTAAGATTTTAAAAAAAAAATAAAATGTTATAGTAATAGCTGTAACCAGCTCTTTTGTACTTATTTTAAGACAAGGTATGTTAAATATCAGAGGGGGCACTGTTCCTCCTAATTTATTCTAGGGGGGTTCCTGCAAAGTCGTTTTTGATAGAATTAAAAATAAAAATAATTCTTATCTTATCTACGTTGTAACGTAGTTCGTCGCCGTCCGAGGCATCGTTGTAGGGTTAACAAAGATGTTCCAACACTGAAAATAGAACTAAATGTCAAACGTCAGAATGATCAAAAATAGAAAAAACAATTTACCTTTTATTTTTTAGAAAAATCCTTTAGAAAATCCATAAAGTCCTTAATGTCTTGAAAATGACGAAATATAAAAATGAAAAAAACATCAAACATTTATTTTTTTAATAATTTATTAAAATTGATCCTTTATATATATCGCTAATTATGACAATATTAGTGAAAAACAATATCAATCCCTTAATGCAACAGAGTGTACAATATTTTTTGTTATCCCATCTTTCGCCAACACAAACTAGATAAGTTAGTTCGAGAGCACGCCACGTATAATTGTCCGAGTGATATACTCAAATCTAAGCCACAAACAGACATAGTTTGGCTTTGAGAATTATTGGTAGTCATTGCAAATGCCAATCTAATCGAAAATTAAAGGCGTTTAAATTGTATTGGCACATCTGTGGGTATAATAGGGATTCGTGGTCATAATATATTTTTACCTCGGAATTCGCCATTTAAAATGATGGCTTCGATAACATTTTTCATTAATTTTTTAATGACTAATCGCGTGCCGTTGTACAACCGTAGTAGATTCAAATTACGAAGCAAAATAACCGGAGATCCAACCTTCAGTTGTAAATTATGCGATGGCATGCCTGGTAAATCCAATGAGTTTAAAAACTCTGTTGGATAATTTACAGCTTCAGTAGCATCGCAAAATGTATCAATAGATTTGTATGACACCAAGTCTCCTGGTAAAAATGTTGTATCTTGAGATTCAATTCGTTGACGTCCACATTTTTTGCTGCTAAAATCGCTCTTTCTGCAAGCCACTCATGATTTGTGTATTGTCTATATACATTGGGAAATATTTAGTCAATGAGAGCATCTTATGAATCAATGATTGTACAGAAATCGGTCGGTAATTGTATGCATCCTGTTTCATCTGTAGTAACTTTCCCATCAACGATATCTAATAATTGTTTTGAGAATCTTTGAGAATCAAAATGTCACGCAACGAAATTACTACGACAAGAAAAAATTAAACTCCTTGGCAATTTTTTCGATTGAAAGTAAAATGACACAAAAAAATGCAATTTTAACATATTGACATAATTCAAAATTTTGTGGAAAAAAAAGCAAGACGCAAACAAATGAAATAGTTAATTTTTTTACATTATTGTTATATGTTGTATAGGTAATAATAAGTACGAATTTTTATGTTTGATTAGTTGCTTTTGTTTTTTATAATACTATAATTTAAATTTGATTAAACACATTAATTTTTTGAAGGAACTTAATTATATTATCTATATTATAATTATATTTATTTGGTAGAGCAAATTTATTTAAAAAAATGATGATGTATTATAATTGTATTTTAATAAATATTAATATTATAATATTATAATATTATTATAATAAATATACTATTTACTTGATTAGAACAGTTTATTAACAATACCGCCATTAATTACTGTTTAGTATCAGTCTTTATGATTTATTTTTTTGTAGTTATATAATATGTTAAATAAGTATTTAAAAATGCGTTTTATTGTTGATAAGTTTAATGGGGCAGCAAAAAAAAAAATTTGCCTAAGGACGGTATTTGTGTAAATCGGTCTCTGATAGTCATCCTGCATTACATATACGCAAGAGTGTGCAACGATACATATAATAAACGAATTCTTATAAATATTAAAAATACACAAAATTCAAATGAGGAAACAATTGTTCAAAAAGCCACATCCGTGGATAAATTAAAGCATACACATTATCACATAAACGTCATACACCAACATAAAATTCTAACAAGGAAACAAATTAATGATTATAAAGATAACATCCAAAATATCACAGAAATGTCATTCAATAAGGAAACGATTGTTCAATTAATCACACCCGTGAGATAAATTGAATTATACACATTATCACATTATATGCATACATCATCCCACACACAATATCAATAAGGATTATCATTTTTTAACTATTTTTAAATATCACAAATTTTTACATAGGTACACATACTTGCGTCCATCGGGTATGTAAGGGACCCGGAAACAAGGGCTAATCAGACGAGTTCTTACTATGCGACACTGAGCACCTGCACGCTAGTATATGTTATGGTTTGGACTTGGATTCTCAACAGATTAAATTATTAGGACTTAGAATATTTCAACACAGTTTAAATATTAGTACTTGGAATATTTCACATAATTTATTAATTATTTGTACTTTATAATTTTGAACAGTTTAAATAAATCACTTTAACCACAGCTATACTATACTATACTATTTATAGTATTAATTATTTTACAACATCCATCTACATTCAAACGTTGAACAGACTGAGCGAATAACTAAGATTCAATCAATCGGTTGGCACGCAACAGTATAATAATTAATTTAAACGCTTATGAAATAAATTTCAGACTAACAATTTTTAATAAAATATTCAGTACCTATCGGTAAATAAGTAATCGTG
This sequence comes from Sipha flava, assembly GCF_003268045.1. Lineage (NCBI taxonomy): Eukaryota > Metazoa > Arthropoda > Insecta > Hemiptera > Aphididae > Sipha > Sipha flava. Next base: position 764,165 of record NW_020272815.1, read on the forward strand.
TTTGAGTTAGGTGATATTACATTTTCACTTAATATCCAAAAATAACAATTTTGTTACATAAAGTCTTTTAAAAAATGAGGTATTTTTAAAGTTCTATATTAAAACCAAAAGCACTTTTTTTGAATGTTATCAAATACGAAAAAAAAATATCTTTATTATATGGTAAACGTTTTAAGTTTCTAGTCACATTACTTTTGGAATTAGGATTAAATAACTAAAATCTGAAAAGTGAAAGTCTTATTTACAGCGTATTTTTACCGTTTCAGGGCAGTTTTTTCTTCACGTCTGGAAAAACTCTTAAGATTTAAAAAAATGACCTATTTAAAGTACCACCGCATGCCATTTTAAAATCTAAACATTTCTAAGAAAAAACTTTTGGATCAGTATTTCTATCCGAAAAAGTGTTAAAAAATAAAATAGAAACATCATTATAAAAACATAATGTACTTTGCTTCACTCAGAATCTAAAAGTGATCATGTGGTGAAACATTTGTGTTTACAAAAGGATAATTAGTTATACGCACAATAAAAATTTAAAATCAAAGTGAACAATTTAAATTTAGAAATATTCAAATATTTGGGTTACGGGTGTCTATAACCATTAAGGAAATGAAAAAGATAGAAGGGCTTCAGAACCCCCCAGTTTTTATCATTTAAATTGCGTCTCTGGCCATTACAATCCTCGTGTTTTACGTTCTTTTTATTATAACAGCTGGGACGAAAGGCCACAAATAATTTTTCCACGTTAGTGACATCGTTTAATGTTTATTGTCCCACAGCTCAATAAACATTACATTGATATAGATAGGTTGTCAAATTTTAAATTCCTAAATCGATACATCTTGAATGATACTTTTCTTTTATGTAACGCTCATATGGAAATAAAAATAAGTACGTTCTTTTGTGATTTAAATATTTATTAGCTAATACAAAGATACATTATTATTATAACAACCATGCCGATATAATCGATATAACCATAATATAATCAAAGGTGGGCATTAACTAGTTAAAAAGTTAAAGTTAAGTTAGAAAGTTAATTTTTTTTGAATTTTTAACTTAACTAGTTTAATAGGCAGTTGAAAAAACTTAGATTTTCACAGTTGATTTAAAAAGAATATACCAGTAAATTTTTTTTTAAATTTTTTGTTTATACGTAAATATTAATATAAAAATTAAATAATAATGTAAAGTAAAATTGTCACATACACTGTACGTCAGATGTCATATTAGATTTTTATTTAGAGGGCTCACCTTTGGGTATTGGGTTCTAGCTGTAGATACAGAATGTTATGTACAAATAATTTTAACTAAAAAGATAAATAAATAGTGAGTGGCCCCTTGGTGTACAAAGTCATAGTATTTTTCAAACACATCGGTGCCATTGCTGTATATTATGTTAAAAAATTCAATACAATTTTTTTTTTTTGTATAATTTAGGAGATTAGATCTTTCTAAAGAACGCAGTCACATTTTATATGATTTACAAACTAACTAAAAAAAGTAGATTAACTTTTTTTAAACTGAGTTGGTATTTTTTTCCTTATTAACTTTTAACTTATCGAGTTAAATGTATGAATTTTTAACTGTTAACTTTTAACTTGCCAATATTGTGTTCTCTTAACTTAACTTAATATAAAAATATTTGGTAGAAGGGGTGGAAGCACTAAAAATGATTCTTGGCACCGGATGCTAATTATGTTGGGCACAGCACTGGGTAGGCTAAACAAATTACATTATACTTCTCTCAACCGACTAAACCTAGTAGAAATTCAAGAAAAAAAGTGGCCAGGAAATGGATAGTGGAAGTCTAGAAATTGGACCCTTTTTTATTGTGGTAGAACAAAATACCATAGTGGAGTTGGATTTATCGTAAATGATGAGATACTGCCGAAAGTTAAAAAAATTGAGGCAATTAACGATAGGATATGTTATATAGAAATATAATGCATATGGACCAATATAATTATAGTTAACTGTGCCAACCGAAGTTAAGGAAGATAAGTTAAAAACATTTTCAATGATAGAATAGATGCAATGTTTGATCGGATATCAACAAATAAAGTAAAATTCCTAGTTGGAGATTTTAATGCAAAAATCAGACAAAAACTAATACAAAACAGGCCATTGATCGGGAAACATAGTTTGCGTGAAAAGTCCAATGATAATGGTATTAGGCTTATTAATTGTGCTATGATAAGGAACATGAAGGAATAGTGAGAGGTGAAACATTTACACAAAAAAAGCATACACAAACAAACGTGGGTATTACCATTTGGTTAGACAAGAAATTAAATAACTAAGGAGGAAAAAAACTAGGATATGGATTGTTGACGTTCGGAATAAGGGAAGATGTGCCAGATTGGATTATTTTCTCGTTAAAATATAAGTTAAAATCAGTTTGTCGGTTGAAAGACAATAACAAACAGCACTGTCTGAAATAGTGAATACAAGCTTTAAAAAAATCATTCAATTGAAGTATAAAAAAAAATTAACAGTAACATTATAATTGGTACAAGAAACAGAGAAGCTAAATTAAATTTGGAACAACACACAAAGCACAATAAAGTGGCAATTCAAATCTAGGGCTTTTTAAAAAAAAGATAGAAATAAATGGTGTGATGAAAACTGCAAGAAAAGAGTAATAGCTAAGAGAGATGTAGATCTTTTAATGAACAACTATTTTAAAATATAAATAACTTCATATAATATTTAAATTTCCTACATTCTACTTAATAATCATACTGACATCATTCTAAATTACATACATATATTTTTACCAATAAGTATAGACTTAGTTTAATACTATTGTAAAGTATGAATTTATCTTTAGGACTTTTTGATACTAACAATACTTATGGAATAAATATGGACTGAAGTATTATATGTATGGAAACAATATGGTTGAAAGCCGTTTTATTAAGTACTTACATATTATACACATTTAATAATTATGAATTTTATCATTAGCATATAACTAAAAAAAAAAAAAATTAGTTTTATGTGATAATAAAGCTTTATTTTTGATTTTTTTTTATATTTTATTTAACTTGAAGTCAAAGAATTATCAGATAAAAATATTTGACAACATTCTTAACTAGAACAATAATTGAAATATTATATTTATAATTTTTTTTAGTATTACAATTATTAATGTGTAACTATGGAGTTAAACTAACTTAATATGGTTTTATCATTGTTTATTATTTAATTACATATAGTTTTTTTTTTTGCAATAAATATTAACTCAATGTATTAGACAACTATTTCTTCATCAAATATTTAGTTATAAATTTGGTATAATGAAATTCATAATTTTTAAAAATGTTTATAGTAAATAAAAATACAATTTTCTTACTCCATCATTAAGTCTCACAGTAAAAATTGTCAAAAATATTCACATCTTACAATATAAATACAAATTAATAATGAAAAAGAAAAATTACATATAAATTATTACATTGAAAAAAAATATAAGAAATATTATTTTATTTAAAGGTTACAATTTATAAGCAAGAACACAGCAAAACTAGTATAAAATATTAAAACATTTTGACTTATTGAAAATGAAATATGAATATAAATAATTGTATTATATAATTTTAAGTGTGATGCAGAAAAAGTTATCAGTAGATAAAATGTTCAATTCAATAGTAATAAGATTCAAATCTCTAAAATTTGCAAAAATGTTACTGAATTTACTCCAATGATGATATTTATGTTGTCTCAAATAAAATACATATAATATACTTAACATTCTGTCAAGTATTTTATCATTTATGCTCAACAGTTAACTATATCCACACCACACTAACAATTGTTTATTAATATCAAAATATTAGTATCAATAATTTATTGTTCAAAAATAAAAATAAAAATATTATAAAATAGGTGTGTGTATATATATAAACAAATAGTATATGTAAACAAATCAAATTATTTCGGTGCTCATATAAAAAAAAAGATTACACATTTTTCATTAATATCATACTATAATCAAGTAACAGTTAATGCAGCACGTTTTGGTGTTGCCTGTTGTGAACTTTGGCTGTTTCCAAATGAATCATCTGGATGTTGTTTGGGACTGCACACTGGAGGAGAGGGTAATGGACCCAAATCAATGTCTGCAACTCCGCTATCACGGTTTTCTGCATTGCTGTTTACTGACCTATAGAAAAGAATAACAAATAGTTCTCATATTATAATATTAATGCATAGCTGGAAACCTACCGATTGTTATGACCATGTCTGTGGCGCTCAAGTTCAGACTCGATTCTCAAATTTTCCATTTCATCCATTTCACATATTGATTCTCGAATATCTTCAACAAACTTACAGCGGTCATGGTCGTTTCGTGCATTAAATGTTATCAATAGACGCCCGTCTAAACGCTGAGTTAGCTTAATACCAAATTGATAATCTAAAAAAAAAACTTATTTAATTAAAAATCTATCCTTCAAATCTTTTTGGTTAAAAGATTTCTTACGTGGCATTTGAAACAATGACACAGTTAGACCGTTTAATGGATAACTTTGACGAAATGTATATGTTACTGAATTTTTCTTTTTAGAAAGTATTTTGGTAATGACTAGAAGATCGTTGAAGAGGAATACCTCACGTTGATGAACCCCGGGTCGTTCTTTCTTATAAATATCAGCCACTTCATACAGTCTACAATAGCACACTAAACGACGATGTGGTAATGCTAAGTTCTGAAAGAAAATAACAATTATAATAGAATTTTAATTCATGTATCATAATAAAGTTATTTTACAAGTACAACTGTAGCATACACTATAAACTAAAGTTTAAGTTTTGTGAAATATAAGTTTTGATTCTATATGAGCTAGACATACATACAATAAAATCAAATACTAAAGTACTTAAGTAAAATAAATACAAGATACTAAATTAAGCTTACTGGTTTCTTGCCAACTATTGTTGACTGCACTTTCATAACTTGGGTAACATGATCTGAACCGGGTTTGAATTCATTTGCTTTAATTCGCTCATATATTCCAACTAACATGTCTCGATCGATATCACAACAATCATCAATACCTAATAGTTACATTAAATATTCAATAAAAACATATTTTATTCACAACTTAAGAAAAATTACCTCTAAGATTTTTAATAAAATCATTCATCTTCATTCGGCGTTCTGGCTTTAGATTAGGTGTATGCAAATCAGTGTTGAGCATTATGATAGCAAATGCCAATATAAAAACAGTATCTAAATTTCTCAATCTCGCTACAACATCTCGGTTACAATGGCAATATCTATGGCTGAACACTTCAATGATTCTTTCAATTTTTTGTGCTTCCCCAGGCATACGAAAATATGTTTGAAACTTACGTAATGCAACATCTACCTGCATACCTGAGAGATCTATTTCTTGAGCAAAATACCTAAAAAAGAAAAGTACATATTATATAAAAATAGATTTATTTAAAAATGTGATGGTTTGGCTTTTTCTATACATGGGGGTAGAGTATTCAGTATTTTTCTAATTAATATTATTAAGGAACAATTAAAATAGATTCATTAAAGGCAAATAGATCAATTAAATATTTTCTAAAAAACTAATTTTATAGTATTTCTTTAGTATTATATGACAATTTTTAAACAATAACTTACAACTGAGATTCTCTAATCAAATGCATTTTAAATTATACCAAATGAAAACTTTATTTAAAAGTGTTAGTTGAAAAATAATTTATCAATAACACTGTACTTGAATGTAACAAACTTTAAAATATAAAGAAATCAGTTTAATTTTAAAGTTTGATAAATTATTTTAAATAAATATGAAGTTATGTATTGAAAATAGCGTTAATAATAATTTTTACAACTTTATAAAATAATACTTACTCTAAAGCTGCAGCATTAAATGGATTTTGTAAATCACCTAAATATTCACCAATCATTTGTTTGCTTAAACCTTTACGAGAGATTAAAAATCTCGCCACTGCATGAGGTGCATTATCTAAGAATCCTCTGCACACAAGGTAAATAATACCTTTTGAAGGTTTCTTATTAAAAAGATTGAGACCAATACGATATTGACGTTTTCTGATTACATCAGATATCTAAAAACAAATTACATTTTTTGGTATAGAAAATAAATAAATATTTATATAATAATACGTTGTAAATAAATAAGTATACCTGTGATTTTTTATTCCAAGAGACAATAGAATTTGACAACAGAGAAGAGTCAACAGAAGAATTTGTTTGATTTAAATTATGTGATTGACTAGAAAGACTACCATCGCTGCCTGAAGACTGAACACTTGATAAGCTACCACTATCTGACATCTTATTTAAAGTACCAGCTGCTATGTTTTGATGTTGTTCTCGTAATGAGCGAAAAGATATTGATGAAGTTCGTTTTGGAACTTCTGGAGGAACTTTATTTTTGGAAATGTTTGATGAGTACCCAGTAGAGTTTCCTGAAAACATACAAGATGAAGAGGTACTGCTACCATACTGATTACAATCAGAACCAGAATGTGCTTGTCTATATGTTTCTGAACCACTATTATGGCTGTTTCCACATAAATAGTTTGGCATCATTTGATGTGCCACTTGACTAGTAATATCTTCCTGGAAAAAAAATTGTTCAGATGCAATCTCTGGATTCATTGTATTAATGTTGTTTACTTTCATATCATTATAGCTATAATTATGTGAGTAGAAGTGTGAACACGAAGATTCCAAGCTATAATAATAATTTAAATCACATCGTCCTGATCGAGAACGCGGAAGAGAGTTACATTTAGTTGGTGAGTAACCAGATCGACGTTCTCTTAATGATCCTGATCTAACGCTCAACTGACTATCATGAGATCGTAAACTTTGAGTATCCTCCAAACGTTTACTAAGTCTTTTTTCAGCTTTTGCCATTGCTGTGATATGAGCAAATTTTTTAACCAACATATAATGTCGGAATGCTCGTTGAATAACTAATGCAGCTTGTCTGGCTCTGTCACCACCATATTTTCTTTCTAGTAATTCAATCTGCTTTTCAATCAAGTCTTGTGATAATTCATACCTTAAAAACATATGAAAATAGATAGATACAACAATAACATTATTTTTACTTATATTTTATAAGAAAACTTACGACGCAGATGTATGAAATGGTTCTGGTTGAACCATGTTATTTTTGGATGACATTGTATCAGTCCAATGATTATATTGTTCACATTGATTTAAAAAATGTCTGTTATTGCTTTTATCAAACTTTTCATCTCTGAAAAATTATTTAAAATTAATTCACTATTTTATCTATGATTTGTAAAACATAAATTATGCATTAAATGTCTTAAGGTAAAATATAATACATTAAACTGCCTGGTAATATAAAAATATAATTTTATGTACTTCCATAATTTTATACTAGAGGAAAAAAATGTATTCTAAGGTTAAGTTTAAAGAAATATTATAATAGGAATGGACCATCAATTCTGAGTTTAGTGCAGTACTTATATTTTATGAGAAAAAATATACCTTGACATTTTAAACTTGTGTTATAGTTAATACCACTTGAGAAAAAAAAGTATATGAATAACTAATAGGTACTTATCTATGTTTTATTATATTGCAAAATACCATTGTGAATAAATAATAGCAACCAATTGAAATAATTAATAGTAGACTACATAACATTTTAGTGGAATTTTATATTTATCAATTAAATATTTGATTATTAAATAAAAATATTATTATAGTTGTGATTAGTAATTAAATGTTGATTAGATTATCTTGATGTTTTAAAAAAACAAAATTCAAATAAAATATACATTTATCTAATATAAGTAATACTTAATGAATTTATCTTAGGTATAAATAAAATAATCAAATACCATTTGTATTTATAGAAAAAAATTAATACTATAATTGGTACTATTAAATGAGAAAAAATATTTAAAATTCAAAGTTAGGTACAATTTTGAATAGAAATTTAAGCATGTGAAATTGTTTAGTAATAATAGTTACCTACTTGTGAACAACACAGATGTGAGTTATAATTATCAGGTTATCAAAATAAAGAATGAGTCACACTTAAGTCTATAATTTGTTTCAATAAAAGAGTCCTTGATACCCCATAAATCAAATAGTAAACAAGTCTTTAAGTTTAATATTATAATATAATATATAGTACTTTATATGCTATTATTGTATCATAATTTAAAAAAAAATAACCTGAGCTTTAACTTAAAATATAAGGATTATAAACTTATAGCTTGAAAATAAATAGCTTTAAAATATTTAACATAAATAGGTAATTTTACTTCTGACAATTAAAATATTAATGAATTTTATCTTTCACCATAGTAAAAAATGTCAAATATTTGCAAACAAATATTAATTATAAAAATCAGTTTTAAATTGGTTTAATGTTATTCTATTAAAACAATGTAGTAAAACAAATGTTCCAAATAATTAAATAACTAATTAATTAAAATAATATACCTAACGCAATTAAGTATTTATGATAACGATAAATGAAAATTTGACCGAGTTAACAGTAATCGCATTACTTAAAATGCAAATGTTTACCTGGCAGTGTCGTGGGTCATCATGCGCTGATCATAGAGTTCCATATCAAACTTGAGACGGCCTACTTCGGTGAGCAACATGTCCCTCTCACTCATCACCAGGTTCAGTTGTGTTCTTAAATCATAAATCTCTTGACACTGCTGGTTGATGATCTCCATACTTTCCTCCAATGGAATCCCAACGTTATATGTCGAGTGACCGCTGTGTACCTGTCGGCAGCCCAATCCATTGGTGGGCTTTTGTAATCTTTTATTGTCGTCGCACATGTCCTAGTATCCGTCGCGTTACATAATAATACTTCCGCAAAGGTGTCACGGGCGGCGGCAGCGCGTGGTAGCGATGTGAACGTTTTCGTCGTCAGATCTCAAAGCCACCTGGTGGCGGAAACTTGTGAACGTCGGTCTGAACGAGGCGGACGAACGCGATTTCTCAACAACGGTGACAGATTCGACGAAAAACGAGCAGGGCGGAACGCCGTCGCGAGATTCAAAGGCACATATGGTCGGACGACGCGCACGCCAGCGATCCGAGAACGCGACGCACAGCGAGACGGATTCTGTGTGCGGTACAGTTTCGCTGATAACAACCGATGTTTAGTTCAATGTACTGGGCTCGACGACGCTCAACAATCGCGAATAATAACACTTTTATTACTATTATTATAATGATTATTATTATGACATTGTGTACGTCGTGCCCGACGATGTGACAGCAGCAGCAGCAGCAGCAGCAGCGGCGGCAGCGGCAGCAGCGGCGGCGGCGGCGACGGCGGCGGCGACGTTATCTCACGTGCCCACTCACTGGGAGGGATCGGCGGCGACGGCACCGTTGGTCAACGCACGGTATACGGTAACCTTGATATAGCCCCAAGGCGGCTATTCGCCAGTAACGCGTACAGGCCCGCTTTTGCCGCCGCCGCAGCGAGCGCATTACGCGGAGAGTACAATAATCCATAATGCGGCCCTACCGCACCTCCACTCGCCACCTACCTGCCGCCGAAACAAACCACTCACCCGATGCCGCTGTCCTGTACACCGTATCCTATCCATTTAGGGACATCTGCTGCCGCCCGTCGATTCGTAATGGTTTTTTCACGGTTTTTGTGCCGACCGACTGACCGGCGACGGCTGTGACGATAACGGCGACGGCCGAAAACTGGTTTCGATGGTTTACCACATTAACTACTTACGTTATTAATGCGTTATTATATTGTTATTATTATTATTATTATTACAGACGACGGTAGAAAAAATGTAGGGCAACGTGAACCATTAATAGGAATGCGATGTACCTACTACGAATACGTGATTTATTCGGAATCACAATGCACGATAATATATTCAACTCCTCGGCCTTCTCACACACGACATGTTTTTCTCATAACCATACCGCTTGAAAATAATATCTCATTCTGTGCTGTCATTAGAGTCGCACATGCAATCATATTATTCATAAACATCTGTGTACAGTTGTTGTTTCTGACGTTTTAATGAATCTTTTTGTTTCTAGCTGCTTCAAGTGAAAAACCGTTTTCATCATCGTTTATTATTTCCTATCATAAAACTTTCCACTATTGGAACATTTGCTTTTTTGGACAACCGGCCAGTCACTACTAAATGTGTCTCTGTTAGATATTTATATTTATTCATTAATACACAGGCTGGCGCCCAGTATGATACGCCCGAGTCATAGGCGCACATTTGGTTAAATTTTTGGGGCGGCTATAATAATTCAATGTAAAATAAACCGCAGGGGTTTCACCCCCACACCTCCTTCTCGTGCACAAATAAAACTTATTACTATTAAAAATATAGTTATGTTTAAATTATATTAAAAAAACACTAAATAACGAATATTTAAATATTATTAATATTTTATTTTAATGACAAATATCTATTTTTATCAGCGAAGATATTCAAAATATCATTGCTTTTTATATTTTTCGATAAATATTTTTCAATATATAGCATTGAATGATCGCTGAACCTTAGCTAAGTTTTTATTTTTGTTCATTGCACTGATACTTCTTTCGCAAGTAGCCGAACTTATTGGTATTGTTAATGCTATTGTAGTTTTTTATTATTTTTTATTTTACGATTTTCAAAAAAACCAACAGATAATTATAAAATTATAAAAACAACGAATAACATTTCTAACAAAGTTTCGATATCGGGGGGCCAAGCCCCCCTGATATCCGCATATGGCGCAAGTGCAACCTCATATTACACCGCTGGGCGCGATACGAAATAATAGAAAAAGTAATTATAACAAAGATTTGAAGAAAAAAAATCAAGTTAGAGAGTAAAGATTCTTTATTAGCCAGTCTTTTATAAAAGCGTAATTCCTTTTAAAAAGCATAAAGTGATGTGGAACGGATTATTATGTGGCAAGTGGGCTAGAAAGGAATTTTTCAACTAACAAAGACGGTTAATCAATAGAACCATGGATGCGATAATAACCAAAAGCGCTTCAATATACAGCAAAAAAAAATGGAAAAAAATTATTTTTCATTTCTTAATTATGTGAACGTTTGTGAGATAGTTGAGAGTACTATGTATATTATTTCATTCTCAACACTGTAGAACGTCTTATTGTGTACGCAGGTGTAGATATATTGTTGTATAATAGTAAATCGTATGCAGGTTGGCATAAATTTTTTTATCTGCGGTTAAAAGCACAGATCTATCACAGTGATCTTATCTTATCTTACCTAGTTATTTTACAAAACAAAGCTCAACCAATTTCATTAATTATTTTATGTAGGGTACCTACATTGGCATTCATGGGCGTAGCTATGCTTATAGCCAAATTAGGTAGGTACTTGCTTACATCAGTTAGAAGTAACAGCAAGTGCATTTTAAATAGTTATTAGTTATTTCATATTTGATTACTTATATAAATTATAATTATAACTACATATGGTTTATTAGAAAATAACGAGTATCATGATGTAAATAACAATTATAACTATAAGATAGAAAGTAAGACAATATGATACCAATCGAAAAAATGTAATAATTTACAGGCAGGTATATTAATAATAAAAAATATATTGAATATTATAGTAATATTAAATCAGTTTTATCCCATATTATAACAAATATGTATATATATATGTATTAAAACGTGTTATAAACTACAATCAACTGAGTCAACGAAATGGGTTATCGGTCTATGAGAAAAGATATATAATGTCAAACTGATATAATTTACGATTTGTCAGAGTCAATAATCACGAAGTTAATTTGAAATTTCAAGCCAAAAACAAGATATCTACTTCAGTACAAATGAGTATCTATATTAAAGTATTTTGTTTTTTCGTTTCGTTAAAATCTATGATCTCGTTTAAAAAAATATGGCAAATAGAAACAACTACCTAAACAAAACAACTACCTACCTCTTAAGTTTAAAGAGAAAAACTACTCTATAATCTTTATAACATGATCCTTAGACAGAATATATACATAACACCAAATTAATTGTCACCATACAGAACTTTGATTAAACGATTAATTTATTAATATCTAGTACACTATAAAACGGTCGGTGGTCATTAAAAAAATATTAGTTGATAGGTATTTTAGACATTTTTATATTTAACCTTGTGTTAATATTTCAAGTTTTAAGAATACACTGAAAAATCAATTAAAATGAATCTAGAAGTAATGTTACCATTAACTTGGATTAACTTAAGATTTAAACTCGAAACATTTATGTTTTTATTTAATAAAAAGTACTAACATTTTTATACTAACATTTGTTAGTTAATATTTTTCAAATATTATTTTATAGATGGTTCGAATTAGATTGGTGTATATATTTTACGTATTAGGAAGGAATTACTTAGGTATTTTATTATTTCACATTATTTAACATATAGGTATCACTGAAATCAAAATTTAATTATTTTAGACATATGAACTCACATAATTTTTTTATAGTTATGAAAAAAACTAGAGTGGTGAGAAATTAAACATATCTAACTTTCCTTCCCCCCTCATAACTAAGGGAATTTAAATTGTATTATTATTGAAACTATTGAGTTAACATAATCGTACTAACATTATATATATATATATTTAATTTTCTTTCGTTTACCCGTCTCTTCCTATAAAACAAACAACCCAATGCAATTTATACTTAATAACTTTTTTTTTAGAAAATGTAATTTCTTACTATTTTTATCGTGATAGATAAATGGGATTTGTCGTATCATTAACCGTTATTCAGATATACTTGATATTCTTAAAAAAACCGTTAAAAATTTAACTTTTTTGTATAAATAAAATGTATTATAATTTTTCATATAAAATAATAGATGTATGAAAAATTTTATAGACATGTTTTTTTATTAAAAATATAAATATATATGATTTAAGTTATTTTTACGATAAGTTCAATAGTCTATTGATTATATTCAAAAAACGACAAACCAATCCTATTTAACAATTTTTCAACCCCCTTGTGGCATGTGAAGGGGGTTAGTATTCAAGATCAAATTTAACTTAAATTTCTGCTTTATAATAATGAATAAAATGAGGCGGTGAGAAATCAAATATTTGAAAGTTCAAAACTAAGAGCCATCCTTATATATATATATATATATCATAAAATGTTTGAGGAATTTTAAAGTAGGTATAATACGTAGGTATTTAAGTTACTATTGTTAATAAGCATTAATTTTTTTATTTTAGCTTTAATTAATAATTTTTCAAAAATGTAATATTGTTATACAAAATGTATGGTTAAACATTTACAATATGTAATAGTCCATTACCTACTCATAAAATAATACTTTAGTATAGTAACTACATTTGTTTATGCGGTGAGTTGGTAAATTGTTGCATACAACTTTACAAGCAAGTATATAAAACTACAACAACAACAAATAGGTTAATATCATAAATTCATAAATAACAATCAATGAAAAAATAAAATATTCATATTATGTTTATTATTATAATAAGGCATTACATTGAACGATTTAAAAAAAATAAATATTTTAAGTTTTCACAGTGACTCATATAGTTTATAATTTATTGTAATCGCTTTAGATTACAAACTAAATAATCCCGTAAAATAGTACCTAAGTTAGTATGGTCGTTTTAGAATTACAATGAATTTGAATGTTTTATGTTTCTTATGGTTTCGTCACAACATAAATATAAATTCTGATCATTATATTGATAGTGAAGAATGATAAAAAAATATTCATTATCTGTATAGCTTTGATTGTTTTCATTATCTTAAAATTTAAAGTAAATATTTATTTGTATATTTAAACAACGGATATAAAATAAAGTGATGCTGGTATTTTTTTCGGCCTTCTGCCTTTCTCCAATAAAATTATATTTCTTGATGTCAATGCACAAGGACAAATTGTTTGTTTCATATATGAAGTGACTATGTACGTTCTGTTTTAAATATAATTATTCTTTTTTTGTGTAGTTGCATTTTCACTGATTTCAATAAATAAAGCGAGAACAGTATTTTGTTTTTATCACATAATCTGTATCCTATTTTATACAATTTTTGTATTCCAATAAAATAAAGCCTTTTATTTTTATATAATTTTTTACACTCTTTTGGGAGTGAAACATAAAATACATAAAAAAATTTCACTTGAAAATTATATATTTCAAATATTGACGTAATAATTATATCAACTGCAGTAAAAAAATAAAATAAAAATAAAAATAACAAATAATTTGTAGAATATTAATTACTTTCACGGGAACTGAATTATATTAGGTAATTTTTTTTTTTTTTTGAATATGATAATTATTCTATTTAAATCTATTAATACTAGTAAAGTGCATCGTACACCTTTATCACTAGAACAATCAAAGCATTGAAGTTTTAAATACCTGATTTCTATATCTTTTCTTTTTCACCGTAGTTAGATAAATTTGTTTGTTTTAATTAATTCTAATTTATCTCATTAAAATATTAAGGAATGGAGAGAAATATTTAGTTAGATTATTTTTTTTAACCCGTAGTGAAAATATAATACTTTTGAATATTTGAATGTAATAATTATTAATGATATTATAAAATGTAATAATTTGTACGCTATAATCATAATAATTTTGTTATTATACGGTTTGTTTGTTATTTTATTCAATTAAAATTATAATAAAAATCATAATATTATTACTATAATTATAATGAAAGCCAATGTATTAACACAATCACGGTTTGGGGTAAATTCGATTGGATTTTAAGTAGAAAAATTTCTTTTCAGTTTAGTAATTTTAAAAAATGTTTGAGCATTTTTGATCGAAAGTGAATTATTTTTATCAAAACTTTTGACAATTTGTTTTATTAATTTGGACATTTTAATTATCATATATTACGATAGAAATTCACGTATTCCAAACGCATCTGTACATTTTTTTTATTCATATTTAGTAATTTATAATAAATATTAATTAAAATAAGTTGAGTGTATTTGTATATTTTACGATTAGTATAGTCATAATTAATTGATAAAACAGTACTTCATAACTCTTATACTAAAATCATTCTGAAGCCAATTCTTATTAAAAATACATTAACGAAAAATATATAAAATGTTACATAGAACAGCAATTGAAAATCGTCAACATTTGAGGTCGTTGGTGAAAATGACGAATATTGTTTGCAATCGTTTTATTTAATAAAGATCCGATGACGCAGATTTTTTAAAAATTCTTTGGTTGGCCCGAAATCAACTTGATCGATCAACGGTTTTCAAATGTCAGATACTATACCCGTGTATCTTTGTAAACAATTAGCATATATGATAAAAATGACTTAATCGAGTAGGTACATTTTATTTACGAATATTTTTGAACTTTAGTGTATCTAGGTGTTATAGGTGTTTAAAAAAATTATTTAGTGTTAAACTGGGAACATGTATTCGAGTTTAAAGTGGCTTAACATTACCACCCGTGGTGGAATCCAAAGTTAAAACTTCATTTTAAATTTTAACTCGTTAATGCCCAGCCTTGTAAGATTTCAAGTACCTATGAATACAGTATTTAATTTAATATAGGTTCAAAAAAGAAAATTATTCTTCTCGAGAAATAAAATTATAACTATGTAAGTATTGCTTTGTTTGGTACAAAATAAATACATTTCCGGCAAATAGACTTAAATGTTAATTTATTATTTTAAAAATTGTACAAAATTACATTATTTAATGTAAACTTGCATGTCGATGTCTCTGGTTAATTTATGCATTATTTTTAAATGTTTGATTATAGACCCAATTATTCCACTAACTCTTTATTATTTTCATCAACCACGCATAATTTTTGGCATGAACTCAATTAATAAAGGGTAACCCTCCCCAAATTAAAAAAAATGACCTAATCTAAAAATGTAAAAGTTATTTCAACGTTTCCCATGGGACTTGCAAATAAAATGTATAAATATACATATTATACAATGAGTAAGTAAGAATGCTATCTATCAACATTTTAAAATTTTTTTAAAACCTCCCGACATTTTTTCTCACGTTTGCTTCTGCACAACTCACAAAATGCTTCATGGCTTTTTCATCTAGCATATTCCCATACCCAACCTTTTTTTTCTTCTCATTGTAAAAATGCAAATGTAATATTTAACCAACAAGTAATAGGTTTAGAAAAAAACTGGTTGGTTACATTATTCTTACTAATCTACTTTATCAGTTGTTGATAAAATTAACGATCCACTCAGGAGTGTGTTAAAAAAAAATAATTGCGTAATATAACATTAAAAATACCTGTCTATGATCAATCATTTCGACGAGATTACGGGCAAACTATAAAAAATAATAAATCGGCGTTAGCCGTGTACTGATTTTATTTCATATAAATTATATCTAACATAATATATGTATAATATAATTATAGTAATAGTGAATAATACAAAAATTGTTGATTCGCTCGATATTGGCTGTATGGAATGACCCGGTTGGTGGTCACCATTTATAATTTTACTACAATACTTTATCTTTGTCCGTGAATACGTATACGTGAATAACTCTAAAACACGTAAAGTAATTTTACGTGTATTAAGTATATGTGAATATAATTTTCGTTCATGTGTACACGGATTTCATGTTCACATACATATGTATTAATCATATTTTCAATCGAGACTTCTAATTTCTACGCAGATATTTTTGAGGAAATATATTATGAGGTTTTGATTGTGTATTTATGTTGACTTGATAACTTAAAATAATGGAAAATTGGAAATTATATAATAATCAGATAAATAATTAGAAATTTAATACTTTTTATGAGCTAGTTTGTTAAGTTTCATCAACTTTCTTAGATTATAACTAGAACAAGTTATATTTTTGAGTTAAGATCTAATTTTATTCTTGGAATTAATATTATCAATTATTTCATGGGATTTCAAAACAGCATTTTCCAAAATAAGTGATTATATTATTTATAATATCTAAATTATATAAAAAGGTGAGTATTTCATTAAAATTACATGAATTAAAAAACTTCAAAATAAATAAATACAAAGAGTGATTATGTATCGTAACAAGAAAAATAAATTGGTGGATGATGGATGAACCATGTGTAGAATCAATAATAGAGTTTGAGAACATTAAATCTAGAATACTGTTGTGGCTATTTGTCACTTTATTTTTTTTGTTTTTAATTTTAGTAATTAACATAAAAATTTATAAGAACATTAGATATTGGATTTTTGAATAGAGTAAAATTAGTAAATGAGAATACATTTAAATTAAAATCATCTATAATTTTAATAATTTTAATGGAATGACAACATTTTCTAACAACTCACAATGCTTTTTATAAAAATCAATTAGGTAATTTAGTGGAAAATAAACGCAACATTATAATACACGCAAATATATGTTTACATTATTATAAGAAAAGAAAACAAATAGTTGATCAATGCCCTGAATATAGTCAACATTTAATAATTAAAAATTTAAATTTTTTTTTAGAGGTAAATAATTCTATGCCACCACTGGAACATAAGTTAGACATTTTATCAATCCTAAATATATTATAAACTACAAGACCTAACTCGGCATAAATATCATTATTCAACCAAGCTTCAGACAAGAATAATAAATTACAAAGTAAATTAATGGCACTGTAATGAAAAAATTGCAGCTTAGTTCTAAGACCTCTAACATTTTGATACATTATATAGAGATTAGAAAATGTTGATTACTATAGTAAGTATTGGACAAAGCACTTGAATTAACAATTTTAGGCACACCTTTTATGGTTAATCCTGTTAGACCATTGTTTGTAAGTGACACAAGTCCCTCCCTAAATTTCTTTATGTGTTCTCTCTGGTAAGGAATTCGATCTGCAGAAATAATTATTTGAGAGGATGGAGTTGAATGTACAATTTTTTTTTTATTATATATATATATATATTAATATATTTTCGTTTTAAATCATTATTTGTAGTTAATAGTATGTCAATATTTGTATTTATGTTAATATGTGAGTTTTTACTTTACTCTAATTTAGCCCTTATCGACGATTTTCTTAATAAAAAAATAAAATTCCGTAACTTTGTCGTATGTAAATTTTTGAACAATGATTTATTTGGGTATATGAATATTTGATAAATACTCATTTAAACCTTGGTATAGTTAACTTTTATCCGAAGTTTTAAATTTTAGATATATTATGATCCGGGTTCAATATAAATATTTAGAGGTCATAATTATATAGATTTTACAGTAATAGTTGTTGATTTATTTCATTAATATTGTAGAAAATATGATAAATTACTGATTTTATTATTTAACTTTAATATCAATGTTCATATGTATTATATTCACTCAAATACAGTTTTGAAATTAGATAAAATAATAGAATTTATTCTATAACCCTAGTTGTTAGTAATTAGTAGTATTGAATTGATGTATGAAGCAGAGAACTAGGGAGTGAAATGTCTATTAAACAAAAATATAAATATTAACTGTGGTGCTATAAAATATAGTATTTCACTAATATATCTTCACACAACAGTAAATATTTATAATTCAAACATTAATACTCAATTAGTGGTTTGAACTATATTAGTTATAGACTTTAAGGTTTAATTTATATATATATTTGCTCAATAAGTTACAAGCCTAATTTTTGTTTTTAAAATCTAGTACAATGAATATACAAAGATACAAAGATCTGTGATAAATTTCTTAATATAAACCATTAGTTTTTGAATTTCAAAACATACAGTTTACTCAAATAAAATTAAAGGGGTTTATTTTTTTATTTTCATAGAATACATCATGTATATTTATATATATTAAATAATCATAAAAACATAATTTAAAATAAGTTTTGGCTATTTATTTACAATGAAACATTAAAAAAATTATTTTTAAAAATGACTAATTACAAAGATTTAGGAACAAGCAAGCAATATAGCTAATGCTTTAAGCCTAAATTTTCTTAAAAAAGCAATAAGTTAAAAATAATTGACTGCTTAAGTATAAGTATTCAATATTTATTAACTTAATTAAATGTGAACCTAAAAATTAATTAATAAATAATATCAATATATGTTTTATATTAGAAAAAACTATAATACATTAATTATTATCAATTAAATTAATTGGAATTACGATGAAGATATAATAATGCCTATCTTAAAAAAGTTATCAGTCAGTTTTACGTATTTTGCGCCTATTCCTCACTGAACGTTCATTGTCTGTTGATTCCCCACTAGCTTGATCATCTAGCAATTCATCTTTAACAAGTTCATCATCATCCTGAAAATAAAATTATTATCTTGATAACAATAGTCCATAAATATATAAGTTATAATATTATTTCAACTAATTTAAATAAAATCCAAAAAAGTATAAGATGTTAGTAACTTACTGATTCTTGACCACTGTCACAATTTTCATCTTTTCTATTTTTAATTGGCATTTTATGATGGCTTGGAGGATACACTAAATCAATTATACAAACTAACATCTAAAATAAAAAGATTAATACAATTATTTGTAAGATATATTAAATATATATATTAAAAAACAAAATTAAACTTACAAGTCCAAGTATGGCACCAACAAATATGGTGGCTATAGCAAATATCAAGTATGAGCCCCACGTTGGAAGTCCATATTCAGCCATTAGAGTTGAATGTAAGATCTTTATAAAAATTATTAATTAAATTGGATACACTTTTACACACAATATTATAACAATTTACTTACTCTAACTTTCTGAGAAAGTTTAAAGAATTGAGCAACTAAAGACATTTGAATAGAGTTAGGAGCCTTCCATGTAGAAATTGTTTCTAATTGTTCCCATTTGCGTTCTTTTATAAAAGATATCATTGAATCCTTATCACGACCCATCTTATAATATCTGAATAGACCATTTTTAACACTGTAAAAGTACAAATAATAAGATATATACAATTAGTTACTTTAATAAAATATTAATAAAAATATTCTAAAGAAATAAAATAAAATCTAAAAATTTGACTTTTATAAATATATGTCAAGCTAATAACACAATTGATAAACTAATAAACAGAAAAAATGTAATTCATTTAATTTCTAAAGATGAACAAATTTTTAAGTTCATTTTTAATTACAATTATTTTACTTAATTTTGTTTTTGGAGTATATTTTCAAATACATTTTATCAACTGCACAAACAACTTTTGTTACTTTTTAGAGTAAGAAAGCCAAAATCTTATTTAGTAACTTTAGTTATAATTATAAAAGAATATTATTATTAATTTGATAATCAGGGAAGGAAAAACTTAAAAAAATTGTATGCATTTGAATATTTTAAAATATTCAGTACATTAATAAATAATATATCTTACTGGAAAATAGTAGGTAATGTAGTCACAATAAAACGCCCAGTTAGTCCTGGTGATATTGTTATATCTGTACTCGCAACAGATATAGTTGCATGGCCTTCACTCCATTTTGCAAATTCTCTCCATTCAGGTTCAAGGGACTTGCAGGCTGGACACCAAGGTGCATAGCTATACAAAATTAATTTAATTTAATAATAATCACTTACTGTATCATTCATTTATAATATAAACAAAAATGTATTAATTAAATTAATCAGACAAATTAAGATCTGTAATACCATTTTAAAATAATTTTCAAACTTCTAGAAATAAACATCTAGCTGATTTTATTTTTATTTTAAATATATAATTAATGCTCCTGATTTATTAAATTGTATCCCTTTTAATATTTCTACTATTAATTACTAGGTAAACCAATATATTTTACATATCAATACACAACATAAAGTATTTGAA
This sequence comes from Sipha flava, assembly GCF_003268045.1. Taxonomy (NCBI): domain Eukaryota; kingdom Metazoa; phylum Arthropoda; class Insecta; order Hemiptera; family Aphididae; genus Sipha; species Sipha flava. Next base: position 785,022 of record NW_020272815.1, read on the forward strand.
AATCTCATCCATTCTAAGCTGATCTAATAGTTTCATGCAATAAACTATCAATAAACTCTGATTTTTCTTTTCATCTTTAGGAATGGTTCTAAACTTACTTATAAATAATGATAATAATGTGTGTATAAAACAATTTTATAGCTACATAGTATTCTTATCAATAAATTGACACAATTGGTATTTTTCATTATTATTATTCATACTAGATTAAAACAGATAAATAAATAAATTTAACCAAAATACTTAAAATTATATGAATCTGTAAATGACTTTAATGTTTATGTATTGTATTCAATTTGTCTACAAGGAATGATTATTTATTAGGTTTTATAAATGTTATTTATAAATATTATGGTATTTTAGACTCTTTGATATTTAATTTTTTTTAATTTTTGGCTTTTATTAAATATACATATATATATATTAAATTAATTTATATTATTTGTTAAATCATTGACATAAATTAACTTAATGACATTAAGTTCATTTGAAAATGTTTCAAGAACTTAATTATAAATCTAAATAAAAATTACATTATTACTAATTTTAAAATCATGATAAACTAGGTAGATAATATATTTGATTAAACCTTGTTTAAACAAAGAAATAGAATATATTGAATACATTTTTATACTTGCTCTTTAAAACCATTTATTATATTTATTCCACAATATATTTATAAAAGTTTTAAAATATTTGGACATTAAATTTTTTATTAATTAATTAATGAAAAATATTTTATCTTCAACAAATTAAGAAATATCATAATTATTAAATATGATAAATTAGTGTTATATCTAATTTAATTTATTTTAAGATTCTTTAAATATTAATGTATATAATTCAATGGGAATTATGAAATTAGAGTATTATAAAATATATGTCAATGGAAATAAATCATGTCTTAAAATGTTATTGACTGCAAATATATATTTGATAAATGCTATCTCACATTCTCATGTAATATCAATACTCAATAGGTATATTACAATATTATTTTTTTATTTGTTAAGCAAAAATAGATACTAATGACAAGATATCTAATTTATTTACATAGAATAATGAGTTAACAGAAGGAAAAAGATAACAGTTTATTTTTTTATGGACATTATAAAATTACATTAGTAGGTATCAAATATTTTATGTTCAGACATTTTATGGTCAATTACACGGTTTGTATATATGTAATAAAAATATAATGGTAATAGAAATGTTTCTTTTTAATTTGAATCAGCATTAGGAATAATCAATTAATAATAATGTTAACCAAGAAACAATAACTGTACATTCCTAACGTTATTCAACGTCAACAAGCAATAATGTCTCGAGAGTGTACATCTGCCCTCTGATCAGTATAGTATTGAAATATAGTTACGTCTAAAAAATACAAGTACTCACAACAACACCATCCACTCGCCGTTCAACACGTTCGTCCAATTGCTCTCATCCAGTACCATTGACCCGTGGTCACCACCGACGGTGGCAGTGGCGGCGACGACGGCCAACAAGAACAGCGACCCGATGGCCAGTAGTAGGACGGCGCGAGGAAGTATCGACATGTCGTCGTCGTCGTCAGGGAGAGGAATTCGATTACAAAAGTAGTGAACGGTTTGAAAAAGACTTACGCGAACGCACGAAAATACAACAGGGCAGTGTTTCTATTTTTCTCTGTGATCCGTTACGTTAACGAAAACGACCGAGATCACGTACGAAACGAAAAAAAAAGACGATTACGATCGTATCTAGGATCCGGTGACGGGCAAATTTTTCAAAAAATAAATTCCTGAGTCGTGTGCCTGATAGCGACGGCGTTACAATAGGCAATTGGCATCGCCGCTGTCGTGTTCTCGTCGCCTACCTATCTTCGTATCGTCGGTGCGCGCGCTGCAGTAACACGAATCACACAGGTCACGGTGACGGGTGTACGGGCAGCGGTGGTGATGGCGGTGAGGGTGCGGAGACGGCGGGGTAACGAGACGACAGGGCACCGTCAGTTTGCCGATTACAACTTGTGCCACACGGTACCGTGTAATCCACTCGAACGTTCTTTGTCCGACTGCAATTACTACTACCGTCCACTACTGCTACAATACTCGACCGCTGCGGATGTGATGCTACGCCGATCGTTTTGGCCCCCCCTGTTGCCCTGGACGATTCGTTTCCGAGCGGCGCGCCGCGACACGTCAATACTCGATTTTTTATCAATATTGTCACCTGTCGTCCGCTGCGCGATTACAATCGATCACTGAAAAGCCTACGCGTCACAGCGGTGTACACGACGCGGAATACGTTAACATCCCCATTGTGGTTTCGCTTTGGTTAAAACTTGTCAGCACGATCAGTTACTTTTCGTGTCGACTTTCAAATCAACGCGTCCAAGGGCGCCCGTAGGAAAATTCTCAAGGGGTGGGGACAACATTTTAATTTATCAATCTATTCATAAATAGGAATGACCCACGATATAGGAAATGGTTTACAATTTTAAATTATACTATCACATTACATATATATATCAAACTGGAAGACTATAAAATAATAGTTATTTAACCAATTTACCATAAAAGTAATTTATTGAAATTTTTATTTAATTAATAATATAAATTGGACACTTAAAACATTAGTTATATTTATTAAAATATTAATTTACAAATTTTATATGAATATTATGGTTGTGTACACACACACATATACATACCGTATTTCTGAAAACACACAATATTTTAAGAATTGATAATTATCCATAGAATAGAAACGAAAAAGCGTATTGTTATTTATAGCTGTTAGCCTGATTTTCCAAACTAAATAAATACATTTTTCATATACAAATTATAGATTTTCATATTTTTAATTGAATTTTTAAATTCTATTTAAATAAATATTTTCTGATCATAATAAACAATTTTCGAGAGGAGGGGGGAACATGTCCCTCCCTTGCCCCCCCCCCCATATAGGCGCCCTTGAACGCGTCTAAAAAACCGCATTATCGGTACCTCCAAATCGTAACTCCAAACGGATATTTTCGAAATGAGTCGAATGGAGTCTAAAACGGCCGTGGTGGTTGTGGCACAATTATTTCGTTACATTTGCGCACGCATAACGCGCCAAACGACGTACAAAAAATACCAAGGTGCAGCGTTGAACCGAGACCGAAATAATATAATATATAACGCGTCGGTCACGGTTGAAATGCCCGCCGCACCGACCGTAACCCGTCTCATTCGCGACAGGTCGGTGAACGTGCGCGTACAGTACACTCTCAACGTGTACACGGATATAGGTTTCCGCCGCGGTCCTTTTTATTTTTTTTTTCCACATGCGCACTCGATTAGCCAACAAGGTATCTTGACGCCGCACGGTTATCGATAATTCCATTGCACCTATGCCGAATAGGGTGGTGGTCAACTGTGGTTGGGTACCTATCCGTCGTAAGTGTTAAAATACGGACACGATCACGTTGTGTTCGTAGGGAGCGAATCTGGGGACGTCTCATTAGCTGCGTACTGAAAACCTAAATAAAACGATCAAAAGTCGAAGTGTTGTGTTACCAGCACGCGCAATAATGCCGTTGTCGCTTGTTTTCCGTCGCTCGGAATCCCGTGCAGCGACGTACGGTCTACCACGGTCAAACTGCGGCATGCAGGTCGTTGCTTGTGCAGTGTATCGAGTTGAAAATGTCTGGAAATATTTTTTTTTCCCCTCGGGCCTTCGACATTTGATCAGCGCGCGATAGGCGTACACCGAGTTCTCTCTCTCTCGCTTACTATTTTATTTGATCATGAATAAAACACAAAAAAAAAAAAAAAAACAATCGATTCTGTCATGATATTATTATGCAAAACACTAAATCCTACCAATTAGACACGTCTAATATATCGACAGAGCAAATCGCCACTGCTATACACAACCATTATAAAACACAATACACAGGCATACATTTTTCAGCACCATTGTTGTTTTCATTTTCAAACGACGTATCTTTAAATTATATGTTGTAATAAAAATTAATTGAAATTGCTATTGTTTCATTGACCATGCATCGTGACGAATTCGATGAATATGACGTATAGTTTTGAATAATTTCGCTTTCCAACATGAGCTTGATACAACTCCATCTTTTTTTCGTATCTATTGATTGGTTTCATAATCTCTGTATAGCCTACTGTATCATAGTCAGGTCCGGGGTACACATTTTGAGTTCCTGGGTAAACAATAATTTAAGGCCCATACTTTTTACTAAAACCAGTTATATTATATTCAACGAGTATCTATATGTAGAAAATAATTTTAATTTATATGCATTTTGTTAATTATAGTCTATTAAATCAGAATAACTAACTAAAAACAAAAACACTGATATCGACACTTTCGGAGTCAAAATGTGCGCGCTACAGGGCCGTTCAAACGGTACCATTTTGCCCCAGGCCTCATTGTTGGAATATTTTTTAGGGGGCCCCCATAAAGTCTTGATGTATAATAATTAATAATAAAGCCTCGATTACACTGAACAATTTTACACGCTGCGTGTCGGCGATTAATGTCGCGCGCGTGTGAGTGTGTAGCGACTTGTCCGATTACATAGAAATGATTAAATTATAAATAATATAAATAATATTAAATTATATTATGTAAGTATGTAATGCAGTGCATACATTTAAATGAGCTTGATTGGTTAAGGTTTGGAAAAATACGTTTACAAGAATTTTGTTATTCTCAGTTTACTTATTACTTTGTTTATCATATCTTATTATTATGGTCAAAGGGCCCCCCAAATTAATTTGCCCCTGGCCCCGAAAAACCTTAAGACGACCCTAGTGCCCTACGGTATAATAACGGTGTACAATCTGGGGTTAAATTTTTTTTTTTCCATCTGAATTTCAACTTCAAGTACAAATCCAAATTGCATTAGACAAGTTATAATAGTAGTCAATGCAAATTATTGTTATGTTATTTATTAAATATATTATTATTATGAATGTGAATGAAATATTTTTTAAATGTTAATTAGGTATATATGACTAAGTTTTACAATAGGTAAATTAAATAAATCAATTCAATTACATTTCCATTTATATGTTTTAAAATATCTTAGGTACCGAGTAAAATTATAAAATTTCTTTAAAAAAAAAATGTTCAAAAATGACGATGCACTTCTTCCTTATTATTATTCTTCCTTATTTAAACAATTTTTAGTTTTACATTTTTAGACGGCGACACATCGATAATAATGATATGATTGTATAAATACCACTTTTTTCAAATATCAAATATTTTTAGAAACGAAGGAAATTATACGACCTAGAATTATATGCTGCAGTGATTAATGAAAACATAATGACAATATTATTATTTATGAAATTCCTAAGTAATGAAAAAATATTACAAATTAAATATTTTCGTAAAATATTTAAAAATTGTCATGATTCTTTTCTTATCTACCACTTTTTTTACTTTTTAAACACTAATTATTTTTTACAAACTTTTAAGGCCTGAGACAGTGCCACAACCAGAGCCATGTTAAGGGGGGGTCAAAGGGGGCAATTGTCCCCGGGCGCCATAGTTTTTTAAAAGTAAGGGGGGTGCCCTTATCTGCATTTAATATGCTACCTGTACCTAGTGGCCTCGTAGAAAAAATTTTGCCCCGGGGCACTGAAATGTTTGACATGGCTCTGACCACAACTACACTAACTTGGGCCCGTGTGTAAATAAAATTAATGCCTCCGCCACGCCCGGACTCTACATGGAAACCGTACCTTTAATCAATTGTAATCAGGGCCGTCGTAAAGTTTAGTGGTGCCTAAAGCAACTTAATGCATAGGTACTATACAGTGGAAAACCAGTCACCCCTGAGCTTATGAGGTTTTAACCCTTTGTCAATAAAATAAAACTATATTGGTTTTAATATAATAATAGAAATGTACACATATTATTTAAACTGTGTATTTAGAATATACATAGGTAATCAAAATTCAGAGATTCTACGTAATTTGTTGAAAAAATTCATGGCTTCAATTATAAATGTATAATTTAATATCGTTTTTTTCATTGTATAAACTCTTACCTTTGAGTTTTTTTAAATACGTATAACCACAGACAGGGCCAGATTATGGTCATAATTTGAGGGAAGTATTACTTTTAGTGAGGCTCTTTTACAAAAAACAATTCCATTTTTCTTTTTTTCAGATTTAGTTATTTGTAATAAATATTAATGAAAATAAGTTTAGTTTATTTGTATATTGTTGAAAATTATAATAACATTTTATTTTTTTAAACATATTTATTTGATGCCATTTTATATGAAAAAAAAATTGGTAGCTTATTGTGACCCTTTTTAATTTTCAGCCCAGTGCTATAGCCCCCCCCCTCCTTGATCCAGCCATGACCACAGAACGTAAAACTGAACAAGTACTTTAGGTAGAAACCGTGTTTAGTATAAATTATTAGTTACTAGTTATGAATTATATGATTCTTTTTGCTTAGTCTTCAGTCGTAAGGTGAAACAACAGTAACAGTCAATATTTAAAATTAATATACTACATTATTATGGGAGAAATACATACATGTTATTGTTTAAATCTGTGGTTATCGTGGCCTGTTCATGACGATGCACCGCACTGATAATCAACAATTATTATTCTTAATAAAATATCTATTTTATTTATTGCCTGCCGCATTTCTAGGAATTATCATTAATTATAATCTATAAATACTTTTTGTACAAACGCTATAAAAAAAATAAAAAAAACTATTTGTGACTAATTTGTATAGCTCAATTATTTGTTAAATATTAACAATGTATAACTTACAATTTAGCCTACACTACCATAGTTAACAAAAAAAAAAAAAGCAATGGATGTTGTGGCCACTAAAAGTTTGGAGTCTGAGGCAAAATAGTCCCAATGCCCCCCCCCCTCTCGACAGCACTGATTGAAACCAAACTTTTTTGAATTTAGATTATACAGGCTGTAAAAGAATCGTTGATATACGATAATGTGTACAAAAAAAAAATCGATTAATTATTGTTTTATCTCCATTAATAATTATTATTACAAAATGGTTTTATTTTTTTGCTTTCTACACATTTTTAAATATTATCATTGGATCCAAATACCGTATTTATGCATGTATAGAAAAACGATGATTGCGCTTAATAAAATTTAAAACATGTATACACGAGAGAACTTAAAAAAGTTAATAAATATTTTGTGTTTTATCGCTTTTATTACCTACGTTTTTTTGTTAATGATATCAATATATTATATATTATCATAATATGAATTAAATATGAAAAGTATAAATAAAATATAAAATTGTTACTTTTAAAACTGTGCTAATATTGTTAAGTCGTATTCATTGGCGCAACTAGGGGAGGACTTAGGGGGGGCTTAGCCCTCTAAAATGTATTATAGCCCCTTCAAATTTTTGATTTTTTAAAATTTAATGATAATTTAAGCATGGGATAGTGAGATACATACTAAATAATATGAATATATGACGCAGAGAATTATTCATAAGTAAATTTTATAAATATAAAATATTATTATAGTTTATTTTGTAATTCCTACAATCCTACATAATTAATATAATATTATTATCTAATCATGGGCGTAGCGAGGGTGAGGAAAGGGGGGGGCACTTGCCCACCCCTGCGCCTCAAAGTGAATTATATTTGTTTATACCAAACGTGTATGTTTTACATTAAAATCAAAAATTAAATAAGATACAATTCTAAAAATAGTTTAATGGGACCGAGTGATATCTACACGTGTAATCGTTTTGACGTTTTATGTGTTATCCAATGGTCTATCTGTAGATTATTTGAATTACGAGTTTAACACTAATCATTTTATGTTTTTGCCCCTCCCTGATTCAAATTTTAGCTACGCCCATGTATCTAATAAATGTGACGAACGACGGTGGAATATTGTGGTGGTGTTATGTCATATTTTATGTAAAACATATTACATAGACGTAGGTACATGATTTTTAATAATATAGTATGGTAATAATATTTTATGATTGTTTTTATTTCAATTAATAATTATTGTTCTGTGTCTGCGACAATGGGGGGTATGGGGGGGGGCGAAGCCCCTCATAACTCACATTGACTATATTTATTTATAGGGCTTCAGCCCCCCCTCAATATTTTAGACCTAGTTGCGCCAATGGTCGTATTATTATTTTATTTACAGTATATAATGTTATTACCTATGCACTATTAATATATGTTTATCGTTAAGTTTTTTTTTTTTCTGATGTCTATTATTTATATTATTTATTGTTTATGTCTTTTTTTTTTTGTGGCGGTCTAAATATTCTTACTATTATTACAAAAAATGAAAACGTTGCATAAAATTTCATTTAGTATTATAGAATTAACCAAACTCAACAATTGTAAATTTGTAGTACGTGTAAAAATTACAATATTTTTTTATATCATTAATTGAAACATTGATTCACCTTTATATAATAAAATATTTTCTGATCGTAAATATTTTTGAACTTCAACAGTATTTTTTGGAATATTTTTTTGTATGTTTCTATAAAGGTACATTCTATTACTAATTAATTTAACGTCCTTGTAATCTGACGTGTCAAAACTACTATTTATTTGTAATTTCAGAACGTATAATTTTAATTAAACGATCAGTCATGTTTTTGGCTCTTTTTTTTACTCGCACTTCGGAATAAGTTGATGGTTTAATTTTTTTTGCATTCATATCATGGTTATAAATTAAATTGCTAATCACAGTTGAATTTCCATTTTTAATTAGTCTTGTTAAACCGGATTTCATTGTACAACGCTACGTTACATTACAGGATTTACTTTCGTAGACTTTTTAAATTTATAACTATCGACAATAAGTAAACCTTTAGAATTTTTACATACACTTTGTACAGCTATAGTTTTCGGTTATTTTTTAAAAGAATTTTATTAAAACATAAGCACGTAATCAAATATGATAACTGACTAACTATAACGTTCAGTATAATGACTAGTGGTAAAATACCTTTTCCAAGTAATACAAATTATTTACAAGATACAAAGTAAGGTATGAATATATTATTATAACAGATAAAGGAATTTTTGGAAAAGCCTTTTTTGATACTTCTGTATGAGCTCTATCTACGGCTTCAACCTTTTTATGACGAATTTTTGTTTTGTAAGAAACTTTGAACCGCTTATATAATAAAAATAAATTCTGTATAATTATTTAATAATTTAATGCAGTTATACAGAATAACAAAAATAAAATAAGTTTTATATGTATATATATATATATATATATATACAGAGGTGGAACTAGGAATTATACGCCCGGGGAAAATTTTAAAATTATGCCCTATCATAGATCAATAATCATATACTCTTCTCGAGAATTTTTTTCTATTAATTAATATACAATCGTACTTATTGATTTAAACCCTAATATCAGTATTTAACAAAGTTAAAAATATCAAATTAGTTATTAATAATTAGAAAAATTACACCCTCTAAGATTTTACACCCGGGGAGAAATCCCCGTCTTCCACCTTCTAGTTCCGCCTTTGTATATGTGTATGTATATATAATTTAAATGTAAGGTAAGATTAATACATGATTTAAATAAGATACTTGGTATTGTTTTGCTTTTATTAATTGTTTTATGTTTGGTTTTGTTCAGTATGAAGTAATACTGTACTCTAATTTTTGATTTGAAAATTTTCCCTTAAGAAAAATAACTCACAAGTATAAGTGTACCTAAGTACTTAAAAAAGTGGATCGCATTACATTTTTGAGATTATGATTCATAAATTATTATTTAAATAATAAATATATAGCTAATATCTATATAAATATAGATAATTGTCATTGGCTACGTGGTTTAACAGAAAAACAGAAAAAACTCAAAATTGTAATGTAATTTAATTTAAAGTATTCCTGTTAGGCCGTGTTCTCACCAAAAGCAACTGATGACGGCAACGCAACCGCGATGCAACGCGACATGTATTATTAAATTGACGTGTTCTCACAGATCGCAACAGGACTGGAAAACAAATCAACTGTTTGAAAACTATTTTTGAGCAACTCGACGTGTCAGTCTCTTTGTCTAGTTGCTAGTGTGAATAGTTCGATTTAGTCATCGATTTTGTGAATATTTTCAATTATTTGATTATTACCTACTCTGGTTTATAATCAATTTATTCAATTTCATGAACAAGAAGAAAATATGGCATTCATACAACTTATAGAAAGTCCCCCACGTCTTTATGATATAACATCATCTAATTGCACTCGACAAGACATAAAAGAATAAGCATGGAATGACATTTCAAAGAAAACGAAAAATTCTAGTTAGTAAAATGTTGTCAAAAAATCAAAAACGTTTGATTAATTGATTGATACCTCAAATACATAAATGCTACAACCATATCCACATCGGATGAAGACACTTTTATAACTGAATATGCATTGAAGTTGCATTGAAGTTTCATATTAATATTTTAGATGAGAACAACTGGGCAACTCAACTATAACTAGAATCGAATCTCAATCGCGTTGCCGTCATCAGTTGCTTTTGGTGAGAACACGGCCTTAGTGTTATATGCAACCTTTATTTATACTACTTTAGTTATAACAAATAAGGTTAAATTAATTGTAACAACACTTTTTAATGTAAATTTATGTAATATTTCTGTAGCCAATGGTCCCAATTGCCGAAGCATTTGATATCAATAAAAAAAAAAAAACTAAACTTTAACATTGTTTTATAATAGGCACGTTTCATTTATTGTAAAATGGTTTGTAAATGTATAACTTCCAAGTGAATACTATCTGAAACCCATTAAATTAACCCATTCAATTTATTGTGATTAAACTGATATAGCAAAAGGCATTGAAAAACGAAAATAAAGTAAAACTATCTGGTAAACCCTGAATAATATGTATACTTATCTAATCTTTATTACATGGCTATGGGCTCATGATAGGTAGGTATTTAATTTCAATTTTAATTCCGATATTTCCCAGTAACGATGAACTAATATTGAAGGATATTGTCGAACAAATTGTTACATTGCATATAATGCCATTTACACGTGTACACGTAAACTATAAGTTTTACATTTTAGCAAGAAAAAATCATTTTTTTTTTAAACATTTTTTGAAAAGATTAAATTCTTAAACTAATATTTACTTCACAATTATAAGTAAGTAGATATTTTATTCATTTTTCACATTTGATAAATAAATGTTTATTGATGTTGTATTTAAATTATTTTTGATACATTTCATTCGTGTTATTATTAATTTGTTGATCATTTGATTTATCATAATTAATATTAAGCATGGATTTAAGTTTACAATATTGAATATCTTGGTATGCTGTAATGATCAAATAGTTCCATTTACACAGGAAAATGTAATAAAATAAAATTGTTTGAACTAATGATGTAATATATTAATATTAACTTTGGAAATAAACAATAAATATTAAAACTTGAATTAGTTAGATATTTTTAAATATTTAATTAGATCAGAAAATGTGTTGTCTTTCCAGCTTACCACAGTGTGGGTAATACTTATCTATATAACACAGCTTTATTTAATTTTAATGATCGTTGTACATAACAAAATAATAATTTAAGAAATTTGTGTATATAAATTTAACCCTTCATTAGTCACAATGGGGTATTTTATAATCCCAGACATATTAAAAATGTTAGTTTGTTTTGAGGTAAAAACATAGGTACCCTAAAGGCTGAGATATTATTAGGGATCAGAGTATTAATATAATGTTGTCATTTTTATCATTATCAAAATAGTATCAAACTATAAACAGTCATTCTAAGTGAAGTCTGGAAATATTTTACCATAGGTGACTATTTTTGTTTTAGAACACATTTGTATTGATTATAAAATTGTGTACGAAAATGAAATTATTATTGAATAACCATTAGACTAATTAAAATATTATATAATAAATGTATATTAGTAATTTTAAATTACTGAATTAAGTTTTTTAAATTTAAATTTTTAATTTATTTATTAATTTGAATAAAAGAGGTTTTTATGATTTTTGTTTTGTTTTTGTAATTTTATGATTTAACTATATTTGTTTAAATACTTATATTTACATTTTATTTATTCTCAAACACTGTTATGCTTAATATGTTATTTATTTTAATCTTATTATAATATTATGATGAAAAGATAATTATGTTGTTATTTATTATAAAATTTTCACCCCTTTTTCACTTACGATATTAGGGTTCATATTCAACATAAATTAATAAATAACCATCAAAATATGTTGTACGAGTTAATAAAAATAAAAATGTATAGATTACTATATTTATAGTATTAAAAATAAATTGAAAAAGAGATAAGCAAAGGTTTATATTTAAATTAATATAGAATAAATGTTCATAAAATACCTGTAACATTTAATAAAATGCATTTAACTATTTAAGTATTAATTATACATACATCCAAGACACATATTTAGCAAAAAATTAATATAATGTATGAATTTATAAATTTAAGAAATTAATTTAGCACATGCGATATTGTATTACCTATGATGACTTAAATATTTCATATCAATAAGGTGGCTAACAAAGAGTTAAGGAATATTATTTATTTAGTGTATCGCATATTAATGAATATTAGGAGCTTTAATAAACAATTCAGTGGTAATTAATTTTACAAATATTTTGCATTCCAGTGTAACAGTGCCAGCTTCATTCACGTTCATAAGATTATTTAATGAAACTGAGTGACTATTCGTACGAAATAATTTGTTGGTCAATTTTCTACTCAAGCCTGACTGACATTCACAATCTAATTTAATTTAATTTTAATTTTATTCATTTAATTTTTTTATTTTATTTTTTATTTATTTTAATTTTTTTTTTAATTTTTTTTAATTTTTTTTAATTTTTTTTTGTTTTTATCAGCAACATACGACATGAGTAGGTAACTTAAATTAACTTCCTTTATGAATCGGTTGAATTGCTTTCATAACTTTATTTCTGTCACATGTAACTTCATTACATCATTGGATCTTAAGAATGGTTAAATAAATAAATGGTCAGAAACAAATATTGCAATTGTCACAGTAAAAGTTTTATTCAGTTCAACTTCAATAGAAGGTGTTTTCTAAGTTATTGTCTAACAGTGGGTAAACATCTAAAATTATTTACATACCTAAAAATCACCAACTGGATTTAAATAACCATTTGGAATTTCAATACAACTGAACATAAAATACTCTGCTATTTCCATACCCACTCAAAAATAAAGTAGCAAGACATTTATTGATATGTATGTCCTTTTTGTTACACTATATAGAAAAAGTAGTAACATAATTTTCAGACTTGTATTGATGAGAATCTCTAAAATAACTGAAATATTCGCCTAAAGAAATATTTCGTTCCTTCAAGCGATTGTGTACATTTTAATACAATCTATAAGTAATCTCTTGTACAGGGACCTCTGCTCCTCATTAATGACAATATCAACCAAACGCCTAGAACATTCACCAGTTTAAATTTGGTTTATTTTCCTCGCCTCAGACATATTCAACATTATCGGGATGTTTGTACAACAGCTGTGTTTGATATCAAAACACTATTGCAAGACAAATTTCAAACAAAATTTGTTTTTACACACTTGTATGGTAATATTAGGTCAAACGCACATGGTGCAACCGTTTTGGAACAAAAGTTGCAAATCAGTTTGCAACCAGTTGGTGTTAATTTATTCAATCAGTATAGTTACTATTTTCGATTTTATACTACGTCGAGTTCAGATGAAGATGACATCATTAATTATTATCAATACCTCAGGCTACGCAGAGTACAGCGGAAACATTAGATCCATCTATACATAACGAGAAAATGCGAACTCTACTGTTTACAGCAGCAAAAGTATTATGTTATTCATACTTTTCTACTTCTCCAACGAACTCTAAGTTTAGTTCTTGGTCACTCATGTTCATAAAAATACTAAAACAATACATGTGCACGAATACGAAAGTTGGGTGCAACTTAAAATTGCATCGCAACCGTGGAAACCGAATGAGTACAACCGATTTGAAACTGGTTGCAAACTATCCTAATTTTGTTCACTTCGTTTGCGGACGCCCCAGTTTTACGTTGCCTAGGTCACAAAACAGTTTTTCGGCCTTAAGAAAATCGAAAAATTGTTACGCCAAAATCGTAACATCTGATTACTATGATAAAAATTGAATTGTACACTGAAAACTCGGTCATCGAGATAACATTGATAATTGATAACGAAGTAGCCGGTGCACATGTTTGGAGAGAAATATTTTTATCAATTTGATATCATTACCTTTAAATAAGTTTCAATTTTTGAATGTTCGTCTGATCACGAATTGTCAACTATTTCTGGTCTTGGAAGTATTCAGCTACACACAGTCAACTGGGTAATGTATTATATTTTACTTAATTGGATATTAATTAGAAAACGCGTTCATCTCTAGTAGTTTAACTTTGTCCAAATATTACTGTAGCCAGGGCTGGTGAAAATTTTGAGCGCCTTGGAGCTGATCAGTTCCAGGCCCCCTTAACTTGCACTTATTTAGCCAAGATTTACATATTACTTGTACATACTTAGGTACAATAAAAATATTGTATAAAAAGCTAACCTAACGACGAGCATGGGAGCTTTATCCCTCCCTGCCTCACCCTCTTACCTGCTCTGACTAGCCCAATAAGTATTGATTATATAAGTCAGTATTAATTTTATAAGATATAATTCTAAAAATATGTATTATTATATGTGTTACATTTGAAATAGCTTTCATTTTGTTGAGATTTAATTTTCAGTTTTTTTACTAATTATTATCACTGTAATGATAACTCATTGCTTAATTTGAACTTAAAAGCAACTTTACAAGCCCACATTTTATTTATTAAAACCCAATAAATATAAGGTTCATCTCTGCATCAATTATTCTGTGTAAATTATTTCTTTTATATGTACTATCATTTTTGTAAAGTACAATATTTATATTTATAATATTATTATATTTATTTAAAAAATATTTTTCAATGTATTCAAAGTTTATTGTATATTTATTCATCAAGATATCAATCATCTTAGTTGTGAATTTACCATGTTGATTACCAATCAGTAATTTCTCTAATTAACATCATATTTTCATATTATTTGTATATTGATTGTAAATAAATATTTTACATGCACTTTTTAAACAAATATGCAATAATTTTGTTATAGTACAATGTTGAAGTCTTTATTATTGATTAGAGGAATACATATACCTAGCACAAATTGGTCATCTAACAAATCTCAACTGTTAAAATTACGAAAAAAGACAGGATATACATTTGAAAGTTGTAAAAAGGCTTTACAATTAAATGATAATAGTTTGGAAAAGGTAAATATAATTAGCCAATACAGTGAAAGATTTACCTACTTTTCTATTATTCTAGTATATGGAAATTTTATATATTTTTAACAGTCTGAGGAATGGTTGAAAGAAGAAGCTCAAAGATTAGGATGGGCTAAAGCCAACAAACTTGCCAACCGTGCTACTGCTCAAGGACTTATTGCATTTGCCATTGATAATCGGAAAGAAATTGCCACCATGGTGGAAGTGAATTGTGAAACTGATTTTGTTGCTCGAAACAAAAGTTTTCATTCCATTGTAGATGTAGTTACTTCATCTTGTTTAGATTTTGCTAAAAAACAAAAGGCATTGGAAAATTCATTTTCTAAGGTATATGATTAATTTAAGTATTATAACGTATTATTAAAAATGTATATGATTTTAGGTTAATTTAAAAAGTGGTGAGTTAATGGCATTAAGTGGTGCTGAAGGTAAATCGTTGGCAGATCATGTTGCAGTTACAATAGGTAATCTTGGAGAAAATGTTACTCTCAGACGTGCTACATGTTTAAACACCCAAGATACGGGATTGAAAATTATGGGCCTTACTCATCCGTCTAATCTAACTGGATCTCATTTTCTTTGTGGTAAATATGGATCACTTTTAATTTACCGTAAACAACTGGATACTGATAAAATTAATCAAAAATCTATGGAACACTCTCATGAAGAAATACTTCGACAAATGTGTCAACATGTTATCGGTAAATACATTTGAAATTAAATTAATTTTTGTTTTAAATTATATTTCAATAATATTAACTTCTTTGCACTTGAAAATTATATTAATTAAGTTGTAATAAATTGTGTTAAAAATAACTTATTCAATTTATAAATGGTATTAAAAAAAATTGCTTTATGGTTAATACTCTTAAAATTATTGAATATCATTAAATATTCCAAATTATATCAATAAAAATAAAATATAAGATGTAAAAAAAATGGATTAAATATTTTTGTCTTGAGTATTATTGATGATACAAATGTTTACTTCTGGTTTTGATTTCAAAAACCATTGTCAGTTATAAAAAATATGTTGTACATCATTATTATAATTTTTAGTTGTAATTTGGATTTATTGAGTTATAAAGAAATACATACAATAATCAAGTATAATTGTCAATTATTAGATTAATATTTAGTTCTTTTGTAGTTTATATATATATTAAAATGTGGTTACTCACTTCTTATGGGTAAATTTTGTAGAGTTTTAAATAAAATATAAATTGTATAAGTTAAAATAATTTAAAAATACTTTTTAATTTATTGAAATTTAAAAATATTTTTTTTTAATTTAGGTATGAATCCAAAAAGTGTCGGAGTTCTTAAAACAGATGATTCAGTAATATTTAAAGATGTGGCGACTAATAAAAATGTTAATGAAAATGAAGACTCATCATTGGATAATATAGATGAAAATAAATCAAACTCTGAAATTGAAGAAGATGGTATGTTGGAACAGGATTTCTTATTAGATCCCTCTATGACTGTTGGACAAGTAGCTACTGATTATGGTATTGATGTATTAGATTTTGTACGTTACGAATGTGGTGAAACTTAAATTTGCATTTATATAATTACTGTAAATTTTAAAATTAATTTTTAATTATTATGTTAAACTGCTTTTAACTAGTATAAACTAGAATTTACAAAATAATATATTCTTCTTTTATAATAGTATTTTAAATTGATTATTAATTATTATGTATATATTAAAAGAATAATGATTATACTATTATCAATTATGTTGTATAATCTTAAATACTTTTTTTCTTTAATTTGAAATAAGTTGAGGTTTTCTGATTTATTAGATATTTTAGTACAAATATTTATTATAAAAATTTATGTTACTCTTATTTATTTATTTTAACCCATCATTAGTCGTGCTATGGTCAAAATGACCGCATTTTTTTTACACCTTTAATTTTACGTCCTTTAATAGAGCATTTACATTTATACTTCAATTGTTGATACTCATATTATATGAGTTAATAATATACAATCAATAACATTTTTCAAAGGTATACTGAAAGTTGAGGATTAAAATTTAAAATGTTTTATTTAAGACCTAAAATAAAGTGCAGTTATTTTGACCATAGCGAGACTAAAGCTGGGATAACATCAATAATTACTTCATTTCATTTGTTTTATATTAAATTTGTACTGTTAGAACTTTTTATTCATTTATTTACTCTGAAATTCTAAAATGTGTCTTTAACTTCCAATTTGTCAACTATAGAAGCTTCTATTAGTGGGCAGGCTTTAGTCTTTTAATAAACATTTTATTTAAAATTCTATATAATAATATAGGATTTATTATTTCCTTATTATTTACATTTCTTATAAAATTATAATGCTGATGGAAGCTTGGTTGTGAGACGGGATGGTCTTAAAGGCCCAATAAACCCCACAAAAAAAAAAAAAAAATTATAAGAAAAACATTATTAGTTCTTATAGTGAGGAGTAATAATAGTAATGTTTAAGGTTAGACACATTATTTTATAAATATAAAGAAAAATATATTATTTGCTCAATTTATACATATTAGGTATTGTTGCGTGCCGTCAGTTCAATCGTAAAGATGGTGATGATTTTGGAAATATTCCAAATAAAATACTCAACTAAGTTAAACTGTTTATTTGAAATTTCTCTAAGTACAAATAATTAATTTAACAAATGATCTAGCGTGGAGGTGCTCGCTAATACACGTATAAACCACATCTGAATATTGGTTTATTCCCAACTCCCTTATATACTTAGGTCTCGTGGGAATTGGCCTCGGTAATATTACTATTCGCATATCTCTCATATGCGCTTTTATTAATTGCATTTATTATAATACTTTAAAATGTAGCCTGACAGCTCATGTTCTAAATACCCTCGGGTCTTAATTATTCCTTTCTACATTGTTCACCGATTTCAACTATTTATTGGTAGTTGTAAGGACCTACATTTATGTATGTCCGTAACATCGTGTTACCCTCTAATTAAATTAATAGTTCCTTTCTATCAATCAATCATTTCCCGATATCTATTATTACGATTTATGTGGTCCCTCTTATGTAGTAAAAGTCATAGGACCTACATCTATGTATGTCCGTAACAGTATGGCATTCATATTAATGAAGTATTTTGGAATATAATTTGATCATAACCAGACAAGAGTGGATCTAGGTATGAAATAAAGGGGGTCTTGAAATTTTTTTACATTTCAAATATATATAAGAAAGTGTTAAAATTTAGATAATAAAAAATTCTTATTCTAATTGAACATTAAAATTTAAATATATTACTAATAAATAAAGTAATTAAATAAGTTAAATAATATATTAATCTGACCAATCATCCAACTTCATCCTTCTAGATGTTCTTGAAAATATGTCTATAAGCTCTCTGATATTCACAGGAATTTCTTTATGAATATTTAAAACTGCTAAGCTGTTTAAGCGCTCTTGACCCATTGTTGATCTCATAATTTTTCAAGCGCCTTAGGCCCGGTGCACACTTGCGTTATTTTAACGCGCGGCAACGCTGCGGCATGGAAAACCCAAAATTTAATTGCGTAATGCACACATCACAGCGGCAACGCTGTGGTGACGCGCGTCCGTCTGCGACAAAGTTTTTGTCGCAAGTTGTTATCGCACCTTCACTTGCGGTCGCTCAATTCATTGTATCATATTGGTCAATGCACACTATCGTCATTTTGACGCAAACACGTTTATTTTATACATGTTTTAATACATAAATCGTGCAAATGGCAGTAAATCAAGAGGATGTGGACATTGAGTTATTCATTGGTGAGGTAAAAAACTATCCTGAGATATGGAATGTCGCTATCGATACTTACCATGACAAAAAGAAAAAACGAGGTGCATGGATAAATATTTGCCGAGTGTTTTATGACGGATTTGACGAGAAGGACGATAGAGACAAAAATGAAATTTGTAAGTTATTTTGAAATTTATTTTCAGTTTATATTTGTATGATATATTATATTATTTTTGCTTGACACTATTTTTAAGTAAATTTATATAAAAATGAAAAAAAATATTTCAACCTAGATATTTTTTGATTTTTATTTAGATTAAAATAAGACAGGTTAATAGTTTTAAAAAAAATATTAATAATAATTAAACATAATAATAACGTAATATTACTTAAATATAATTTGTTTGTCATGGAACGCTACCCACATCAGACACAAAATAATCTGCCAACTTGTTTCTTATTTGAATTGATTGGTTGGGTGGTCTTGAGAGATCTTGTTGGATTTCAATGAGTCCTTCTATAGTCATTACATCTTCGACGTTAAATCCATCTCTAGTCCTTATAAAACTATGGAGGGCACAGCAAGTCTTCACCACAAGTATAGATAAATCCAAATTTCCATTGATAGGTTTGTTAAAAATTTTCCATTTATTTGAAAGTATTCCAAAAGCACATTCAACGTTTCTCCGCGCTCAGGATAATCTATAGTTGAATATTCGTTTTGTGTCTGATAAAACTTAACCACTGTAAGGTCTCATTATATCTGGTGATAGAGAAAATGCCTCATCGCCAATAAATGTGTATGGCATATTTGGACCAATTGTACCTGGAAGAGGCTGACTCTTAGGAATGTTTAATTCATTATTCTTAAGTTTTTTATAGAAAGGAGTTCTTTCAAAAATAGTACTATCTGACTCCCCAAAAGAACCAACATCAATATATATAAATTTATAATTCGCATCAACAATTGCTAGTAGCACAATTTGAAAAAAAATTCTTATAATTATGAAACAGAGAACCACTCATTTTTGGTTTTCTGATCCGCACATGTTTCCCATCTATCGCCCAGAGACAATTAGGGTATTGACTGTATTTTTGAAAATCTTTAGATATTTTTTTCTATCGGTTCGTTGTCAACTCGGGAAAGCACTCTTCATGTAAGACTTCCCAAATAGCATTACAGACTTTCCTCAATATCTTCCCAATTGTTGTATGACCAATCCTGTATGTCAGATGTAGATCAATCTGATCACATCCACTATCCAAATACTTATAATCATACAAAAGTTATGTATGTAATATATTAGGTAGACGGAAAAAAAACCAAAGAAAAAAAAAGAAAAAAAAACCATGAAATAATAAAGATTGATAATTTGTTCAGTTAAATTAAGTAAAATTAATAGAAATTACCAATAAAAATTTGAACAGTCAAAT
Source organism: Sipha flava (assembly GCF_003268045.1). Classification (NCBI taxonomy): domain Eukaryota; kingdom Metazoa; phylum Arthropoda; class Insecta; order Hemiptera; family Aphididae; genus Sipha; species Sipha flava. The sequence continues at coordinate 805,640 of NW_020272815.1, forward strand.
AAAGAAAAAATAATAGTAAAAAAAATTGTTATCGATATCTTATTGTATAAGAGATGGCAGTTAAAAAGTTTTCAACTGCTTTGCGCGGGATAACTTTTCTCGCACCATATTTGTTGTAGAAATACATACATATATTATTTTTTTTTAATTATTCAAAATGCATAAATTAGGTTACGATAGGCAGTGACGTATATAGAAATAATTTATAACTTATAACTTATAATAGTACCTAATAAAATATATACCCCCAATATACGCCACTGACAATAGTATTCCATTGATAGAACACCTGGGCAGTTGGATTATTGATCAAAATTTTTAATTAGAAAATTAAAACTTATGTCTAATGAAATATGACATAATATACCTAGTAAAATATAAATATTTGGTTTTTATTTTCATGGTTTTTTTCTTTTGGTTTTTATTTTTTGGTTTTTTTTCCGTGATTCAATATATTATACCGGAATTTTTTACTTCAGACTTTTTTTACTGTAATTCAAAAAATATACAAAATATAAGTAATAATAATAATAATAATAAATAACAAATAATAATTTATTGAATGTAGGCACGAGTAATCCATTACAGTTGTAACTTATTTATATTTTTATTTTAATATTTATGCATTCTCTCAATTTTAGGCAATAAATTTATACAAAAGTGGAAGAATATCAAGGACACCTACACAAAAAGTGAAAAAAAAAAATTAATATCTGGACAGGCTGCTGAAATAGGTAAACGGTATGTTTATGCTCGACAGTTATCGTTTTTGCAAACTGCTGGTGCTACAACACAAACGCAGTGCAGTTTAGGTGGTGAACAAGAAGAATTGAGTGAGTCTGAACAAACAACATCACGACAAAAAGAGTCTGAAACTCCTCCTACCTATACCCAAAACTCAACCAAAAAACGTAAACATGACTTCGAGACTTCTCTAATTGATTTTATGAATGCACCAATTCCTTCTCAGATTGTACCAGCCGTTTCAGAAATTAATCCAGACAGATCATTTTTTGAAAGTATCCTAACATCTATCACTAATTTCACTGAAGACCAAAAGCTTCAATTTCGTTGTGAAGTTTTGAAAATCATACAGCAGATGAGGAATTCACCAGCTACACAGAATTATGAATATTCTTCTAACGTTCCATACTATACACCTACACATGTATCCGGTCCTTTGTATCTTCGCCTCACCATTCCAATTACTTAAATCGTCGTCAATTTCCCATACATTCTCAAACACGTCTAACTACTTCATTGCCTCAACCACAAAGTCCGACTATGCATTTTAACACAATATCTCCATCAGCCTCGTCTTCCACAACTATGGACAATCAGGCATATAGCGAAGAAGACAGTATTGACATTTTTTAGGGATGGACCTTAATTAATTAGTTAATTTGGGCTTGATAATCATGTTTAGTGTTAATTTTAAAATTGTATTCAAATTTATTAGTTTATTACTATTTTTTTCTGTATCTTGTTGTATTAATTGTCTATTAATATATTATCCGTCTTAAAATAAAAATTAAAAACAGAATTTTCAAAATGTACTTAGTACTTACCTCAGAGTAACAGCTAACATTTCCAGTGGAGGTATAGACAATCTCAAATGTGTATCTGTTGACTTAATCTTCATCGAAATTTTAACGGCAAGCTCGTCAAAAGTTTTTATACTCATTCGAAAGTAATTAAAAAATTTATCCGGCCTTTCTCGTAAGTTTTCAAAATACGTATAAAATAAACCTTTCGTAAGTCTTAAATTAGTAAATGGGTGTACCCAATAACGCCTTTTATTTTTTAAAACATATTTTTTGTACACAAGGTACGCAAAAATAATACGTTTTCTTTTATAAATTTCCATCGCTTGTGTCAAATCCATACTGACAATATATGTAAATAATAATATACGTAAGTGAAAACTGCAAAACTGCACAAAAGAAAAGTGTTATGTTTGCGTTCCAACGTCGTACTGACCGTACGTATGTATGACGTTATGTATATAGGTATACATAACGTTATGTATATGTATATAAATATGTATATTTGCCGCTAGGTGTGCATTGAATACGGCGTCATCGCCGCGGTGCCGCAGTGTTGCCGCGCGTTAAAATAACGCAAGTGTGCACCAGGCCTTAATGTTGAAAAACTTCTTTCAGGACTAGCTGTGGTAGCTGATATACTTGCAAATATTTGTAATAATATTCGTATGATAGGAAAAAACTCATTGCTATGTTTTAACGTTTCCATGAATATCTGATTTTATATTATTTTCATTCTGCCACATAGCTTTTCAAATTGAAATTTCTGATTTTATATAAATTTCTTGATCAGGCCAATCTTCAAAGTACATCATTACTGCTTTAACTGAATCTTCATCATATTTATCAATATTTGATGGATAATAAATATCTACTTATCAACCACGGTTAAAGATATGATAATCTATTAAAAAAGTATGTATTACATTGACATTTTGATACACCAACTGAAAATTTTCAATTTTCCCAGAACTTACCCTTGAAAAGGTTAGTAATAGACCTAAAAGATAATTTAAAAAAAATTAAGTTCTTAAGGGAGTGGTCTTCAGCCCCTCTAGCCACCCCCTCGTATCCACCCATGTAAACAGCTACTTCTCACTTTATTCTAAACCCTAGAGTCTTTCAAAATTTATTATGAGATTGTCACTTATAAACTGCTCAATTAAGGATAGTTGTGCTTTGTCAATTAAAATACTTTTTTATACAAACATCCAATGGCGAAGCGTCATAGGAGACAATGAAACAATGTCTACCCACTTCTAATACGGATATATAATTTAGTTTTATTATATTTTGTTTATTTTTATATAATATATACTTCAATATTTATCATAGGTTTACTTTTGTGCCATACCGTATTAGTATTCTTAAAATAGATTAGTTGCGGACCGTGCACGCGAACTGTCATCCGTTGTGGCGTATAGATGTGGGTCAGTCGCGACTGACCGAATCAAAATGAGCGAATCATTCAAGTGACCAAGTCACTGATGTACCAAAAAGTATTCAGTCTTTCGGTCAGATCGATCTTTAAGTCAAACGACTTGTTTGACGGTTTTTAATGAAACTTTTCTTTCAGACGGAATTATTTTATAACAATATACCGTTTACTTAAAGATACTTGAAGACTAAATATACCTAATAAATATATTTTACAAAATATCAAGGGGGGCAGTTGCCCCCTCCAGTTTACGCCTATGATGTATATAATATCAATTATTTAACACAATTTGTTTGTACAGTCATATACTTTTTACTTATACTTACTTTTATGATTTACTAGGTAAGAAATACTTAAAAATAAAACAACCAAATTTGAATTATAAAATTATTGAAAATATATAATATATGAACACAATATTGTAAATTCTGTATAATTTATAATTTTCTTGTACCAATTACAAAAATACAAAATGTTGAATTATTTTGTTTTATTTTTTGGTAATAGATAGTATAACACATGCATAATAAGTATAAAATATGATAATAATAATAATTATACTATATCATGGAGTCTTTAGTCTATTTTCGGGGAAAACAATAATTATCTAATAATAGACAATATCGATTATTGATAGTCACTATTGACTACTGAGTTGTACTGATTTACATGTTAATAATAATTACATCTTGTGATTAAAAGATAATATAATATAATCTGTGGTGAATTGTGATATCTACTTTCACGATACCAACTAAGGTTTTGTAAGGTATTAAAGAAAACACAAGTCTATAATAGTAATCATAGGCTGTATATTATATTAGTATAATATTAAATATATACAATCAGTGGTTAAAGTGGGGAAAATGTTGTGGGGGACTATATTCATCAAAAATTGAAGAGCGTTCCCCTTCCTAATTTTAAATCTTACCAATTTTTTTTTAGGAAACCCATGAGGTCTAAGCCTCTTTTGTTACACATATATATTCATAAAAATTTTATTTTCATAGTTTTCATAGGGTGTAAAAACAAATTTCCCCCAAAGAAAAATAATTCTATACATATGCCTGATTAAAAAAAAATAAATTGTAATACATAGTAGGTAATGTTTAAAAAACTTAACTTAAATTTAACAAAACTTAAAAGAAACAATTACTTACCTTGCCTATTTGTTGGTCGACGTAAATAGTAACAAATACGTACATTGCACAAAAGGTGTCTATTGTCTATATAAGTAGGGCCCGGAATTATATGCTCTAAAAACGTACGAAATATGCATGCATTTATACGATGGTTATCATTCAAATATGCATTCAAAATATGGAAACAAAAATGCATGTTTATTATTTATTAAATGTATTTAATTTTAAAATGTATACAATTCATTAAATAATTAATATTCAACAAAAAATATACTTTAAAATATATCAACTGTATTTTATAAATATTATTGAACTGTATAGTACTGTATGTTGTATTGAAATTAAATTGTATTTTGAACACTCAATCACTGATCCAAACAAAAAGTCACAAACGAAAATCAATTTAAATAAATCAAGCGGACTTTTATAATATTTTTAAAGTTACTTGGATAGTTACTATAGTATTAGTACTTTTAGCAAACTTTATATTATCATATTATAACACAAAAATCAAATTATATAGGTAACTGCACGATTCACAGGATTTAAGATGGACATATGCTAAGTAATAAATAATAATATTAATAACTTCGTAATATTTTTTTCTATATATGCATTATATTTCAGACAAGTGCTAAAATATGCATAATAATTTGAAATGTTTGAAATCTGGCCCAACAATAAATTATAAAATTTAAAATAAATATGGTAATAACAAAAAATAATTCACAGCAACACGTAAATTGTATAAATAATAATAATATATACTCTGGCTATTTGAGCCTAACTAAAATGCCGATTCGGCGCAACCAATATAATAAATAATAATAATAATGGCCCTTATGGCACAATAATAAAATAAATATATAAAAACTTACAGTTTGTGGAGCGCAGACTGGCCAGCTGCAACTACCTAAAAACTATACTTTAAAATACAATAATAATAAAAATAGTGGCGATTAGCGCACACACAATAATAATATAATAAAATTCACAACATTTAGTGGCGATTCGCGCACACGTAAGTGTGTATAAAATAAATTAAAAAATGAAATTAAAGACAATTTGCGCCCACAAAATATAAAACTTATTTTTTTTAAACGCTACAGTCTATTACGACGACGTACAGAGAAAGACAGACACGACAGGGATAATATACAATAACACACGACACATTTAAATAATATTATAATAATTCACAATAACGATAACACTGATTAACGTAAACTTATATCTAATGGTGTTATGTAATGTGTGTGCGTGTGTGTAAGGCCGACTTGCTAATTAGGGTGAACGACCCATGAGTCCGACCCGTTATCGGCACCAACAACGATTTAAAACAGAATTTTGGATCGCACCGTTCCATCTTCTGTATTTGAAACATTACGTATACTCGTAAATATAATAGAATTGATAGAATCGATTTCTAGTTTTCAACAATTGATAATTAAAAGAGATGGAATGCCAGTATAATAATTTATCGTTGGTTTCTGAAATTAAAAAAAAAAAAAAATTGAGAGGACAGATTATATAATATTATAACATACTACATTGATATTAATTGATATACTTATCAGTTATCATACAAATAGTAAGCAAGTAAAAATGTATAGTAAATAAATAAGTTGAATGTAAGTAAATTTTTAATTGGTCAGTAAATTGTGATTAATTTTTGTCCACCCGAAGATAAGAGCCAAGTGCCGCCTATAACTCCAACAAATGTAAATACCATATAATGTAAATACAGTCGAGTCGCGATAACTCGAAGTTGAAGGGGGATAATAATTCATTTCGAGATATGTATTATTCGAGATATATGACTAATTTACAGGGGAAGAATTTTCTAGGGGAATAAAACACAATTTGAGTTATCGAGGTTCGAGTTATCGCGACTCGACTGTATTATTGTTATTGGATTTCCGTTTATCATAAAAAAAAAAAAAAAATAAATATGTTGTACGGAATATTATTACTTCTTCTGTTTAATGTCTATACGGAAGTTACAACGGTTACCTAACTATGATTATATTTGAAAAATACTTTATTATTATATTAAATTTAATTACTGTTATAATATTATATATTATATTTATTAGAGGCATTATTGCAACTGATAATTTTAGTAAATTATTTGGCTCTGAATAACGTCAGTTCAAAAACAAATTTTAAAAATTTAGAAAAAAAATAGATTAGGTACCTATGATTTTTATTCAAATAAAGACTTTACATTTTTTTAATACAATGTTGTAATTCAATTTAATTTAATTCTCAATTTATAATTTAATAGATAGTTGAAAATAAATTATTATCTTTATTTTTTTCTATTCTATTGCAGTTGTGATTTAATAGAGAAAATATGTAAAACACATTAATTGTAATAAAATATGTTCATAATTGAGTTTTCAAATTATTTTTCGTAATTTTGGTTATAGTGACAATCGGATATTATTTTAACGGTTTTTATAGAAACCGTTTACTATGGCATTTAAAGGAACTAGTAAAAAATAATTATAATTACATAATATCCGATTGTCATTATAATATTTAGTAACCGATTATCTTGGAGTATACTGTTTTATATTTATATTGAATTAATTTTTTTAATTAGGTATCAAGTCCATGTCTAAAATAAATTTAAAATTCATTTATTTCCCTGTGTAAATTAAAGATTCAGTATAACAGTAATATTTATCAAAATATAACTATCAAATGTTAATAAAATGAAAACAGAAAAACTTAGATGCAATATTATCATAATTGTTCGTGTAAGGAAACAAAAATATTGTATTTTACCTATTTTCTTACGTAGGCGTGGATACAAGGGGGCATATGGGGGGCTGAATCTCCCCTTAGACATTAGGTAGAATTATATCGGACACAGTTACTAAAAATATTTAAAAAATTTGACAAATAATATAATAATACACTGTATACGAGTATAGTAAATTTAAACAAAAAAAAAAAAAAAAAAACGATTTGTCACTGATTTTTTCGTCAAAAAATAAAAAGTATAATTATTATACGTGATATTGAATGCATTCTTAAATAAAAATAAAAAGAGTTCGTATTTAAATAATTTTAAATATTCTATAACATTAAGATTTAATTTTTTATAATGATATAATTATTGAATTTTCATTTAAATTTAAATTATCTGCGAAATTCGCTAATTCATGGATGTACACTGTATATATATATTATGTTATAACAGGCGTGGATCTGGAAATGAAAAGATGGTGGGGATAATTAAATGGGTTACTGCCATAATTCGTTGCGCATGTTAATTTCTATGAAGTGTTTTATACATCTAATTTTTTAAATATTCTTAATACCTGTGTCCGATAAGGTTCTACCTTATATCTAAGGGGGAATTCAGCCCCATATCTACCCCCCCGTTAATCCTCGCTCGCGTTAGAAAATAGGTAAAATATTATATTTTTGTTTCCTTACACAAACAATTATGATAAAATTGCCTTTACATTTTTTTTTTTTAATTTTATTGACATTTGATAGTTATATTTTTATAAATATTAATGTTATACTGAATATTTATATTTTTAATTTACACTGCAAAATAAATGTATATTAAATTTATTTTAGTCATGGACTTGGTACCTAATTGAAACAATAAATTCAATAGAAATATAAAACAGTATACTCTAAGAAAATCGGTTACTAAGTATTATATTTTTATTTATTTAATTTAATTAGTTTGTCATCATGTATACTTGATATATTTATTTTTGTTACTGTGAATAACAAATATTTATCATGGTGAGAATAAAATTAAAAATAATTTTGTTTCAAGATACTAAAAATTTATAATTTTTTTTAGGGTACTGAACAAAGTAACAATGTTGAGTGTCCAACGTGTAAAGGCCTTGGAAGAATCCCTTCATATGGTGATATACGTTTTTAATTTATATAATATTATTAATTAATTTTGACGGTGCATTTATGTAAAGTTTTGATTTTTTGATTTTAATTAGTTTTATTTTCGTGATTAATAAAATTTATTACCTTCGTTACAAATATTTCTAAATCTTTCAAATTGATTAGCTAGATAACTATAATTTAATATTATATTGTTAATGTACAAGGTATTTAGATACTACTAAGTCTTATAGGTATTATCCGATTAAATAACATTTTGAGATATTTTATTTAGATTCAACAATAAATGAAAGTGAACTATTTGAAGATATTTCATTTTTAGTAAGTAGAATTTATAATTTAAACTATAAGTAAATTACTAAACGAGCTTTGAGAAAGAACTAGAGTGCGAGCTTGCAATTTTTTTATAAGTTCAATACATGGGCCGAGATGATTGCGAATATGGTTGAATTAAATACTAAAAAATTAAATCGTACACAACGCCATTACTTAATATAGGTAGTTAATGCAGTATTTTATCAAAAATTATAAGAATACACAACAATTAATAATGATTTCTTGTAGTTTGCTACATTTTTGACTCTTGAGAACCAAATAAGAAATGTCTCCTATATCCTTCAATACTTGGCTGGTTTATTTTATTCAAGGTTTCCCTTTTGATCAAATTGCTTCTATCATTCCTTCGACTGTTGTAATTCGTCATAAAACGTCAACTTATGGTCTATAATTTTCTGTTTAATTTTTTTAATTTGATCATTTTTTTTTTTAAGTATTTATCAACTAACAATGTTAATTTTTTTCTTCATGTATCATCTTTAAAACAACCTCACTTGTTTTTCTTTCAATCCAACTTATTCGTTATATTTTTGTCTAGTGACGTGTTAAAATAATTTTTGGTGAAGAGCAAAAATATATATATACCATAAGGTACCCTTTATTCATCCTAACGGCATTTCCACCACAGCTAAACATATCCTAAAATTTAAAAAATATACGTATATTAGACTGATTTGTATAATCAGATGTACTTACTTAATTATCTAGTAAATTTATTACACACATTAATTATCTTGTATCTTGATCTATGCAGTGTATGTGAATTTTGAATAATGTTGTTAACATTGCTATTACAATAAGTTAGCACCAATTGTTTCTGGTGTAACGGATCATATACAGTACATTTGTGCGCCAAATATTTACTATCGATTAAAACATTTAATATGATGTTATGATATATCTATATTATTGTTATACTTATTGTTAAGTATTTTTTTGGCAGGGGGACCACCCACCTACCAAACATTTTAAAGGAGCAATTGCTCCAAAATAATATCACCATGCTACTGTTTTTGTCCAATACTACATTTTTAAAACTTCTATAATATTCCCCTTTATTTTTTATTCACAATCAATTTTATTTTTCGCATAATGTCAAACTATTTCATGACGTAGTACTATAGGTGTATATAAATCAATATGAAAAAAAAACTTACTTGTATTCATGAATGTTGTATAGGAGCCTAAAGCGTTAATACAACACGAAAACCGATCAAATTCAAGCGTAACATCGATTGGAAGCAATTTGTAAAATAAATATATTCGATGGTTATAAACCTAGATGTTGAAATAACCGTAAGTTAATTTTCAGGAAATTATTAACAAAAATGGATATTGAATCTGTAACGGATCTATTGCCAGAAAAAGCACCACTCGATAATCCAAAAGAAGTGATCAAATCAATACTAATTCGTATAAAAAACACGAACCCGTAAATATTGAAAGAAACATAAACGTTGTCTTATTTTTGAAAACCTAAACAATAATTTAAGTATACATTGATTTTCACCTGTAGAGAAGAACACAAGAAAGCGATTATTGACGCAGTTCAAGTTTCGAGATACTACCAGAGCATGTTGAAACCTTATATGAACTTGATAAATCAAAAAATAGTCCATTTTCTCAACAGCCAACGGACACTAAATGTTCGCTTGGCGTGTCAATCGGCCGGCGAGCTGTTTAGGACTATGCGATGCACAGACCGACCCGTAAAATATCATTATTTATTATTATTACGTTCATAGTGGCATGGCGATTTTAAAATTACAGAGGTAATTGACGTTTAAACCATCCACTTATCGACCAAAATTCCTCACCATATCTATGGTTAGGATAGTTATTTTCAGTGGCAGCTCCGTAGGCTTTGAAGTGGAAGGGCAATTACATTTTTTTTAATTTTGGAAAATTTAAAAAAAATTAATTTGAAAATTATGTACCAATTTAAAATTGTATTATTATTAAAGTAAAATTAATACTATATAAAAAAAACAAAATTCTAAACACATTTTAACATTTTAATTTTTTATTACAAAAAAAAAAAAAAAAATGTAAGAAAATCATAAAATTATATACAATAGGTAGTTTTCAAAAATTTTTTTATTTAAAATCTAAACGCCGATCTTTAATTTCACAAAATATATCTATAACTTTCTTGTTAAAATCTGTGTTATTGAAAAAATCATTTCATTTTTAATACTTAACATTGCTAAAGAGGTTAACTTTTCCTCTCTCATTGTGTTTCGTAAACATGTTTTTATTCTTTTGAGTGTTGAAAAACATCTTGTAGCTTCAAATGAAGTCATAGGAATTGTTATTAATATTTTTAACAATATAAAAACTTCTTTAAAAGTTTCATTCGTATCATTTTCTATTATATATTTTAGTGTTGGAATTATATCATTCAAAGTTTGAAAGTCATTTCGAAAATACAAAACTTTAAGTTCAGTTTTTAACTTTTTTGTATCGAAGAACGGGCAACAATTAATTCTAAATTCAAAATATTGAAGTGGAAATTTTTTAGAATATTCTCCATGTTTTTCAGCTTTAAATAAGTTAGTAGCGGTTAAATGTTCGGTAAATTTTGAAAGATCTTTAGGTTTGATAATAAGTATATCACAAACTTCAAGCATTGAACTTTTTCGAAAAATATTAATATCCTCATCTGTTTGCAAACATTGTTTTCTATTATTTATATTGGGCATACTCGAAGCTTGAAAAATAATATCTGATACATTATTTCTTTTATAAATTTGTCAACTGAACTATTTATTTGTACTGGGTCAGTATTTATAGCTTGAATATTATTATATAAAAAGACCACATGTGGCATAACTGTTTGAAGAATAGTTAATCAGAAAAAAATACTGAGTCACTTAACAAACGTTTTATTGATTCTGTTTGATAAATTGTCAATGTTTGTTGGGATGATTCTATTAATTTGTCCATGCACTCTATTATTTAATTTCTATACTCATAAACAGTATTAACTGTACGTCTACTGAAATTCTATTTAGTTAGTACTGTCCGTGGTAACCGAACGTTAACTAATTTGTCCAATGCAGCTACTCTTTGAAGTGAATTCGAAAAAACCGGTATTTTTGGTAAATTTGAAAAAAATATCCCAATTTCTTTGTTTTGAGAAACTGATTGAGAAATAATTAAGTTTAGATTATGTACATAAAAATTAATATAATACGTATATGGATACAATTCTTTTACCCTAATGTTAACGCCAATTTTTCTTCCACTTATTACTGGTGCTCCATTGTAGGATTGCGCTATTAGTTTGTTTAGCGTATTTTTTAAATTAGGATTTATTTCCGATAGTATTGTTGATGTTAATGATTCTGCACTGTGCCCATCAGGATTTGAAAAACCCCAAAAACGTTCTACCGGTTAACCAATTATTTCTTAGCAAAATACTATAACTAACTGAAACTTATTAGAAATATCAGTAGTATCATCAATGATTATAGAAAAAAATTTCACAGTTTCTATTTCAAGTAAAATTTGTTTTCTAGCTATAAGGAGTATACAATTTAACAAATCGTTTTGTTTTGATTTAGAAGTCCTTTTAAACACTTTCGAATTTTCAAAATGACTACCCAAGCTTATATCCAAATTTTTGCATAAATAAACGACACTGGGAAAAACGCCTTTATTAGTAGAATTTATTTTTTCCTCATGACCGCTTAGTGGTAAATTATATTTCTCACAAAATTCTATACAGTTCAGAATTTTGTCTAAAATATAACGATTTTCCTTGATTTCTCGATTATGACGTTGAATTCCAACTTTGTAACCAGAGTTCATTTTATCCAAAATATTAATAGTACCAAATACTTAAAAATTAGCTTCATTTTGTAAACGTTTAATTGAATCCTCATGTTTTTAATTTTTTCCAATAAATGACCTATTTAAGTTACTTTCGTTTTAGTCTAAGAAATGTAACTATCAAAACATATATATGGAAAACAAAAAAAGGGCGAGTTTTATGTCGCAGCCACATAACCATTTGTTATACGCAAAAGAGCAACCACTGGTTATTAAAGAATAATATAGAGTATAGAACAGTGTTCTCAAATTTTATTTTCACGGCCCTCAGTTCGAGAATGACTAATCTATACCAAGGTCTAATATAATGCTATATTATAATGCGGAATAGTATATTCTGAAATCATTGAGGTTGTACGTTATACGAATTGTTTTGTATTGAAAAAAAAGTTAAACTAAGCTTAGGTAGTTGTAATTTATATATCAACGACACAACCGCCTAAAAAAAATCTCCGAGGCAATTGTCTCTCAAATAATTCTTTGCCATGCCACTGAATATGCATAATGAATTTCACTTCATAAATATAATGCATAGCTACTGCTAGTCTAGTTACTGCAGTCACTAACAAATGTTTTTTGAAACTTATCAGACTTCTCGTAAGCCTATATTTTTTTTCGCACATTAACAAACAACAAATAGATATACATTTTATTTACAGTGGAACCTCGATTAACCGTGTCTCGAGAATCGGTGATCCCGATTAACAGTGCTCACTCTTCCAAAATTATCATCATTCGAAATTTTTTGTCTGAAAAGTTTTATTAGGTCGGACGAACGTATTTTTATATTACATACATAATAATATTATAGTATATATTATCGAAAAACGTAAACGAACTTTTCAACGATAAAAATATGGCCATATATGTCACAGGTAAATAAGAGTTATTTAAGATTAATAGAGTTTAATAGAGGTTTTTCATCAATCATATTTATCTAATCACGCTATAACTAATACATATGGGAAATTTTAAATTCTGTCGAATTTGTTCCTTACTATTTAGTGTACTATTTTTACTATATTTACTATTTACTATTATATATATACTATAGCATTTGCTATAACCGTTTCGAAAATAATCATTGAGAAAATAACATTCTACACACTTAATATGCATACAAAATTATACATTTTATCACAATTCGTTTAATTAAAATTAAAAGTCTCGATTAATCATATTTTTCATTTATCCGTTTTACTCTCCCCCACTATCACCCCGGATAATCGAGGTTCTACTGTATATTAATTATATTAACGATCTTTAATATTTTATCACATTTTAGAAATTCTTATAAATTCTTATAAATCATCACTCGTCATGCAAAATATGAATCACATCATCGAAAAATATTTTCTTTACATTATTTATTATAATAATGTAAAAACTATGTATAAGCACAAAAACATACATACACACACACACGCACACACACAC